>NW_026606581.1:3617500-4087500 GCF_029890125.1 Rhinichthys klamathensis goyatoka
TACATCAGTCCATCTATCCATACATACATACATGCATTCTGTACATGCATACATCAGTCCATCCATCCATCCATCCATCCATACATGCATACATACATACATACAATCTCAGTACATACATACATACATTCATACCACTTAGTTCCAGTCTTTGAATCTGATTGGACAAGCGTCATTGACTAATCCTACAGCACTGGGACTTTTCACTCCTTCCATAACTCTATCTCAGACTGTCAGCCTTTGCATTACTGATGGGGAGTTTCAGTGGTTCGTTTTGTAGGTTACGCCAGTAGGCGGCGACATGTGACTGCCTTTATAAGAGAGCTATTTGAACCATTCACTCAACAATTTGTTCAAAAACACTTCATTCAGGAACACAACATCTAGTATGTGTTGCTCAAAGAAGTTGGCATTGTTTTTTATTCCTCGTTTTTGTCTCATTTAAACAGGGAGTGATGAAGATCTTACAAAATCAAAAAAGTGAACATACATAAAAAAACTGACATGAATCTGTTAAAACCACGAGAGCTCATGTTTTACAGTGATTTTTTTCCATGGTAATGCACAATATGAAACCCCTTTCTCTTAAATATGGTAAAATTACTGTAACACACATAGCTTCTTGTGACTGCAGTGGCAGTAGCAATATGATAAAACACACTAACATTTACACAGCACTCAGCGAACACATGCCTGCATATATAGTCAAATGTTTTGTATTATACCCATGATGCACTCTGCCTTGCAGTTTTTCATATGCTAATGAGCTGTGGGGCTGAGTGCTCTAAATTAGTCTGTGTGATTGAGACTGGCCTATTTGGAGAAGGCCTGGCTGGTTTTGGGGAATGGAGAGAGTGGAGAGGCCCTCCACCTCTTTTGTGTGGGCTGGTATAGGCACAGATGTTCCCCTCGCCCCACACAGGGCCCCACACTCCCTAATCGCCACCTCGTATGTGTGTGGATTGCACCTGCCTGCCTGCAATCTATCCCCTTGTTTTTCCGTGCTTTCTCGTTCCCCCTCGTTCAATCTCTTTCTTTCATTTGCTCTTTCACTCTCTATGAGAGCCACACTAGCCGAATGACCTCCAAATCTTTTCTACCGTCCAGGATGGACGATTACTTAAGCCCTGAATAGCGTGTGGAGTGGAAGGCAGGGAGTGGTGTGGGATATTTTTTATGTTATTTAGGGGGAACCAAGGGAGGTAGATGAGTTGGTTTCCCCTCTCCAGCTGGAAAGAATTTGGAACTTAATACCCAAAGCGAAAAAGACAAAACCTAAAAAACCTCCGCGCTCCGGCTGCACGGAGTTGCCTCTGGGTTTGCTGCATATACTGTAGGTGAGGGGGAGGAAACAGGACCGTGGTGCTTTATTTCATGCATCTCCCACAGCGAAGTGAGATTTTCTTCAATCAAGTGATTATGCTGTCAAACTGTGTAAGAAAATGAAGTTTGCTCTTGTAACTCCCAGGGTGTTGTCTGGTAGCAGAAAAGGCCACTGATGTGTTGTTGACAGGTCATCGTAAACATGCATACTTTATTCCTAAGGGGCTGAATATGAACAAGGCATACTTAAACATACAGTACCTCGATGAACACAACGTGTGTTACAATCTTCCCATAATTTTCAATGTGTCTTTTTCAATATATCTATAAACACCGTTGTAATATCTGTTGCACTGTTGATTTATGCAGATTTAATCAAATCACATTTAATATAAAAATAATTGCATTACAGTAAATTGAATCTAATGAGAAGTACCATTAAGAATAATGGTAATTAAAAAAATACATATAAAAACACGCATTACAATTAGTCTTTATTAATCCTAATGTATTTAGTATATAAAAAAAGAACATACATTCTTAAGAATATGTTCAATAACATTAATTAATACGAACATGAATTTGTCCTGAATACATTTTATCCCAATGTAAAAAAAAGAAGGAAAAAAAGAAGAAATTGCATAAATATTTAAACATCTTGCTTATATTCGTTTGTACTGCCAGTGCCAATTTATGCAGATTCAATTAAATATTAAACATATATAAACATAAATGTATTACAATGAATTTAATCTAATGAGAATCACCATTAAGAATAATTGGAATTAAATAAAAAATAAATCAATAAAATGACACATTACAGTTTAGGGAATTTGAGGGGAAACATCCATAATTATGTAAAATAATGTCACAATGGAAAAAAACGTCCTAAAAATAGATTTTGTTCATGCAACTATAATTATGCATATTTTTGTCTTTTGATTTTTGTGGTGAAATGTGACCAGGGCATTGTTTTCGTAAGATTAACCCTAATGTATTTATCTTAGAATTGAATTGGGATCTTTGGGGATGTAGCTTATAATAACAGACTGTGTGTATATATGCAACGCATCAAAATGTTCACAACAGCACCCAACCAGGTTAAAAATGAGTTCAAATTTAACCAATAAACTTGACTTGAGGGAGTATCAAAAACAAATGTTATATATGTATGCTAAAATGCAACACGTGTTCACGTAATCTTCATTGTGTCGCTGAAAGTTTAGCGTAAAGTAGTGTGAAAACACAAGTGGTAGGAAATGCGTCATCGCTTTTAAGAAATAATGTATGTAAATAATTCAACAATTCATGAACTTATTGTTCTGTCACCAGTACTGCAAGGAACGTGTTTGTGACAGACTGCACTGAACTCAGCATGGAGTGCATTGTGCCCCTCAGTCATGGAGCGCATTTGCATTTACTAGAATGATAAAACTACTAAAAAGAGGCTAAGTTAATTGAATGAGCAACAATTAATCTTTCAGTTACTGAATTATTAACCGCCGAGCAAAGCCAATGAGGCGAGGAGATTAGTTGCATGACAGGCAGGTGTTTGATAGTTACACTCCTGAAGGGCAGATCCTTACCATCTAAATTTAATGGCTCGACTGTATGCTTGCGTTCAAGAGCCGGTCGCTCCTCGATTGCTTTTCTCCGTCTATCTGACTGTTGCAAAATGATGCTGGGGGTGGAGTGATTATCCAAGTCCCTGATGTACCGCAGTCAAAGCAGTCATGGTTACCCGTTTCTCTCCCCACAAAAGGCAAGTGTTGGTCTGACATGCATTCAGATGAGGCTGTCGGTGATTATCTTCATAAACACCATCTGTTGCTGCTCCTCTACTCACCTGCCCAAATACATCACAAAAAGATCAAACAAATGGTTAATCCGCCGAGCATGGAATGGGATTCTGGAGTAGATACATGGGATTTGATTTATCCTAAAAGAAATCCGTAAACAAGAAAATCGTGAATCTTTAAAGTGATAGTTCACCTTTAAAAAAAAAATTCTGTCTTTATTTACTCAATCTCATGTCGTTTCAAACCTTTATGTGATTATTTGTGTCTGTGTGGTTGAAGAGTTGAAGTATTTTGTTTTGATAATTAAAGGTAAACTATGTAATGTATGCATTTTGCAGAGAAACATTGTTTTGGTTGTGCTTCGGCTCTGCGTGACTGTGCGGATGAATATGGTTATCCTACTTTTCATAAAACATACTAGACTTAAGAGATATAACCACCAGTTTAGATGGAAAGGATCTCAAGCTGCAGCTGAAACTCATGAAATGCGTCTCTATAGCACTCATTGTATTGTATGTATCGTGCAATTTATACGCGCATAATTATTTGCAGTTTTCGCTTGCATATGATATGCACATTATGGTGTGTAATACTCACGTACCTCACACCACCAAACGTATAATATGCACGAACCCCACACCGCTAATCCTACTCTAGGGGTTAACAGTGCGTATATGAACGTAAAAACTAATTTTCGCGTATAAATTGCACGATAAACACAATGCGTGCTATAGAGACGCTGACTAGCTGAAGGCGTTACTTTCAATGCTTTTGTTGCATAAAAAAGTCATCTCCACGTCGCTTTTACAACATTAAAACCCCCTCAGTTCTCGCCACCAGCCAAGCCAATGTTGATTCCCGTTTTATTACGTTCTCTTTTAGTAACGATGCTGAAAATTCAGCTTTGCCATCACAGGAATAATGACATTTTAAAAGAAATTAAAACAGAAAACTATTCTTTTGAAAAGTAATAACATTTCACAATGTTACTGTTTTTTTAATCAGCCTAGATGAGAATGAGAGACTTGTTTCAAAACCATTAAAATAATCTTACTGACCCCAAACTTTTGAATTTGTTAATGTGTATATATAGCCTATAGGCTACTCATTATCATAATGAGCTATGACTAAATAGCAGCAGGTCCTGATTTTTACTTCTAGCCTTTTTAGAATGTAAATATCTCAGGGATCTTCCCTTATCTTCTTTAATCCAACGAACGTCTGTGAGAGCGGCTAAATTGCATCATATTGACCAGTCTGTCTGCATTTGCTGTTATGCTAAATAAAAACTGAGTGCTCCATCTCATCCTCCAATTAATAGATGTTAGTAATTATCCAACCAATACCTTTCTATCAGCTTGTCCCATATCCATCACTAAGTTAAAAATAAATTGAAATCAATATCCCAGCAGTGGTTTGGGACAGCGTCATTGCTTTCAATGGTAGAACTCTGGACTGAATAACCATTATTGATCTCCTCTAGGAATATTCTCTTTTTTATCTCATCTACCCCACAAGATAAGTATTCCTCTCATCTCCTCCAATGGAAACCGTCTCAGGTGGCGACAAACTGCTCTGTGTTTGTTCTTATCGGCTCTGCTTTGATAATAAATGCAGAGATTGCAGAGTGATGGAGCGGGGAAGGACAAAAGTGGAGTTGCGCTGATAACACCTAACAAAGTTGAGATTTATGCTTCCCGACCCCAAACACACACACAAACAAAAACCTTTTTTTCAACCAACCACAAACTGCTTAAAAAAAAAGAGATCAAAGTGTTCAGAGAAAGAAAGTATGTGTGTGGGGCTCAGAGGTGAGTCGACAAACATCAGCTATCTTCCGAAACCTAGTGACCTGCCTACCAGTATTTTAAGACACCGTAAGGCATCTTTACACAGTTAAGGCTATTCTGTGCCAGCTCAAAATTCAGTGTAAGGATGCAATGCTGCATAAAAGCCACACTAAATTATGACTGCTCTGATCCACCTTATCCCCTAATATCAAAGTATACAGTTACAATAAATGCATTTATGCCACCTCTGAGCAGCATTAAACACTAAATGTCGCTTCAGAAGCGCTTCTCTGCCACCTTTGCAATGTAAATTTGACAATATACACTCCAGATTTGAAAGCTGTTCCAATAAGTACTGTAGGCAGCAACATTATGCTGCCTTCTATTGCTCTATTAGCCAAATCCTAAAGCATCAGTGCATGTCTCTATTTTCCAGTATTTTTGTGTACAGTGTATTTACTATGCCTGTTAGTACCAGCCCGTTCTCATCCCAAGGCGTCATCTAACTGACGCTTTTGACCATGCGTCAACATGCCGACGCACATGGTACCCCTTAAGCGTCAATATGAGACGCACTTCCTAGTGGTCTAACCCTAACCCTACCCCAGACCTAAACCTACCCATAACGGAAGCGTCATCTAACTGACGCTAAAGGGTGCCATGTGCGTCGGATTTAGACACATGGTCAAAAGTTAGTTAGATGACGCCTTGGGATGAGAATGTGTTGGTTAGTACATGAGACACTAGCCAAGTTTCCATCCACTTGTCAATCGAATTATCTGAAGTTCGATAAAAAACTCATGCGAATAAAGCTGGTGAAAGTGTGTTTCCATCCAACGGCTTTAAAGTGAATAAAAACCTGTGCGTAATGACGTCACATGCTGTTTTGCGATCAAATTGGTATATCGAATTGATTTGAGACATTTTAAGGTGTTTCCATTCATTTTCGCACTGAATCGCACAACATTCAAGCCAACATTTGCGAACAAAGTTTTGTTAGACAAAATGGATCACGCCATCTACCAACAAATGATCAATATTGCACAAGTTGTAGGCTAATAGTGCTTATGTGCCAGCTGATACCGACATATGTAAGGGATAATGTATAGCGAGGCGGTTGTTAGCCTGAAGGGGTTGTATTCGCTATAACAACCGCCTCGCTATACATTATCCTGCTTATTACATGGCTACCTACCAAATAAATCAATAATTTGACACAAAATATTGATTTAAAAAGGATTTTATTGATTTAAAAACGATTGTATTCCTTCCGCTACAGAAAATAGTCCGTTCCGTCTCTAAACTGCGTCCATGGCAACGCTCTGTTTTTCATGGCAACTGTGTATTATACCAACGCATTCTCATCCTTTGGCGTCGTATAGGTGACGCCATATGACATTTCGTCGAAATCTTACGCACATGGCATCCTTTAGCGTCAATATAACACGCACTGTTATGGGTAGGTTTAGGTCTGGGGTAGGGTACGGTTATGACGCCTTGGGATCTGCGTCTCATATTGATGCTAAAGGATGCCATGTGCGTAAGATTTCAACGAAATGTCCAAAGCGTCACATGTATGACGCCAAAGGATGAGAACGGGCTGGTTATACTTAGCAGCGGTGTGTTATCAAGAAATAACAGACCGCATTCTACATTAGAATTCAACCAAGCCATGTAATAACAAGCTATAATAAGAAAACAACGACGCTATCAACACATTGCTATGATGATGGAGATGCACGTAAATGCCCGACGACAACGGAGGCGGCCTGTGGTGTGGGAACGACAGCGCTCCAAACAGTTCTGGGAGATCGTGGTTCAGAAACACTTCACGGAAACCTTTTTTTTTTTGCTTTGTCCACTTACATCTGTCTTTGTTGACACCAGCCACGTGTGCGCAAACAGAGCGGAAATACTGGGCGGAAATGAACTAAAACCTCTTCTTCTATGTTTTGTGGCGTTTTGCAACCATAAAAGGACCTAAAACTTAATCGCAATTCATTATTTATTCGGCAAATAACGTTTCCATCAGCGTTTATCACATAAGCCATATATAGATCAAGATCAAATCCGATGAGACCGAACGTATTTCATTTGAGTCCATATTCATGAAATTCAATCGAATTTTACTGTTTCCATAAGGCATTTTTCACTCGATATCACTTAATTCGGATAAAAACGTGTGGATGGAAACATAGCTACTGTGAGGCAGGCTAAGGCAAAGGACTTTAATCAAAAACTATAAAAAGACAAACAAAGTGAGTGAAAGAGAACACAAAAAGTCTGAAATACAATCACACATGCTCGTATGCAAGGCCCACAATGCTTTGTTTGTGTTCAGAGCGGCCTCAGCCCTATACAGTATCACAGTGAGTCCAGCACAGCAGCGGAGGACATTTTGGCCTTCTGTTTTCACGGGCAACAAATCCATCAACGCCCACTCTGGGCATGCGAGACAAAGCGTAGCGCAAACTTTGTGACCTGCCTTTGGAAATGAAGCCCCGTTTGCCGTAATGACTCTAATGACAATTTGCTTATCCTCATCGGAGGCCCTGCCATCAGTCCCTGGAGAGCTGGAACATCTGGTGGGGGTTTTGCCAGCGCCACAGTACCCGCACTGAGGGGCACTCACAGCTGGGAGGGAGGGATAGATGGTGTCATGTTCAAGAACGACCATGGCTTTAGTGCTTCACTTCCAGCCACTGGTGTAAAAAGCCCACAGATGGAGATCAATGTCAATGAAGCAAACTTCTGACAAACCTATAATTGTCAGCTCTCCCTTTTCTCCCTTTTCTGAATGTCCCATCTGCAGTGTTTATTTACTTTGCCTGAGGATGCATTTATGAGACTCTTATTTGGTCATCCTTCGTGTACTTCTCATTTGTCCCTATACTTCAGTCATCCTTTTGCTGGCCTGACAAATTCCATTTACTTTTTCCACCACCTGGCTCTGGTATGTAGCATCCAGCGTAGATAAAATCAAGTTCCATCACATTTTTTATTTGAATATAAAATGTTCTGCCAGATTACAGAAGTTTCTGGCAGATCTAATGTGATTATATATATATATATATATATATATATATATATATATATATATATATATATATATATATATATATGTGTGTGTGTGTGTATAAATACATATAATTGATCAAATGTATATAATTATTATATTATATTATATATATATATATATATAATGAATCAATTATATATATATGTATACATATATATATATATATATATATATATATATATATATATATATATATATATATATGTGTGTGTGTGTATATAAATAAATGTAATTGATTAAATGTATATATATATATATATATATATATATATATTATTCTATCAATATAAGAAGTCTCTTATATTCAATTATATTTCTTGATGAATCATTTACTTTCCTTGATGAAAAAAATCTTTCTGACCCCAAAAGTTTGGACAGTAGTTTATTATTTAGTCGTGTATTTTATTAATCTGAGGGTGGTGAATAATAATAATAATAATAATATAATAACCCTCCAAAAACAGAAGACAAAATGAAATGTAAATGTGAATGTATGGAATAGGAAGAAGCATTTATGTATTTATCTAATTTTTTTATGTCACATAAAAGTGTTTGTCCTAAGCACATGTAGTTAAACCTCTGAGCCAACAGATGTCAGTGTTCCTGAGTCTTTAGGTGTTGAGATTGAGAACCTTGATGTATGCAATGGAGGAATACTTTGCCACCCACTCTGAGGCCTGTTGTTGTTCATCTCATTTTGGATTCTTACAAGGTTATAGTACAACTGAGAGCATCAGCCTATCAGGATTTCCCAAATCAGCATAATACAAGAAACACAAGGCAAGTGTTATAAGATCATTATTTTTGCTGGATGTGCTGAATTAATCTCTTAACTGCAATGTTGTGGATGTTTGGCTTTAAAGCAGGGGTTTATTTACTACACTTCCTCTCAGGGATTTTGGGGGAAGTCAAGTGTATCTGGTGGCATGGCTTGAAAGAAACATCACATCCAAGGCTATCAATCCCAGCAAGGGTTGTTTTTCACAGCATATGCATCTAAGCCACTGTTTGATGGTTTATTAAGCTAATCAGTGAAGAAATCACTTTCCTTCCCCATGTGATAGACTTGGCCAAACTAATTTGAAAATCTTTTGTTGAAAATAGACCTTTTTCAAAGGTACAGCAGCTTACAAGACAGTGGTCGGACTCCTTAGACATGTACAAAAGTAAACACTGGCACACAAGTGAAAACTAAAGAAGAGGAATCTATATACTGTATGATTGTAATTTCATATTTAGTTTAGAATTAGACTGTAGAAATAGTGACGTCAGATTGGAAAATTAATACCGCCATGAAAGAAATGTAGGCCTTAATTAAATAAACCGTATGTGTATGGTAAATACATTACTAGAGTGTATATACACTTGTATCTTATATACATATACACAACTGTTCAAAACTTTGGGGTTGGTAAGATTTAAAAAAACATTTTTTTTGAAAGAAGTCTCTTATTCCTCAGCAAGAATGATCAAAAATACAGTAAAATGGTTATATTGTGAAATATTACTGTTATTCAAACGGTTTTCCTTTTCAAATCTATTTTAAAGTGTAATTCATTCCCATGCAGGCAAAGCTGAATTTTTTTTCTTATTTCGTTTCTTACATTTCAAGAAACATTTCTTATTATTATCAGTGTTGAAAACAGTTGTGCTGCTTAATATGTTTGTGGAAAATGTGATTTGTATGTGATGTATAGAAAGTTCAAAAGAACAGTATTTATATAAACTAGCAAACTTAACAGCATCGAGTCTTCACTGTTACTTTTTATCAATTTAATTGATCCTTGCTGAACAAAAACAAAATCTTACTGACCCCAATCATTTGAATGGTTAAGTATGTGTACAGTATATTTATGTCAAAATCCGATCCCCACTCATCTCCAGATAAGCCATACTGTATGTTTATCAAAATGTATTATCAGTGATTCCTAGGTGTTTGCACGTACATTTTGCCCGCACTCAGAGTAATGTCGCATATAAGTACTTCATGTACATGAGAGCGGAGGCTTTCAGTGTCTCGAGCTCGTAAGACATTTAAAAGGCAGGCAGAAGGTGGGGACCTCTTCAGATCCAGGCTGCTATTAGAAGGCTTGTGATCTCCTTGTGTTTACCCACACTTACAAGACCCACATTGGCGTACGCGGCAGCGCACTCAGCCAGGGCCTCTTTGAAGTGATGTTGATCCTTCAGAGCAGCCTTAGTAAATTGCGCTCTCTCTGTGTCTCTGTGCCTTGGAGATAGAGGGACGCATATGTAGAGCTTACACTGTGATCTATAGACTCTCCACATCTCTCTCTGATCTGAAACAAATAATGAACGAAAGGCAAGAGCTGGATCGGCTCCTGCCAGAGCAATTTCGCCCGCATTCAGAGCCTATCTGTGCCTTCAGAATGAGCAAAAAAGGAGAGGAACTCATTATAAAACCCCACAGTGAATGCGTGCACTTGGTGTACAAGAGGCTTTCAAACTACTCCAAACTAAGCACCCTATGTTCCCTGAGCATTTTGTTCATTACGTCAGTGAAATGACATTCGCTTCTCTGATCCAGGAGTAGTGCTCTTTACCCAAGTTGGCTTAAATAATGATATGTTTTCAGCATTGTGCACCAGCACCTTCACATTAGCATAATTGAATGGTTGAAATGCTACAAAACAGCAGGCTGAGCAGTAAACTGGGTCGTATGCAGCTGAATCTGCTGTAATGGCACTAGATGTGTTTTTATGTTGCAGAGAGGTATTAAGGCATGTCCTCGCATATGTTACAGACATTAAGTTGGTATAATTGAAGTGCCATTTTAAATTTAAGAATACAAACAACGATAATCTCATTCTGTCTGTCATTTCTCTATTGAGTACATCTCTGAGAAACAAACTCGATCTCATCTGTGAAAAATAAATAAAAAGACTGGTCTATCTTTTTCTCTTTCTACAACTACATTTCTGAAATGACACATTAGAAGTAAGAAGAAGTGGGGGAAAAAAAAGAATTCATGTTTTTTTGATAAAAATTGTGATTACAATTAAAATGATGATTATTATTATTAAAAGCTCCGGGTTTGCTGTGCTTGTTAGGGCTGTACAGTTGGGCCAATCATAATACAACTATATAATAATTATAATAATAATTTTACCCAATAAAAGGTTAAAACAGAATAAGAAAGATTACTCTTGTAATATTTTTATTGGAAAAAATGTACTAATAAAAATAATAATTTTAATTTACAGCAGTAAAATAACAATACTACTACTAATATTTATCTAAATTTCTTCATTTCCAAACATTAAACCAAGCTTTTCTTTGTCAGAAAACTACATTAATTCATTCATTAAACTATTTAATTAAATCACAGCCTTGATAATTGCACTAAGCCATGCTGCAATTTCGATTGGATTGGTTAATCGGCTGATGGATTAATCGTGCAGCCTTACCTAGAAGTTAGATTCCCAAATGGACTTTAGTGCAGAAGTTACATGTATTGGGATATGGCTGCCGATTTCATTTCATTTCTCTTTCTATCCAGTCATATGGGCGCTGGTCTGAATCCAAGCAAATGACAGTACAAGAGAGTTTGTCAGTGAGGTCTAGTCCGTATTAGGTGATTTGATACAAATGCTCTGGCACTGAAACAGAGACACACGGGAGAGAGGCTATAGGGTTCAGGCTGAGAGGAGAGCAGGTGAATGGAGGTAAAGGTTTGGCTCTGTCAGTTTATTTGGTCATGGTTTTCATCCACCTCACACAGACCGTCAGAGAACTGACAGACCATGCAGATGTGGGCCGCTCATCAACCATCAGTGGATCCAGAAATACAAAACATAGCGCAAGTTGCTTTTTGAAAACACTTTTGTAGTATAAATTATGAAGTCATCATCATCTCATCATCATTATTATTTGCTGCATAATTGTATCATGAGTATTATTTTCATATTATTGTAATATGTTTCTCATCACCGTAAGGAATTATTGGAAATTATGGGCCCCTGAATATGGATTGAATGTGAAGAGTGTAGTTTAAAAAAAATATATAATTAGGCCTGGCAATTGTACAATCTTAGGGGGATTATATCATTTTCTGATGGGAGCGCCACAGACCTAGCTTTATTATTTCACATTTGGCAAATTTCATATTTCCACTGTCTACTTTGGTGCACCGTGGCAGATATATCTTTTATATGTACACAAAACAACAGCAATAGATGGAATCAGTAGAGTTGGAGGCATCAAGGTTTCCCTTAATTGCAATTCTGCAGAACAAATGTTCTCTCGATTTATTGAGTGTTTCTTTGAAGGGTCTTTTTCAAACTCTTTCAACTTTTATCAAGTGGGCCTTCCTTGAGAGCCGCAAATACTCCTTTGCTGGTCAGAGAAAATCCACTTTAAGTTTGGGGAGGAATTCCTACTCATTTCTGTCAAAGCTCCTAGTGTCAACACAAGCTTAAAAGCAGCCCAAACTGATTTTGTTTTCAGAGCCTGTAGTAGGTCATCTGAAACTTTATCAACTTCAAGGATGTTAGCATTAGCTATGCTAGTTAATGTTGATGATTTCAAACATGAACTACTAACAGTAGCATGATAACTAGCTTTTGTCAGTGGCCCATTTATATGTCCATAACTACTTCAAGGATAAGTATTTTTATATTCTCAAATGTTCTGATTTGATTACATGCTTGATTTATCAGACCAGCTTGAATAGACAAATTACTAAAATGCTCCTCTTTAATTGGTACTTTTATGTTGATGTACTTAGAACCTCAACGCATATTTTCAGTTTAAACTTTATTTTTAAAAAGTTTTTCTTAATGAAATTTTCTAGTGTCATCACTGCTCTGTAGACTCTTGTTCCAATGTATATACAGATATTTTGGATTTGATTTGATGTATATACATATGAAAAGTAAAGGAAAAACGCAGGTTGAGGTTTTCAAACTGGCTCTATATTATCTGCAATTATTTTTATTTTTTATTTTTTCAATTTTTTTTAATGGCTGTTGTGGTTAACTGTAAAACGTATCTGGAATAATATGTATTGTGACATGCACTATACTAATTAGTGGTGCACCAAAAAACAAAAACAAAAAAAACAATTGGTTTCAGTTGAAATAGTTTTGGAGGGCCAAAATCATTTATTAAAATGTTAAGTGCTTCTCCGATGACTTTACTGTTAGCAGTGTGGACACTGTAAACAGCACACTTAACATGGCCAAAAATTATGCTGGAGTAGCAATATGTAAAATTTGTTTGGTTGAAATATGGAGAAGTGCATAATCGATGAAGAACTTTACTACGACACGATAACCTGAACAGCATCAATTACCCAATTTTAATTTTAGAGAAATTGAAAACTTAGAGTTTGGCTTTGGTGTTTTGGTAAAACAAACAAAAAACAAACAAACATTTGGTGCATCAATAATACAAATAAAAGGATACATGCATTTAATAGAAACTAGCATTATCCAGATGATATTTGAATGATTTTGCCAACTATTGCCCTGTAATTTAGCATAATATCAGGATTGTTATGCTTTGTATTTAGAATGAAATATATAGCTGACCTTTTTATGTGTTTTTATTTTTATTCATGTGTTGTGTATAATCATATTTGGTGGTCTTTGGCATTGCATTTGAAAACCTGTCTTAGGCACTAAAAACGGAAAACTTTTATGCCTTTTGGCCGTTCATTTACATGACAATGGTGTTTTGGAGGCCTGAAAATGCTAAATTTTGAAAACGGGTTTCAAAGTGCAAGTTTTTAAAAACAATACTGTTATCGTCTCAGTGTAAACTACAAAAACTCGAATTTGTGAAAACAGTGACGTCATGCGCATGCGTGTTATGTGTTCAGTCTATAGGTGTGCACGAGTACTTGACCAAAACAACAATGGCGGACTACAGGACTGTGTTTGTGTTGCTTAAGATACTGAGCTTATTAACGCTTCTCAAGCAAAGTGTAGATTTACTCCACCACTGCTACGACCAGCGGAGATGTACTATTTACCTTTATCTTGATTGTTTGTATTCACCGCTCTGTGAGTGCAAATCTGCACAGGCACATGCATAATACAGCGTTTTTTGTATTTTTCGTAGATCCGTGTGAGTGGGGATTGTTTCAACAACGTTGTTGTCTTGTCTCTATGCAAAACTTTTCAAAAATGCAAATGGAAGAACGTTTCTGTTTTTAGTACATTGTTAAATATACTCTTAGAGTACATCAGGTAGCCCCTACCTCAATTAAAGCTCATGCAAGTGAAAGTGGGTTTTTCTGTGTCCATTTGCTCATGTTGCCCGCTTGGTTGGCCAGATACTGTATGAAGTGGAGAGGTACGGAAGGTCAGGCCAGCTGTGTTTGCTGCTCTTTGTTGTGGAGCCTCACACTCAGTGAACCAAACCACTGGCCATGGAGGTCAACCTCAGCATTGACTCCTGCTGCCTGCCTGTCAATGTGTCAGAGTGCATGCGAGCGTGTGTTTTAGAGGGAAAAGACCAAAGTTGAAAGGGGCCTGTTGTTTTGAAGATTTGGAATTGCCCTCCAAGACTCTGCCTGCATAAATTTCGTTGCGGACAATGACAAAAATAAAGAGAAGCAAGACAAGAGATGGTCCAGTAGAAGCGTTTCCTTTGGATATTGTCATGTAACATCTTTCTCTCAATAGATAAAGCTTTTCTATATTCAGTAGGTGAAATCATAATTTTGTATGAATCAATTAACCTTTGATTTAAATATGCAAAAGAATAAGAAACTTTGGATTCTCCAAAAATGAATGTTGGTCTTTAGTGTTGTAGATTGCTCAAGCAACACCCCATGTTTTAGCAGCCGGTTGCTATTCTGGTAGATGATGACCTCTGATGTGAGCCAGATGTGCTTGTGTGCTCTTTAAATCACATGCAAGTTGAGTTTAATAAGGATTATTGCCAGATTTAGGGCGTCAAAGCAATTAACGCCTACATCATCATAAGATTTTGGAGATGCTAATGTGCTGTTCAGTCTACAGCTTTGGCTACATGTATCAAGCTTACTCACTGTAAGAGAGGCAGCTGGGTTATTCATGCTATTCAGGCTTGGATGGACTCACAAAACATAGTAAAAATACTAATTTAATGTATTTAAAAGTCACATCATTTGTCTGAATGCAGTTGTATTGCTGCCGTCTGCATGACTCTGTTTGCACTTTGTTTCTTACTCTGAACTTTACTGTTGTTAGCAGCCAAAATAAAATAAAAGAACGGGATAAAAGTTTATATTTGGAATTGGGATATAAACACTGATGTCTACGGTAGCGATATATATTAAATATATCACCTTTTGAAAGTAACTGGACACTTTAAATAAAGGTTGCATCAATTACATTGATGAAAGTGTAAGTAAAAAATTTATTCGTCATTGAATCAATCATTAAAGAGATTTGTTAAAAAATGCTGATCCATAATGAACCGAGTGCAGTCTTTATGAGTGAGTCATTGAATCATTCATTTAACTCTTTCCCCGCTGGGGTTTTTGGACAAGTTGCCAGCCAGCACCAGTATTTTTGATCATTTTCACAAAGGGTTCATGGCCCCCAGAATATTTTGTTGTATGAATATCTCAACATGTAATATATCAAAAGAAAGAACAGACCCTCTGATAAAAAAAAGGTTTAATTCTAGCTTCATGCATTCCTTTTTTTCCATCAACATTTGGATGTGTGTGTTTCATTAAACACTTAAAAACTGTTTAAAAAAGCTGAGAAAAACACATTTTTGTCAAAGACTACATCTGGATCCGATTCACAACGATGATCAAAACATAAATGGAGTAGATTGAGTCCATCAACAAATGGTAAAAACATCAGCAAAGCTTCACAGTCTTAGTTATAGCTCGCCCTGGGTCGACATTTAATTCGGTAACGTTTTGATTTAGATTCTGTTTAATGTTGATGATCGCGTTATTTTACATATGAGCTTACATATGCTATCGCTTGTTTCTGCTTCTTCTTTGTTGTGTTTTGATCAGGAGATTCTGTACTCTTTCAGAAGATGCATAATAGCGCCCCCTACCATATAACAGTGAAAACATGGAAAGCTGGAAAATTCCGTCAATGCCGGGGAAAGAGTTAATATATTAGGCAGTATATACAGTATACACTGTGCAGCATCCAGCACAAAGTAAGCTATTCAATTACAAACAAAGCCTCCAATTAATTCAAATCAATTTATTCAGATAGTTTGTTTTAACTAGTTCAAAACTTTGAATCATTATGCAGACCCAATTGATTTACTATACATTGAAATACATTGAAAAGTATTTAAATATGTTAATCACTGTAGTTTTTGTTTAATTTTTTCCAGAATGTTGAATTATCATTTCAATATCAAATGGTTTATACACACTGTGAACCATTTCAAAGAAATTGTTTGGAACTGATTTAAACAAAGAAAAAAAAAAAAAAAGATTGGTTTGTAAATTCAAGATCACTAAAATTGAGAAATGAGTTGAAATGCACACTTGAGAGCTCTTCTGATATAAAAGGTGATTGTACATCTGCCCCTTTAAAAAGCATGAACCACACTAATCAGAATAACCTCTTCTCCATGCCATCATTTGTCTTAATAAAACTATTGACTTTATAATAGCTTATTCTTGCCCTGTGCCATTAGCTTGGATAGCCAGGACTTTAAATATTAAGCAGGCTTTACAAGATTTGATGATCTGTTTAGCAAACAGCGCACAACCTACATTTCTCGATCTCCTGCTGTAAATGAAAAATAGCCTATCTTTCAATTGGGGGAAAAAAATGCTGCTTCAAGCAATATTGCAAATCTTGCCTTGGACTCAAGTTTAAATGATTTAACATGGCATATAGATTTAATCTGTTTAAGATCAGTCTCTGTATGCATGCATGGTGTCCGTTTTTTTCTTTCTTTGCTGATATTGACTATCATAAATGATGTGTGATCCAAAGAAGTGATTTATGATCTGTATATGTTGTGAGCATGTCGATGGCCTGCACACTGCAGTAATACTCATGTTATTCGTGTGTTTTTAGAGCACGCCAGACGCTTACACGTACTCCCTTGTGTGTGAAGACTTGTCCAGCTGTTAAAAATTTAAAACATTTTCTTCTCCAGGGGCTTGAAGGGTCAAGAGAACCCCAATAATCCTCTCTCATGCATCTTTTTCCCCCTTCTTTTTTTTTTTTTTAGAGTTTGTAACAAACCGCACCTTTGTTGGACGGGGCCTCAGTAGAAGTATGGCTGCAGGGACAGCAGCGAGTTCTGACTTTCAAGGCCCTGTCAGACTTTAAATAGCTTCTGCTTTATTTCACCCTTTGACCCTTGGCTCTCAAACACAGCCATGCAGGAAAAACACAAGAGATATGTGATACATCAAGGCTCTGGTGAAACTCCAGAGCTATGAGAGGGAGGCCCGAAATGCAGAGTTTGCAGGAATGAAGGAAGGTTTTGTTTGGGGCCAAACACCATTGCTTGTGATGAAGAAGCTTGTCCAGAACGAACGTGTTCTGGTATGTTTCTGAGTCTTTGGTTGTGATGGCACTGCTCTGTGCACTCACAATGAAAGCCCCCCAGGTCTTTATTTCTTTGTTTTAGGACACAATATAACACTGTGAAGTGTCTTTTGGTTGACTAATTAAGAATCCAATGTATTTATTCATTAATAATGAATGAGGACACGTTAAACAAAATGTCGCCAATACTGTGAAAAGAGTTATGTGTGGCATAATTCTAGATAGTAAGATCGTTAAGAATTTATATTTGAACCTACATTCAACCATGCTTAAACCATTTGTAGTGTTTCCACCTTATTTATTGTCTGTCTGCTGCTGGGATTAAAGGGATAGTTGACTTTGGAATTAATTTTTGTTTTGCTTATGTTTTAGTGTTTTTGTTTTGCTTATGTCTTAATGTTTTAGCTTACCTCAAGGGCATCCAAGATCTAGGTGTCTTTGTTTCCGCAGTAGTTTCAATTTTGATATTTTTAGGTCAAACCTTCTTGTCTGTCAGTCATATAATGCAGGTCTATGGGGTCCACCTCAAAAAGCATGCACAGAGAAGTCCAAATTAAACATGATTTAATGACTCGTAAATGTAAGTACACATTGATGGCCTAAGACACGAAACGAGCGGTTTGTGTGAGAAAACGAACAGTATTTATATCCTTTTTACCTCTTGTAAACTCAGCCACGTCCAAGTGATCTGATGGCGCTTCGGTCTTTTCCGGCAAGCGCCGGAAAGCGCCGGAAGTGATCTCTCGCACGTGTACGTCACTCATACAATTGTTTTATTTTTTTATTTTTTTTAATTGTTTTCTTTTACGACGGTTTAAACATCCCGGATAAGCGCAAATTAGTACCATTTTAATTAGCCGTCTTACCTACAATCTCTGTTCTGTGTAAACAATGAGTGACGTACACGCGCGAGAGATCACTTCATCCATCAGATCACTTGGACGTGGCTATGTTTACAAGAGGTAAAAACGATGTTCATTTTCTCACACAAACCGCTCGTTTCGTGTCTTAGGCCATCAATGTGTACTTACATTTACGAGTCATTAAATCATGTTTAATTTGGACTTCTCTGTGCATGTTCTTTGAGGTGGTGACCATAGACCTGCATTATATGACTGACAGACAAGAACGGTTTGACCCAAAAATATCAAAATTGAAATTACTGCGGAAACAAAGACACCTACATCTTGGATGCCCTTGAGGTAAGCTAAAACATACCAAAAATTTATTTCAAAGTGAACTATCCCTTTAAAGGAGAACTCCGGCGCAAAATGAACCTTTGGTCTAATTACACATTGTTACCTAGTCAACCGTTATCTGAGATTTGTTTTCATGATTATCGAATGTAAATAGTTTTATCTCTAAAAACAGTTTAGCCTATAAAGCTAGTATAATGCTAGTATATTGGGCATAGTGTAATGACAAATAAAAATCGCTTGTTAATACCACTAACAAGGCTCAAAATAGCCCCACACTAACACGGTAGCATAATGAGGGTCCCTACCTTCAAACCGAAGCATTGAGAACTTTGTCAGTGTCCAGACAGTTTAATAAGAAGATATTTAATACATACAGTCAACTTCGCGTATACAGGCAGGAGCCATCTTTGAAATACAGTCTCTACCAGTCAATCTACGAACGCCGATCCAAGCCTGCTGTTCGCGCTCACCTTATCACAACTTATAGCTCGTTCACATCTCACCAGCGCACTTGGATCGGCGTTCGTAGATTGACTGGTAGAGACTGTATTTCAAAGATGGCTCCTGCCTGTATACGCGAAGTTGACTGTATGTATTAAATATCTTCTTATTAAACTGTCTGGACACTGACAACGTTCTCAATGCTTCGGTTTGAAGGTAGGGACCCTCATTATGCTACCGTGTTAGTGTGGGGCTATTTTGAGCCTTGTTAGTGGTATTAACAAGCGATTTTTATTTGTCATTGATCTATACCCAATATACTAGCGTTATACTAGCTTTATAGGCTAAACTGTTTTTAGAGATAAAACTATTTACATTCGATAATCATGAAAACAAATCTCAGATAACGGTTGACTAGGTACCAATGTGGAATTAGACCAAAGGTTCATTTTGCGCCGGAGTTCTCCTTTAAGCTTCAGGGCCCCTGTGATCAATATTTTTTTCCAAAATAGATTAAAAAAGCAATTCATGCATTCAATGACTTGAATATACCTCTTTGATTAGCATGTTTTAAATTTCTGAATTAAAATTTATTTTATATTTTGGCATAATGTCAGGGTGATACTGTAACCGTCCTGGTGTAACAACCATTTGCCTGCGCCAAGTCATGTGGTGCGACCAAGCGTGCCGCACAAGCCCTCAAAAGTGAAGCCAAAACGTCCCTATTCATGACTACGCATGACTGGTCCCGAAAACGCTACTGCGCAGACTCAAGTTCCAATATGTCAGTGCCATATCGGGACACTGGCGGCTTCAGTTCTCTCCAATGGAAAAGAGCGAAGGGGCGTCGTCCATCTTTTTTTACAGTCTATGGGTGCGACCAACAAAATTAGTTAGTCTCTTTATTTCAGATATCTGTAATTTAACAAGGCCAGGTTATGTCAGGTTGTAAAATGCCATGTGGTGTGACTCCCCAAAAATGTAATGATATTTATAATGGTTACACCACATGATGTTTTTTAATGTAAGCCTAAACTTTTTGTTTTTAAATTGATTTTCAAAACTGTATGAAACATGAATACATTTTTTAAATGTTTTATTTTTCCTGTTATTGTGGACATTCAGTGTTTTTGGCCCGTTTGCAGTTTTACAGTTTTTTGTTACCTTAAATTTTACCATTTGTGTTTGTATCTTTTAGAAAATGTGCATGTTTTTCTCTGCTTTATTTTTAAAATAGATTAAAGAGAGAAAAAGCAGTGGGGCCCCAAGTGTGAGTTACAGATAGATTTTCATGGTTTTTCCTGAGTGAAGCTCATTGATTTACTCGAAGATGCACCTCATAACCAATCAGTGCATGGGGCCTTGCTGAACCGTGTCCATGGAGACAATGATGAGTGGGGGCCCCTCCGCATTATTTGGGGTCCAGGTCATTCAGTCCTTGACCTTGAAGACTTGGTCCCTGCATATAGCCTGAGCTGAGAAAGCCTGAAACAAGGGTTCGAATGCTCAATATTCTGGTTTGAGGCTTTTAGGTTAGGGGTTCATGAGGTCAGCACTAATGCACAGTTGTATTAATGATTGACCTTCAGAAAATGGGGCAAAAAAAAAGGCTTGGGGGCGGAGAGTGTAGAAGGGGCAGAAAAAGGAAGAGAATGAAGTCAGGGACCTGTTTGAGAGAGATAACAGAGATGGCCATGAAAATGCATCCATCACCCGGCGGCTAAGCCCATCCACTCTTTGTGCATCAGCGTGGCTGCGTTGACTGAGAGTAGCTGGGAAGGCAATCTGTTGGGGGTGGGGAGCGGAGGAGAACGTGGATGAGGGTTGCCCTGGGCAGGCCAGAAGGACGCCACATTGCTTATTCAACAGGGGGAAGATCTTTCAGAAGATAGAGGCCCACCAATCTCCTCAATGAGGCTCAGGCGAGCAGCAGGACTTGCTCAGGAGATATCTAATTTAGTGAGCAGTGCAGGCGGTTACAGGGCTGGATGACAGACGGCTTTGGTGAGCCATGTGTGAGGAGGGAGGGATGTATTTGAAGGGGGAAGTGCTGCACTTATACATGATCAAAGGGGCGAGGGGCTGTCGCGTATGATGCAGGTTTGCTGGATAAAAATGGAGGGAGAGAGATGACTGTGGTGTGAAGTTATCTGTGTTATTTATGTTTGCTTTTTTTTGAAGGTCATAAAAGAAGGCATCAGCATATTACCTTGCAGGTAATATATACTGTGGCTTTTAGGAAATTTAGGTCGCACATTGTCACTGGGTCATTTGTATTACATAAGCAATTTCTGGATTTTTTTCACCCCCTTAGTTTACTGGCTTTTCTCCAAAGGTACATTATTCATTATCATAGCACTGGATACAGTACACCATCTTCCTGCAGTTACATAGTCTGTCACATCATTTTAAAGGGCCAGTCCAAGTGATTTGAAAATGTAAATTCTGTTCTTTACTTTACCTTTGGAGTAAGTTATTTTTTCTGTGGAACACAAAGAAATAATTATTTTTGATAGTTTTGGGGGCAGTCATGACTGCAGACTATCAAACTCCAAATGTGATTGAAAAGGGATGCACTAATATTAAAATGTGGGTTTTTCGAATATGCCAAATTATTTTCACGTGTTCATCCATTTCAAAAATAGATATTCTTTTTGATGATACATTTAGAAGTGTTAATTAAATTATTAGCGTTTTTAAAGACAAAGGTAAATATTATATTTGTATTTTTATATTTCTAAAAATATTTTATGTATTTTTTTATGGGGTTTTATAGTGTTTTTCCTGAGTTTGAAAGCCTGTGGTCATTCTGTGGACCCACTGAGTTTGTTATGGAACAAGATCTATGTGAAAAGTATTTTTTTTTTTCCCTTGGAAAATACAACAGCATACAGACTGATAGGGTAACATGAGGGTAAAGCCACTTCCACATCAATACATTTGGTTTTGCTAAATGTATGCATCTCTTCCACACTGGAGTGCTGTTCACCTCCACCACAAACAGAAACTTTTAAACATCAATGACACTGATCATATATAGAATCCCAGTTCATAATTATCACCATGATGTCTTCAACATACAAACACAACAAATCAGATCCAAAATAATGGAAAATATGCATCAATATTGCCTAAACTGTTTAAAAGCTTGTTCGCATTGTTTGTATAATCTCACTCCTGCATTTTGTGTGTAAGAAATAGATTGAATTTGCCTACTTCCCCACTACATAGTAGGTGAAAAGTGTGAAATAATAGGATTCGTAGAATTCATAAAATATTAGGTGAAAAGTTCTCAAATTACCTACTAATTTATTGCAAGAAGTGCGCATCTGATGGACACTTTACTCACTTTATCCCACGAGGCCATGAAAGAGATGTGAATGACAGTGAAGAGACGCAACAGATGCTGTAGATCACATGACAAAACCAACATGGCTAATGTACTCCCAGATTACATTTATACTACACACATTCATATTATGCCAAATATTTAATAGTCGCAGAGTTTGAATAGCCAAAGTTATAGCCAATGTAAACCAGTGATTGTTTTTATCCATTTTTGAATGTTTATGGTGAATTCTTTGAGGGAAAACATGAGTATTTTCAACTAAAAACATATTAGTATGGACATGGTCAGAATAATAGAGTTTTGAGTGGACTATTCCTTTAATAGTAAATCGGTTCATTTTGAGAAAATTTGCCCAGACAGAATCCTTTGGAAGTATTTTCCTGCGCCTTGGGAAACTCTATATCTCTTCTGTGGCTTCACCCTTCAGTGCATTCGTTTTGCCCGTAAACGAACATCTTTGGTGTGGATTGACTTGGCTTGAGGGGGGGTGGGTGGACATCTTTTCCATCTTCCCACTTATATTGGAACCGACGTGGTGACACAATCGACCGTAATGTGGAGCCTTTAACTTTTCTCCTCCCCCTCAGGCTTTTAATTTCACCAGTCCATCACTGCAACTCCTGTCCGTTCTCAAGACACATGCGGCATGTATGCTTTAAAGTGGGGTAATGAATACATTATTCATATCCTGCCACAAAAGGTGCTCATTAAACTTTACACAGCTCGAACAGAAGACAGGGCGTTATTAAATGTGTTTCTTCACCAAGAAATGTCAGGTTTCACCGACAGATATGGTGCCGTACAACTTTTGAGTGGCTTTGATTAGCTGGAGAGGAGTGGGATGCCTTCGGTAACATTTCCCTTGTTGACACTTGCGAACAAAAGCCATATGTGACGGGTTGGGCCTTGGCCATTCTGATACGTACATTACATGCAAATTTGAAATGCTAAGAATGAATTGCCTTGGTGTAAATGCCAAAGAGGAAATAATTTGTCAAAAAAGGACAAGCGGAGTTGAGGCCTCAGCGTATGATAGAAATAAAAGTGTTGACACTGCAAACTTGTTAAATAATGCACTGTGATGTCTCTGGTGAATGATTGGAGCTATACTGTAATATTTGTGAGAAAGCTGACATTGTAACTATATATACCATATTGGAGAAAAAAGCTGCAAAAGAATTACATTAAAAAATAATATTATTTCTTAGAAAAACATTTTGTCTGCGAAATCAAACTTATGTAATCAGATTACTTTTTTCAAGTAACTAGTAAAGTGACACATTACTTTTAAATGTACAACAAAAATCCACATGTTGAGAGAAATCAGAGGCATTGTGTGCGCTGTGAACATGATCGTTATTGTAGTTCTAGATTAAATGTGAGCATGCATTTACTTATCTCACTTGCACAAAAACTGATTCAGTATTCCTCAAAACTCAGAATATTACACAGGCCAGCAATAATTAATGTTAATACAAATATACTTTATGTATTTAATCTCACTTTATTAACCAATGTCTTTGCTGCTGACCTTCGGTGATCCAATTCAACCATACTAAGCAAAAATACTTTTCATTGTTTTTGTTTTGTTTTTATTGCTGACGAGTAATGAACTTTCTTCTCCTGCATCCTATTCTTTCGCAATCCAGAATGACGCAGAGCAGCTGAAAGGTTTGTTTGAGCTGCGCCCAAACTCTAAAACAAACAAAAGCAAGACCATCCCAGGTGAGAAAATGTGTCCTCTGCATTTAACGCATCCAAGTTAGTGAACACACACATTAGGAGCAGTGAGTAGTGAAGACGCACACAGACTGCAAACCGTAGACACACACACACACACCCAAAGCAGTGGGCAGCTATTTTGCTGCTGCGCCTGGGGAGCGATTGGGGGTTAGGTGCCTTGTTCAAGAGCACCTCAGTCATTTCCAGCCGGTATTGAGAATCGAACCCACAACCTTCGGGTTACAGTACCAGTCTGACTCGCTAACCATTAGGCCATGACTGCCCCATTCACATGTGTCAAATGTGTCAAGAATAGTGTTTTTATTTTTACTTGGTTACACAACATTTCTAGAGTCTTAAATATTAAATTTGGACTTTTATTGAAAATGGTTGCTCTTAGCAATATGAAACCAACATGCAAAAATGTTATCTATTATTATTATTATTATTCGATTTTTATGGACACTCTTATTTATCAATGACCCCTGCACATAATTCTTTTAATCAGGATACCCTTATGACCCTACTGTATTGTTCAGTCATATATCAGCCTGCATCCTGTGTATGTTTTGTGAGAAACTAGCACCCATCAGATCGTTTATTCATCAAAGACTCGACATATCAATCAGAACAAAACGGTCTATAAATCTCAGTACAAAATGTCCCTGTATTGAAGACGGTGTCGTCCTTTGAAACACAGACCAGCCGTTTGAGAACTGCCCTGTGGGTAAATCATACATGTTTTCTTTTCTGAAGAGTGATTCATATATTAATAATGCAACATTTAACCCCCCCTTCACAAGGATATGAAAGGTTTGGCTGGCAGGTAAAGCAGAGAAGAAACAAAAGAGGCTGAGAGGACTTGGAAATGCACACACACACAAACACACACTAGTGGAAGTAATCTGTCATTACTGAGAGGTTTGTGCTCGGCCCCCTCTACCCAGAGATCCCTTCCTAGTCATAAATACATCATTACAACTGTACAGATGAGTTTGGTTTTCTTCAGCTGTCAGAAATGACCTGGATTCTGCATCATGGTTTGACCCAAATCTAGCCGTCACATATGCTAAGCAGGGCTTACATAATCACCGTCTTCATTGCTAGCATGCCATGATGCTGAAAATAGTATCAAGCTACCAATAATGAAAGATGACAAGTAAAAAAGATCCTCTCTGCATCCTGATATTAACTTTCTTCTTGAGACAGCATAGTCCTTATTTGGGATGTTTTACATAGACCAACCTTTGGTACAGGTGTGAACTTGGTCTGTCTTTATTTCATGGGTGAAATACAGAATTTTTTTTTTCAAGAGCCTGGTTTCTTCCATTTTTTTTTCTACTACTTTTTACAAGATGTAATTCATCACAGGAATGAATTTCATTATACAGTATATATACACTCACCTAAAGGATTATTAGGAACACCATACTAATACTGTGTTTGACCCCCTTTCACCTTCAGAACTGCCTTAATTCTACGTGGCATTGATTCAACAAGGTGCTTAAAGCATTCTTTAGAAATGTTGGCCCATATTGACAGGATAGCATCTTGAGGTTGATGGAGATTTGTGGGATGCACATCCAGGGCACGAAGCTCCCGTTCCACCACATCCCAAAGATGCTCTATTGGGTTGAGATCTGGTGACTGTGGGGGCCATTTTAGTACAGTGAACTCATTGTCATGTTCAAGAAACCAATTTGAAATGATTCGAGCTTTGTGACATGGTGCATTATCCTGCTGGAAGTAGCCATCAGAGGATGGGTACATGGTGGCCATAAAGGGATGGACATGGTCAGAAACAATGCTCAGGTAGGCTGTGGCATTTAAACGATGCCCACTTGGCACTAAGGGGCCTAAAGTGTGCCAAGAAAACATCCCCCACACCATTACACCACCACCACCAGCCTGCACAGTGGTAACAAGGCATGATGGATCCTTGTTCTCATTCTGTTTACGCCAAATTCTGACTCTACCATCTGAATGTCTCAACAGAAATCGAGACTCATCAGACCAGGGAACATTTTTCCAGTCTTCAACTGTCCAATTTTGGTGAGCTCTTGCAAATTGTAGCCTCTTTTTCCTATTTGTAGTGGAGATGAGTGGTACCCGGTGGAGTCTTCTGCTGTTGTAGCCCATCCGCCTCAAGGTTGTGCATGTTGTGGCTTCACAAATGCTTTGCTGCATACCTCGGTTGTAACGAGTGGTAACAGTCAAAGTTGCTCTTCTATCAGCTTGAATCAGTCGGCCCATTCTCCTCTGACCTCTAGCATCAACAAGGCATTTTCGCCCACAGGACTGCCGCATACTGGATGTTTTTCCCTTTCACACAATTCTTTGTAAACCCTAGAAATAGTTGTGCGTGAAAATCCCAGTAACTGAGCAGATTGTGAAATACTCAACCGGCCCGTCTGGCACCAACAACCATGCCACGCTCAAAATTGCTTAAATCACCTTTCTTTCCCATTCTGACATTCAGTTTGGAGTTCAGGAGATTGTCTTGACCAGGACCACACCCCTAAATGCATTGAAGCAACTGCCATGTGATTGGTTGATTAGATAATTGCATTATTGAGAAATTGAACAGGTGTTCCTAATAATCCTTTAGGTGAGTGTGTGTATATATATATATATATATATATATATATATATATATATATATATATATATATATATATATATATATATATATAAATATAAATAAAACAGATATTTTAAATTGTAATAATTTTTTGCTGACACCACGAGAACAAACCTTGAACTGAATTGAGACAGTAGCCGGGGTTCCATTACAGATTTGGCGCAAGACCTTTGCGATATTTTCTAAATAGTGATAAAAAAAACTATTGTGAAATGACGGCGTTTCCATTAACTAATGTTATGCAACTACTGTACTTTTTTTTTCCCTCTCGCGACAAGTCATGGCAACTGATGTTAGTAGGTTTATGTAGCCTATATCGCAGCCACCGAACTAGACATTGTTTTTAATCGAAGGAGACGACTGTTACGTATGCCAGTTGACCTGTAAATGCGAAAAAACTGTTTCCATTGCAGTTTTCAGAAATATTCCTATAAAGTTTTAATAATTGTTCTATTTCTATGAAAATAGGCAAGTCCACACCACAACTACTGTATAATGATAACATCACGGAACGATACAGTTGGAATCTCATAACAGAATGCTGTCTTCTGTTGGGGTGGACACTAGTATAGCCTAGTCATTGTTGTAGTTATGTTTATAGTCATTGTTCTTGGTGTGAACAGGGCTTAACACTTATAGAATGCTTTAACATTCAAATTTAACTGTGAGTGACGATGTAATTATAAGATTTGCATACTGAAGTTCAATTGGTCTTTTCTTACTTTGTATTTACATACCAAATTGTATTTAAACTTTTTCTTTACTCTATTTATATTGCATATAACTATTAGAATTTCTCCCATGTTTTGTCTATATATGGGTTTAAGCATCAAAGTACTCTTTAGTATCATTTTACAAAAACTTAAATTGCAAGCACTGATATTTCCTTCAGGAA
This sequence comes from Rhinichthys klamathensis goyatoka, assembly GCF_029890125.1. Taxonomy (NCBI): domain Eukaryota; kingdom Metazoa; phylum Chordata; class Actinopteri; order Cypriniformes; family Leuciscidae; genus Rhinichthys; species Rhinichthys klamathensis. Next base: position 3,645,239 of record NW_026606581.1, read on the forward strand.
ATGCAAGTCTATTTTTTTCTTTCAAAAGTAGCTGTTGCTGCATTGCTGCCAGTGATTATTAAAAAAATAAAAAAAGATTTGATTAATATTGCTTACATAAATAGTTATGCTAAAGAGATTGTGGATGTTTTTACAACATGGCGTTTGGCCCAAGCGGACAGATGCAACCACACGGACTGACTGTCCGAAGCAGAATACATGTATGGCTGTCTGACTGCGGTTAGCCATACTGTCCATGTCAATTTTGAACAACATCAACGCTAAGAAATTGTTAACAATAATCAGCAAATGTCTTGGCTAATTAATTAATGTACATCATTCTGTTCCCTTTATGGGCTCTGAGAAGAAATGATTGTTGCTGTATTTCCCTACCTGAGAAATACATTTTCCTACCTGCATGCAGGAACAAAATTGGATGAGTAGTTGTTATATATGACCAGTGACGGCAAAAGAAAACAGTGGGTGGATTTGCTGAATAATTGCCGGAAAGGGTGGAATAATAATCAAAGACAACAATTTGTAATTCTTAAACACACTGTCTTGATAAGATTTTAATGTGACTTGATTTTAATAATTAATGATAGTAAAAACATACACTATATTGCTCATAAGGTTAGGGTCCGTTTTTTTTTTTTTTTTTATTCAGCAAGGATGCATTAAATAAGCAGCACACCTGTTTTCATCATTGATAATAAGAAATGTTTCTTGAGCAGCGAATCGGCATATTAAAATGATTTCTGAAGGATCAAGTTGACACTGAAGACTGGAGTAATGATGCTGCAAATTCAGGTCTGCCGTCACAGGAATAAATTACATTTTAAAATATATTCAAATAGAAAACCTTTAAAATTGTAATATTTCACATTACTGTTTTTTTTTTTTTTTTACTGTATTTTTCATCAAATAAATGCAACCTTATTGAGCATAAGAGTCTTCTTTCAAAAACATGAATGAAATCATACCAACCCCAAACTTTGGTACTGTACACAAATATTATGGTGTTGGTTGCTTGTTAAATGTATAAAACGTAACTGGAAGTTTACATTGGAGTTAATCTCATATGTAGAGAGGTGATGCTAAACCCGCATTATATAAGCTATATATATTTTTTTCAACACATTAGGCATTTTATTCACTAAATTCACTAAAAACATAAATATGTGTGGATTATTGTGTATTATCCACACATCCATTAAATCGGTTATCTGCCAAATATCGTCTTATTCATCGGCTGTGTATAACTAGTTAGACTCACTCTTTTTTTTTTTGTCCTTATTTCCAACATTGGCTAATAATCTGTTCATTGTTGTTTTGAGTATTTCATTCCTATCTGACATTATTAAAATGAACCGCCATAGCTTATGTGCTGATCACATGGTTCAAACTTGTATGACTTGCAATACTCAGTGTTTTACAGCAGCAAAATGCTGACCGGGGACCGAAAGTGCTGAAGGATGAAAACATAACTGAGAATTGTGCTCTGGACCGAGGATGTGTTAGATAGCATTATCTAATTAGCTGAAACTAATTATAACAAATATAAGCCAGACGCAGTCCCTAGGCAAAATACCCTTAAGCGTGCACTCGCTCTCTTGTGCTATCGGTTCCTCTCGCCTCATAATGTTGGATTCTTCTCTCCCCTCCTCCTCCTCCTCCTCCTCTTCTGGTCTCAGTGCATAAACAGTGCCTGCAGTCAGAATATTCTCTGATCAAAGGGACAAATCTATCCAGGAGCAATCAGGTTGCTGAGCTAGCCGGGGCTGCTGACAACTCTCTAGCTCTTTGATCAGAAATATATCATCTTCAGTGGGTTGGCTGGCTTTGTCTGGGGCCAGGAAATAGGGGAAGTGATAGCTCCCACTTGGTTCTCTCCCTTTCTTACTGCTCCTCTTGTCAGCCAAGATGAAAGCTACCCCAATTACAAGTGAAAATACCCCCTTCCCACCCCCAGTAAAAGCTGCTTTTTTAGCTTCTCGGGAGGCAGCTATATTGCTACGTTATCACTGATATCACCATAAAGTGGCAATATAAAATGCAGAGATGAAAATCGGCCTGTGTTTTTGCGTTCTCTCACCAAAATTGCCTGTATTCTGCAGCGGAATACAGGCGATGCAGAATGCATATTGTTTGTCAAAGCAATTGCAGGCAAGATAAACCCTGAGTTACAAATTTTGGAAGGAGAGGAGAGGAGAATCTCTTCCCAAAATATTTCCTTTAATCAGCAGAGCTAGAGACCGTGGCGTGTATGTTTAAACGCATGTTTCACTGAATGTCGCTGTTCTGATCCGTCACTCAAAGCACACATCTGGGAATGCACGCCATGACCTGAATCCCAAATCGCACACCTGATGAGATGAAAATGCTCAGTTGTGCTTTGCACACAGCGAGAGCTCTGAATTCACTGAGCTTGTTCACCTGGTGTGACCTCAAAGGGAAATCTCTCATTCTTTTGGCATGTAACGGCATCAATGCCTAAGCAAAATGCCTTGAAGAGTTTGAAGGGCTTACATCTATAGTTCTCTAAGATATCAGGTTGTTTTTCTTATGCTGCAGGATTTTGTATCTTTGCAGAATACGTAAACATTTATTGATATTTTTAATATATTTTTACATTATGTGATGGTAAAGCTGAATTTTCAGCATCATTACTCAAGTTTTCAATGTCACATTATCCTTCAGAAATCATTAATATGATGATTTGGTGCTCAAGAAACATCTTGTTTTAGCAATGTTGAAAACATTTGTGCCGCTTAACACACACACACACACACACACACACACACACACACACAATTCTTTTTTCAGAATTCTTTGATGAATGAAAGGTTGAGAAGAACAACATTAATTGAAAATAAAGGTATTTTGTAACATTATAAACGACTGTTGTCACTAATGCATCCTTACAGAATAAAATTAATAATTTCTTTTACAAATATCTTAATGTCCCCACACTTTTGAATGGTAATATATAAAATATATTGTAGTTTTTATAGTCCATAGGATTCATACCCATTCAAACTAAGAACGATAACTATAAAGATAATGATAACGTTATAGTTCTAAAAAGTTCGGTGGAATCATTTTCAGGACATTTTTTTTCCATTGGCTGTCAAAACATTGACAGCCAATCAGAATCCATCCTGCTTTAAAGAGCTTGAGCATCCGCTGGTGTGGGTGCTAATATAGTTATCGTTATAACTGTCTTTGTAGTTATCATTCTTGGTGTGAATGGGCCTTATGTCTTAAGTCTGTGGCTTTTTTAAGAGAATAATTTAAATGACTCCAAACCTCTTTCTAAAATGCTTCTATAGGAGCCATGGGATGGTGGATCCACATTTTCTTGATGCGTTGAGCTTTGGTGCTCATTCAGGTAATGCAGGTTTGAGCCCTACCTGCAACTAGACTTTTGCCATGCCCCCGATAAGTTCCTGTGACTCTCATGCCCCGTGTCAAATAAAGCAAAAACACTAGAGAATAAACTTTTCCAGAATGTAGCTAGATGGACGTGTTTGGATTTAACAATCTGTATTTCAAAAGGGAAATAAATGTCCAACAAAAAAAGAGAGCCATACAGTGTCACTAAAGTATTGCCTTTGGTATCTCAAGCATATTTTATTACCTCTTGTGAAGTAGTCCACCTTGTCAGTCAGCACACAACTGCAGCAATTACATTCTCGTCAAAGTGTCACCTGCCTGTACCCCTGTGGGCAGAGTTCTGTGGAGCAGTCAGCCATTTAGATGCTCCAAATGGTTGTTTAGCGCGTAGAGATCTTACAGCATGGAAGAGTGAGCAAGAAAAGACTTAAGTGTGACTGGAAGCTCTGGTAGTTTCAATGTGTGTGCGTGCATAAGAGGTGGGATTCTTTTATTTATTTATTTCAAATTCAGATTGGCAGCCTGGTAATACCCAAACTGAAAATAGTATTAACCAAGAGAGAGAACCAAAAGTGCTGTGAATTTGTTAAGACGTGTATTTGTTAAATGAAAATGTTTGTCTTCTTGCTCTGGATGGCTGCTAGGGCGTTTCGAAATGGTTGACAGGGGGTGTACTGGGTGGTTGCTTACTGGAGCAATTTAAAAGAAGCCAAGTCTCTGAGGGAGGGACCTGAGCCATATCTAGGGATCAGAATGTCAGTGTAATTCACGGGGGTTTTCACACACTTTACTGTCTGCCAGGTGAAAAGTGTAAGTCTGATCACTTTGCAAAATTTAATAGGATTAGGTTGTTGAAATTCCTAATCCATTAAACTGTGAGCAATAGTAATAGTAATGCTTGGCTGAACAAGCAGCACTAATAAGACAGTTTTGGTAATGTAATTTTTTTTTTTTTTGTCTGACAGCCACTGATGGCATTGTACAGATTACCTGTAATCAGTTACTACCACACACACACACACACACACACACACACACACACACACACACACACACACACACACACACACACACACACACACGTGTGTGGCCATTATCTTACGTTTGCATGTTAACTTTAACAACTCTATAAATAAATTGTTCCTATTTTCTACAAAGATTTTCTTCTTTTTTTTAAAGGCCCAGTAGCATGAAAACCCTCTGCTTATATATACTGGAAGATGTGAGGTAAAAATACACAGCCATGGTAGTATGTCATGTGTCTGCGACAGTTTGACATGCGTTGCATGTATCGAAAGTATTACTCAAGAGACTGAATGCGAAATTTCCATTTGATTCCAGCACAGAGCAGTTTACATTTGAAGAAACATGTTGCGAACTTCCCCAGAAACATTGTCCTACTAAAGCATTCCCAGTGATGCTTTTTGATAAAATTCGCCATCTGGATTCTGTGAAACCAATTGTTACTTCTGGTCATGCGGTCCTTGTAATGCTCAGGGAAGGTTAAATATTGCATCACAGGTGTTGCTCGGTGTTAAAAGCATCAGAGTAAAGATTGAATCTGGGTCACTTTCCACCACTTGCACAACACTACTCTTCTCTGGAACGACAGAAACGTTGTCAAGTATTAATGAAGGGAACGTCCCTGCAGGGTTGGTGTTTGTCAGACGAAATTACATACATTCAGATGGAACGATGGGATTTAATCTTTCAGATACCTTCTGGACATATAGGACGAAACATAGGAGCAGTCTGAATGTATCTTCGTGATGGAAAGTAGAACTAGCTGAGCAGCGAAATAGAGAAGATTTCATCTACTGTACAGTATGCATGTTGTTGCAGCAGTACTGGTGTTCATTGATTAGTTAGAGAGAAAAACGTTTAAAATGGCATGCGTGAACACACGTAGGGGCTTTTTGAAAAGCATCATGATTTATTCCATTGTCTGGATCATAGTCACCAGAGAAAATGCTTTTCAATGACCTGATAACACATTCTGTTGTGCTGTTGTCACCAGACGCATTTGTATGTGTGAAAAGCTGCACTGCAACCAAACATTCAGCAATGCCAGGCAGTGTGAAAGCCTTTGCGGTCCTCTAAGCCTTTGCTTTATTAAAGTAACTCAACGTCTCTTTTGGCCTTTGTCTTTAAAATGCATCGTCTTGCATATTTTTGCGTATGTTTATGCTTTTGAAATTTCTTGGGCTGCAGCTTTTTGTCCCTGTGCTGGGGTTTTGTTTGAATGTGGAAAAATAATTCTCAGTCAATTAAAAGCCATTGACAATACACATGCGCTGCGTGTGCCAGGGCACAGTGTGTACCAGCTGATCAGAGGGAGGGATTTGTGCTACCATGGGAAAACACTGGAAGTGGATCTGTTTTTTTCCCCCGTCTTGTGTCTTACTGAGGTTTAAATAAGCCTGCAGATTACTTAAGGGCCTTTAAATGCAAATTAGGCTATGCAAAGCCAAGCCTGAAAACCTTATCATTTGCCCCGCAGATTATAGACGGTCTAAAACGTAATTTTGGCTATAGGCCCCCCAATAAGCTTCAGGCCAGGGGGTGTTCTACAGCATGAGCCCTGTATGGAGAGATTCATCCACTGTGTCTGTGCCAGGACCAGTTGTAGCTGTGATAACAATAAGCAGCAGGTCTCTGGGGGGAAATATGCATCTGCCAGCGCGTTCATGTGCATTTGCCAGCACACGCAGTGTTAAAGAGATTGTTGTATTAAGTTCATTCATGTTGGTTTCATTTGTATATTTTCTATAAGTTTCAAGGTGTTTCAATTTACAAAGAAATGTCATGTGGTGCCAAGTAAAAAGTAATTTCCTTACACTTTGAACATTGAACACCACGACTGTTTTCAAGAACTTCAATTATACTGTGTATAATTATTGCGTGTGTGTATATAAGAAAAATGTGTTTTATATATATATATATATATATATATATATATATATATATATATATAATATTAATTATATAGTATATACAAGCAAATATTTCTTAAATATATATAATATATTTCTATAATATATTTCTTAAATATATACATGCATGTGTGTGTATTTATATATACAAAATAATTATACAGTACACACACATATTATGTAAACAAACGTTTATTTTGGATGCTAATCGTGATTAATCGTTTCACAGCTCTATTATATTATATAGTATTATATTATATTCTTTCAACAAATATCATGAAATAATAGTTCCTAAATATCACATTTTTTGAAACATGACATTTTACAACATGCCTTTTACAATAATTGCCTTGTCAATTATCTAATATTTTAAGATAATTATTTTCCTTGACGCATAGTTATGAGGCTCATGGTCTCTATGATAATATCCTGTTTTTTTTGTTCAGCATTTTAGTTACATGATTTTCCAAAGAAATATAATAATTTAAGATTGCCAAGCTATATATATAATTTGTTTAGTGATTTCTTTTTTGATTAACAGGATTATATCGCCTTTACATTTTGTTTTACTTTGTCATCCAAAAAAGGTCAAAATGAATTTATTTCAGAAGTTAAAAGCATGCTCATCATAGAAGAGGTGTATTCAAATGAATAATAACAAAAGCATCATTGACCCAAATATGCATCTCAACTGCGATCAGTAGGGATAAATATATTTCCAGAAAACATAATTTGATCGTGTTACTGCAAGCTGCTTTATTAGATCCTCTTTCCACCAACAGATGTGTGTTTGAGCTTTGAAATTTCAGCTCTGATGACTGTCCAAGCTCTTCAAACGCTCTAGTATGGTTTCTACATGAAAAAGAGTCTTGGCTTTTGGAGGTGATTTCTGTTTGACTGACACTACATCATGACTAAATGATTACAAAAGGCTGTTATGAACATATTCCTTAGCCAGGGGAGGCCACAACCCTGCTGACTCAAAGAGCTAAACAGAGCCCGGGCTGATGTCTTAAAGAATTGCTCAGCATGTACGCACCTGGTACCAGTTACGCAGAGCTAGAAAGCTACAGCAGTGCATTGGTGTTTCTTTCCCTGTAGAATTATAATTGTTTCACTGTGGTTCGAGCCTCTTCAGACTATCAGATGGGTGCTGGACGGTGAATTTAGTGTTTCAAGCACAGGTCAGAGACCTCTGGCTGGAAGCTAGAGGAAGAAGGATCTTGGCAGTGTTGTCATTTGCCCCGAGCAGCTGTACACGGGGTGTCAAGTTCGCTGTCACCCTCACATCTCCTGCTGCCTGATGTGCTGGGACTGTGAGACACCGGGAGATGTCACATGGCTCTAAGGCCACGCTCAGGGAGTTCACCGTATGCTGTGACAGGTAGCATGTGCTCTCTGTCACGTTTGTCCCTCTTGAAAGGAGAGACAGACAAGATAAATGCTTGCTATGAATATCAAGAAGTTCTTTTGTTCATCTGACTATGCTTTGTTGCTTTTATAATATATATGCTTTGGTTCATCTCTGTGGGAAAAACCTGTTTTTTTTAATCCAGTGATATTCATCTAGAATTTACATGATAGAAAAGTAAACAAAATTACCCTTAAACCAATAGAGATGTATTAATTTTGACATAGATAGATAACTGCACATGGATCCAACAGTATGTTTGGACAATAACCAAAAAATACATTGTCATATTATATTGATAATGTTTATGATTTATTTAATTTAATTTCATTATTCATTTCATTTCGCTACTGTCCGAAACAGGAAAAAATATCTTAAAAAATAACCTTTTTGGGTTGTGATCCACCAATTTAACACCACTGATACTTGTCTGTCAAGCCTAAAGAAAGCACATTAGCAATATCTTACAGTATTAGAAGTGTTTCATTGGCATCTCAATGCATAGGCAATGAGATTTGTTCTTTAACGCTGTATAACTGGATTAATTCAGTGTTGATATCTTATTTAATTAGATCAATTCAGTGTAGAAGCTATATTACTGTGATGATGAAATGAATGAAGCAACACTTGAGCGTTTTTTTTTCTTCTTTTTTTGTAACGCATCATGAATACCAACATGATGAACTGCCTTTTAATGGAGCCAGAGCAAATATCAAATCATTATTCAAGTTTGGATTTTTTTTGGACACTTTGTACTTGGCACTAAACTTAAGGTTGGCCAGGGAATGCCTTAAAGGTTAGATGTTCTGAAACGGCAATTTGTATACGTAATCTAGCATTATGTGACCTGTTAGAATGGAGAATGGTGGTAGAATTGGACAGGCTATTAACTTGCTGGAGAAGATAATTGCGAGAGTATGAGTACAGCAGTAGAATCTTTGAGTTTTTAACCCACATTAGAATGCATTGGAAATAATTAATGTTATTATAGTCCTATACTATAGTATATATATATATATATATATATATATATACTATAGTCCTATAGTCCATTACGTGAGCTTTATTTTACTGTTTTCAAACAAACACAATCACTGTTGCATATACATAATTCAGTGAAGAAGAAGCCTTAGTCTAAAGGCCTGTTTACACCAAGGACGATAAGCGTATCGATAAAGATATAGTTCTAAAAATCATTCTAAATTTAAAAGAATAGCAGAGTCTACACCACAACTGTAATGATACGTTGATGAACGATAAAAACACTGACAGCCAGTCAGAATCCGTCCTGCCTTAAAGCGCTCAAGCATAGCATATAAAGCGGCAGACGACACAACTGCAGCACGAGCTTAGAATAAACGGAACACTATCGTACATTGGTGTTAATAGTTATCTTTATAATTATCGCTCTTGGTGTGAATTGGCTTTAGGTGTGGCTTGGGCTTCAGGTTAATTGTTTTGCTAATGTACTGGTTTAGCTCTTGTATATATGCAGTCAACTGCATCTGTCTTTTGGCAGAACAAAGAAAAAAAATTATTCTAAATTACCTAATGTTTATAGGGGTAGGAATCTTTAGACACCTCAATTCGACCCAATTCTGGGAGTTAGGATCTGATTCCATTTTTTACCTTAATTCATTGATTTTGAAAAACCATTCAAACAAAAACAAAGTTTTACTGACATTAAAACTTAAACTTGTTTGTACTTTTTTATTTAATTACTTATGTAATTATATGTACTTACAAGAAACATATTACAAGCAATAAACAAAAAGGGTGTTCAGTTTCTAGAAAGAACAGCAAAGCAAACGCACACCTTTTGAGGTGCAAGATAAAGGAAAAAAAAAACTTAATGCAAAGAGAATGTAACACAGTGCACACTCACTTAAGCTTTATTTGTTACCAACGTTTCGGCACAAGTAGCCTTTGTCAAGGTTTTATTCCTTACAACACGGAGAACAGCATAAATAGCAGTGTTGTGTACTCAAGACTCGGACTCGGTCTCGAGACCATATTTTAATGGTCTCGGTCTTGTCATGGACTCGTGTGCATTTTGACTCGTACTCGAACATATTAGGACTCGGACTTATCCACTCGAGTCCCATTCAAAATATGTCATGATTATTACTGGATGTTAATATTTCTTTAAATTGTTGTTTGCAGGGCCGGCGATTGCTATAGGTGAACTAGGCGATCGCCTAGGGCGGCAAATGTGTTGGGGGTGCAGGCGCCCTCTAGTGTCGCCCTTTGCCTACTTCCCATTAATCATAGAATTAGAATGACAAGCGAAATGAAACATGTTTATTAACATGATCATCATAAGGCGCCCCTCAGCCACACGTTTAATTACTTGTCAACTTGATCATTAGATTGAATTGATGATTATTGTCGATCATTTCCTAATGGGGGGAGGGGGGAGTTGCGTTGCGCTGCGTTGCGTTGCGCTGCGTTGCGCTACGTTAGGTAAGGCAAGTGCTGGCGCGTTGATCGAAAATGAAGCGGTCTAAACCCTCTGGTGCACAGGGAAGAAAAAGAGAAAGGAACAAGATAAAAAGAAAGCCCAGTATAGAGGTAAGGCTTCTCATCTCAGCCATTAAGGTGTCAAACGAAATAAATTTACTTAGTATTGTGCAAAGGCATGTACTGGCCATCGGGACTACCGGGAGATTCCCAGTGGGCCGACGTGCTTTTTAGGCCGATACATCTCGAATACTTTTATATATTTATTTATTTTTTGTCTGAACGGCCCATAAAACTCGTACATCGGCGGCCCATTCGTTTTGTTTTGTTTAATTGGTGGCACTGGGTTATAACTTGCTTTCAAGTATAGAAATGTGTACAAAACTTATTAGGCTATGAAAGTTTCCTTTATTTTTATTATTGCATTTGTTTTACAATATATGGCTATACTGTCATGGGATTAATATTATAACTATTATTATGCAGTGTAATGTAGACAGACACCGTAACAAAATAATAATAATAACCTTTATTTTATAAAGCGCCTTTAAAACCAGCTTCTCAAAGCGCTGTATAGGCCTAAACAATGGCCAATTGTAAAAAACAAACAAACACATCAACAAGTGAATGCAAGTTTAAATAAGTATGTCTTACGTTGACCTTTAAAAATGGCATAAGACTGGGCTTCCCTAAGTTTAAGAGGCAGAGAATTCCAAAGGACAGGTGCTCAAAACTCAATCTCGCCTAGGGCAACCAAAGGGCTAGAGACGGCCCTGGTTGTTTGATTGAAACGTCCAATGATTGCTGACTTTCTTGTGCGCAACTGCGCAAGACTTGAGACCTTAACGTTAACGTTCGCGGAGCAGGACCCAGGTCAGATGTGATGTGGAGCCTCTAGCTCAACTATGTATTGAAAATGTCTGCCTTATAAGAGCCACACAGAATTTGTGTGCAGTAATGTAAGAGCACTTACTGATTGTAATAATTGTAAGTCATAATTGTAATAAAATTACCTTTACACCACCTACTATGTGGCCTTTTTACCATTACAGTGTACATGATTCCATGGTACATTTGATTTACTATTTGAGTATGGTGCCAATTTTATTGTTACCACCAAACATTTTACATATTCTTGAAGATATCTTTAGGTCTTAACCAACCTTAGGTTATCCAACCTCTCTGGTCTCGGCCTCGACTCAGACTCGACTTTCTTTGGTCTCGGTCTCCACTCACTCGACTCTCTTTGGTCTCGACTCAGACTCGACCCTCTATGGTGTCAGTCTCGACTCAGACTCGACTCTCTTTGGTCTTGGTCTCGGTCTCGACTCGGACTCGACCCTCTCTGGTCTCGGTCTTGACTCAGACTCGACTCTCTTTGGTCTCGGTCTCGACTCAGACTCGACCCTCTCTGGTCTCGGTCTCGACTCAGACTCGATTCTCTTTGGTCTCGGTCTCGACTCGGACTCGACCCTCTCTGGTCTCGGTCTCGACTCAGACTCGACTCTCTTTGGTCTCGGTCTCGACTCAGACTCGACTCGCTTTGGTCTCGACTCGGACTCGACCCTCTATGGTCTCGGTCTCGACTCGGACTCGAGTGAGCTGGTCTCGACTACAACACTGATAAATAGAGAAGATAATCATGCACAGGTGAGAGCAATGACATCCGAATCATGATCTAATATTTAACTAATTAAAAATGACACACTCTAACATAAAAAATATAAATCCAATACAGATTAGATAAGGTTAAATACCATTCACAGAAAACAACTTAAGTCAAAATCCACATTTAGAGTATGTGGTACCCAAGTTTTTCATTTATGTATCCAAAAGGCCTCCCGTTTCAGTAAAATTCGATCCAAATCACCACCTCTCCTTGGTGAAAGTTTTCTCTTGGTTCCTATATAATGCAATGAAGTAACTGGATGGATAAACTCAGCGAAAGGCACCACAAGAGGATAATTCATATTTCATCTTATTGTATTGCGATGTTCTGCATTGCATGTTTTTAGTTCTCTAATTGTTTTTCTTACATATGATTTACCACAGGGAGTTTTTTCTAGAACACACACAGTGCCATTATGCATCTGTGGATAACATTTGAAATTCTCTAAATCGATTCAGAATCGTTGAAGAGAGAATTGCGACAAAAAAAAAAAAAAAAACTCCAACCCCTAGGTTATACCACAACATTTTTAGACTCATTAAATGAACTTTTCTCAAATCATATTAAAGTTTTTCAAAATCATATGAAACCGTCATGAATACAAACATCAATTTCTGAGGATGAGGAGATGCTAGCACATGTGCAGAGAAGTGGAAAACACGATTCCAATCATGTCTCATCTAGTTTGGTCACAATTGGCATCAGCAATGTCTGTATTACATAAACCTTCAAAGCAACTCAACACTTGATTATCCTAAACAAGTATTTGGTTAGTTTAGTACAAAGCTTTTGCATCCATTACAGTAAGAAGAATTAATTGCCCTGGAACGGCTAGAATTGCACTGTAAAATCTACTGATTGTCAGACAAAACTTGATGCTATTTTTAACAGAGCAAAGCAGACTGGGTGTAATTGTGTCTAAGGTCAGTCATTATCTGAAGAATCAATTTTATGTGGAAGTTTGACCAATTTTCTGCAGTGCTATTATAACATTGGGCACTCTGTGTATCTTGAGGCGATTCTCTTGGTGGTACAATCCATCCTGTGTTATCAATGTTTATCATGTCTCCCCCTTGTAAAAGTCAGCTGACTGCCGGACGGCCCGCTCCTCTGGATTTGGTTATGTTAAGAACGAGGCGTAATCTCTCCCTAAATGTCGAGGACGCATCCAGTTAGTGCCGCGGGGGCCTTGTAAAAGTGCCTAGCAGGACTTCAAAAATAATGACTGTTGCTTGCGAAAACAGTCGAAGCCCACTCCAAATCACTTCCTTATGCGTTCGCCGGATCACTAATGAAATCTTCAGAGAGAAGTGGAAGTTGTCTTCTCGGATAATCTAATGTGAGAGGGCATTGTGAGACACAATGTATCAAGCTACAGGAGCCCAATATGAAGCTTCCATTTTTTCCTATACCATTATCAGTGGGCAGAAAGGAGCAGGAGTGAATTAATGAGTGGAAGATTTATTTGTTTGCTGTATGGACTGTAAAACAGTAAGAGCAGTGTTGGCCCGTGCAGGCCTCCTACCCCTAGGGTACAATCAAACCCTGGCAGTAAATCAATAGAGCTGGAAGAGGTTTTTATAACCAGAGTTTAACACCATGCTCTAAGTGCTCCAGGTGACAGGTCATTTGTTCATTAGCAGGACTTATCGCAATAAACAGTGGCAAGTCCAGTTGTGCAACAAAGAGAGACAAAGAAGACGAAAAGGGGAAAAAAAAACAATAAAAAGATTACGTGGATCGGGTCTGGGTTTAATAAACCAAGTGGCATTGGTGTGGTGTCCAGGAGCTTGAAATTAAACACACTGCAATTATTTTGTGGCTTAAACTAGGATGCCAAAAAGTTGCCTTCTCGGACCGGACGTGTTTACAGAACATTCCAATGCACTGATGGCCAGACACGTTCTAATAAAGATCATCTGCTCAGTGGCTCAGGCGCTGTCGGGAAATGTTCATGATTTCAATCAATGTACATTGTTGGGAACTTGAATCATAAAGATGCTCTGGTGAAACTTTTGTGCGCCGTAATATAATCACAACAAATCAAAAGAAACGTTGTTTTTTGTGCTGATGGATTTTGGACCAATGAGATCTCACTGTAGAAGGGTCTAGCTACAGTAGCACAATGCCAAAATATCACTCAAGGTCAAGGATGGTTAACTCCGATTATCATGTAAGAGATGCTTTCATCGCCTGTTGCTTCAACATGGACATGGTGTGATGCAACTACAGTGTTTGACCCAGTGTTTGTTCCATGTATTGTTCCATGTATGGGTCATGTTAGCAAAATTTTTGCCTAATTTTATGGGCAAAAAAGTCAATTGACTGTCAATAGTGTTGCGATGTATGAAGCACAGCTTCACAGAAGTCACTTTCATACCGAACGACTTTCTGTTGGTCAACACGGCACATTTGTGTGACCAACTTGAACCTTTTCCGAAATCTGAGTGGGAAAATTCCTGAACACGTGGATTCCTCTTGAAATAACTCACTTGCCTGCGAAATTGCAAAGAAAAATGGTTTTAGTCTGGTAAAAAAACTTTTGCTGATTATGCATTTATAAATAGTCTTTTTTCCTATTCAGCCTGTGCATATACATTTAATGGTTTTCTTTATATTGTTGGATACAGTTCTTGATAATGATTTTAAATTTCAATGTTTTTAAGGATCTTTTGATGATTTTTGTTTTGGACAAATGTATTATTAAAGTGCCCAGACAGCAACATAGTGTCGGCCCAGATCCGGCCCACATCTGGTACACGCGGAATCCACATGTACCAGATGTGGCCCGGATCTGGGCCAACACCATTGCCGCTTTTCCACTGCATGGTATGGTTCGGTACGGCTCACTTTGACGCTTTTCCACTGCATGTAACGTTACGGCATGGCTCGGCTCACTTTGGCCCACTTTGTGGCACTTTTCCACAGCATGGTACGGTACGGCTCTGCTCGGCTCACTTTGTGGCGCTTTTCCACTGCATGGTACGTTATGGTTTGGCTCACTTTGTGGCACTTTTCCACTGCATGGTACGGCTCGCTTAGGTTCGCTTTAAATGATACCACCTCTGTTGAGGTTCCAAGCGTACCGCACCGATACTAAAATGTGACGTGAAAACACTACAGATCACTGATTGGTCAGAGAGAATCGTCACTACCAGAGTCATTGGATTTGCTACACGAGACACCAAACCCGCTAGATTTAAATAGTCAGCAACAGCCACCGCAGTATTATTTGTAAAAAAAAAAAAAAAACTTAATGGCTGAATCGTGGTCAGTAGACGAGGTGCAGACGTTCCTCTCGTTGGTAGCCGAGAAGCAACCAGGAAGGAAAAAGTTTTTCAGCAACTTTAACGAGCAGTCTATAATCCCACCCACTTTGAAGCGGTACTAAACTGTAGTGGAAAAGCAAAGAGAGCCGTGCCGCACCGCGCCGAGCCGTACCATGCAGTGGAAAAGCGCCATATGTTGCTGTCTGGGTGGTGGGTTGCCACTTGATGTCCAATGTTTAGGTTTTTATACCATATTAACAGAGGCAAAATATATGAAATACAGAGAGCCTACTTCTAACAAGTATAGGTCAGGATCATAACAAACATCCTTTTAGGACTTGCAGCGAGACTTGGCAAAGTCACAGTCACCAGCAGGAAGGAAACGTTGAATCACAAATGTAAGTCATGTACAGCTTTAACTTTATTTTTGATGGACAAAATGTTTAATTTCCAAACTGAGTCATCCCAGTTCTTCTGTGTCTGTATTTCACAAAAGGGTGCGATAAAAGGCTTGACTCAATTATTTCACTCAAGCTAGGATTTGGCGATGGTCTGCGGACCATCACTGAGTTTTATAAGGATGATAAAAGTCTGCCACTTGGCGAAGCCGGTTTTTACAAAGGTCACTCTTAATGGATGTGTTTCCACAGATTTGAGAGAGCACATTTTCAACATTTATGAGATCTCTCTTTGATGCAGGCCCCATGTTTGGGTACATAAAGAACTTGAGATGAAAAGATTCCTCTGCTCCACATCACCGTTTGTGACACATCACCGCCTCAAAAAGACATGATTTCAGCTCTCATTTGCAGCCACCATCATCATCCTCAACTTCTCTCTTCTTCTCGTGACGAATTCCTCAGAGCCACAAAGAGGGAGGAAAATATATTGCAGTTTATGAGTCTCTCTAATGTACTCCAACTTTAGGAGAAATTCTCATTGTCTCTCCAGAGCACTGTAATTTGTCACAACTGTCAAGACAATAACACGGCAGAAGAGCATAGATTTCTGTTTAAGTTCTTCCTTCAATAATGCAATAGATTTCCAAGACGGAATTTTTTTTTCCGTTTTTTCTTTCTTTCAGCTTTTCCCCTTCACTTCCAACAGGAAGAACAAACAGTAACCATGTGGAGTAACAGATGTAGAGGCTTACATCATTCAGTGGAATTCATCATTTTTATCCTTTCAAGTAGGATGTCCTTATCACCTGATTTAGTTACATTTATCCGGTTTTCTTTATTAATACAGTTTCTGGTCTTATTGTATATGATATGTCAGTGCGCATTATTCTACAAACAATTTTATTAATGGATATTTCACTTACTTATTTGGTAAATATTGTGATTATTATTATTAGTAGTAATAGTAGTAGTAATAAAGAAGCGGTGCCACCATTACGCAAATTACCACTATTATTTAAGTATTTATTAAAATTTATAGCTATGCTCATTATCTAATCAAGTATGAAAAACTTGTTATTCGTAATTAAGATATCAAGATGTAAACATGGGATTTCACACCATATATTGTACTTAAAAAAAAAAAAATTAGTTGTTTCAACCCATGTTTGGGTGAAATATATTGCCGAACCAACAGTTGGGTTTGTCCATATTTGATCCAAACATGGGTTGAAACAAACCAGCAGTTTTTTTAGTGTAATGAACCCTTCTACTACAAATCCAACTATGCATTTAACAAAACCTAACAAGTGTAACATAAAATGTAATTCCCATAAATGCAAAGAGTTGCGTGTAGTGATATAATTACATGTGAAAACAATTGTTTTCAATTACACGTTTCGTAATTGTGCCTTGCACTCGTAAGATGGCATTAAGCAGGCATTCAGAATTGGCCTTAAATTAATGAACACATAAATGTGGAGGTGAATAATTAAATGAAAGCGAGAGACCTCCGCGTGTGAGAGCGCTGCCTTGAGATTAGCATTCACATTTGTTTACGCCTCAGATTCCAACCGTTAGCCACTCATCATCGCTGTGATTAAGAAACCAGTCATGTGCAACGGAAATACCTTTTGCCTTTCTAAGCCTGTATATATTTATATATCCCTCTTAAAGATGCATAAATCCTAATTGAATAATGCATATCCAGCCATGATGAATTAATGAAACCCCTTTCATTAAGCAATGAATTATGTATGATAAACAGTTACCTCTTAATGAAAACAAACAACAAGTGGGCAGGTTAAGTGGCAAACGATTGGCCACCGGTTAGTGTGTTCCGAGCGACGGCTGAGCAGGACCCTGCTTAAATGCACATTACTCTTCACAGACAGGTGGGAATACATTTTTCCATGCATGAATTGCCCCTGATTAAAGCCGAACAGCATGAGCGAGATGCTGCTGCTTTGTTTTAATAGCCTATATGCCAGTATTCATGTGGACATGTTATGTTATGGTTATGTTATGGTTGTGTTTTGTTAGGTTACGTTTTATTAGGTTATGTTTAGGTTTTGGTTATGTTTGGGTTATGTTTAGGTTATGTTAAGGTTATGTTACGTTAATTACATAATAGAATGAAAACAAATTTATAGGTTTATTTATTCATTTTCAAAATGTTCTTCTGTGTACTATTTAGTGTTACATGATTTTCTAGATGTTAAAAAGCACTTGGCGCCAACATGAAATGCCAGCATGCATTAAAAAATATTATTTCCGTAAAGTAATACTGTATAGAGTGAAAGGAAAAGAAAGACTTGTAGGGTGGGGACTTTATTGTATTCATCGGGAATTGATAGGATTGTGGATAGTGGTCTATATATTACAGGTGGTTTGGGGGGAGTGGTTGAAAAATAAGAGTTCGTGATGACGTCAGCTAAAAAAGGAAAGTCGTTTTAGAGGTAAGTAATTGTATTTTTTTTTTTTAAGGTTGGGTTTCATGTTGACTTTTAGGTGTATTAGTGTGAAAGCATCGTTATCAGCAGCTTCAGAACATGTTTCATCTCCCCGTTTTTCAGGCCCGACATTAAAACACTAATGGAAATGTGTCTGATTTCAACTGAAAGAGTTGGTGTTCTCATTACCTATTCATCTCTATTTCAAATTAAATGCAGCGGGGGGAAAAAATCACATGAATTTCGGTGGTCTGGGTCTGGGAGTGAAATGAACTGTGCTTGAGATTGTGAATGCGTGTCATGTTGATTCACGCGCACATCACTCAGGCTGGCTCTGGCAGTGGCCTGTCTTGCTCTTATTTGTTGTGTGAGTGCCCCTGTGCCGCCTTCTCTGAGTCTAATGAGCGTTTGATTGACAGCTGCTGTCTCTGAGCTCAGTGGGGCTCCTCCACTCACAACATTCTGTTGGCGGTTCGGCTTCTTCTCTCCGATCCACCTCCCCCCCCTCAGGAGCCGCCTTACCGATCAACCTAAACCGTGCATTAAGCAGGAGTTGCGCTTCTGACTTGTTTCGGTTGCCCCTCCCTGTCAGTGTGGTGAATAGTAAAACTATTGTCTTATAACCTTCCTCTTCCAGTCTGAAAAATAATGAGGTGACGGATCTGTCCCTCTCTCTCTCTCTCTCTCTCTCTCTCTCTCTCTCTCTCTCTCTCTCTCTCTCTCTCTCTCTCTCTCTCTCTCTCTCTCTCTCTCTCTCTCTCTCTCTCCCTTACCTTCCTGTTTTCTGTGCATCAGCAACTCTGCACTTTTTTTCCCCCAAAGAAAGAGTATATACTATATGAGGCTGAAGTCCTTTAAAGGTTATTTTATAATGGATAGGGCTTGATAATTCAACCTCCTTTATCTTCTAGACTAGGTGGTGTCTGTGAAACAACATCTGATATCTAGTCAAGTTAGTTCACTTTTGTTTGTATGGTAACAAATATCCCTTTGTCAGCTCGCATAAATCATACAATATGTTTACTCTAGTTCTGACTGACGATTGGCATTTTGCTTTCCCGAGCATCCCTCTTAAACTTGGTTGCATCATGACAACTGACTGTTTATGAGGAAGTGACCCAAAATGAAAATTGACATGTTGTTGTTATATGAAGGAATAGAAACTTTTCCATGGGAGAGATGTTCAGAATTGCAACGTCAGAATTTGATGTGGCTCAATAGACTGAGAGATTTGTATTTGATCAATTTTTAATATATTCCGAAGGAAGGTCCAGAGGCCTGATGGGAAATAAACAATGGTTTAATTTGGACAGCAGAACCTGCCTGCTACAGGCAAGGGAAGTGCAACATTTTCAGTAAAATATCATCATGAGAGACGTACTGACTTCAGCAGTGATGGTCACACTTTAGAGTTCAAATAAATATTTAATGCTTTGTAACTGCGTCCAGATTTACTTTAGGTGAATTTGACAGGGAACGCAGTGATTTCATCACTTTTGCAACTTTTCAGCGAAGCAATAGATACTTCAGGTACATTGGAATACTCTCTGTTTACTTGCCTCTGGCCTCAGTGTTATGAGATGAGAAAACCCCCAAGTAAAATGTAATGAAAAGTAGGTTAAAGATATAAAGTGGTTTAAAGAAATCCATTCAAAAGTGAAAATTGCTCTCTATGTCTTTTGAAACTCATGGCTTTCTTTCTTTCTTTCTTTCTTTCGGAACTTTCAGTTTTGGATGAACTCTTCTTTTATTTTTTTGGTATTTTTTCAGTTTATTTATAAAATAAATTGTCACTCTATTTCACTAGACTGCTTTGCTCTAAAACCTAGTGAGATACACTTACATGGTAAGAAGCATGTGAACAGCCCCCAATTCACTTTTTTTACAATGACTTTCTAGAGGATGCGCTTCCAATGATGTTCCAACAGTTTGCAGAGCCTTTTCTATTTTAGCATGACGGTGTCTCTCTGTGCACAAAGCAGGGTCCATAAAGAAATGATTTACTGAGTTTAATGTGGAACAACTTAACTGGCCTGTACAAAAGCCAAAGCAGAACCCCATTGAACTTTTAGGATGATTTGGACCACAGAGTGTGAGCCAGACGCCGTCACCCAATATCACCTGACCTCACTGATGCTCTTACATACGAATTGGAGCAAATCCAAGATCTAGTGGAAAACCTTCCCAGAAGGGTTGAAGCGAATTAAGTATTATTTGAAATAAAATGTTCAAAAAGCACATCTGACTGAGATGTTTGGGGTTCCACAAACTTTGAGTTGCTTTCAGCAGTTTGGCATGTTGCTAAGATATCAACACTATACTCAGATAAGCATAAAAACAACTTACAGATATTGGACAATCAGTACTATAATCCAGGGGTTTTCAAACCTCCACATTTTGTGTGTCTCCCTCTTCATACAGTACAAAATGTACAGTCCTCCAGTACAGGTTTGAAAACCCCTTCTATAATTTATTAATGCTTCCATTGCAATACATTCTGATATTGCCTTCTTAAGGATAAACTGCAGTTGATAACATTTGTAGATTTAATAAAAATAACCCATCTCAATTGTACTGCCTTCATTTTGCATCAGGAGTGGTCCTGTGATGCCTCAAAATGCGGTGTACATACAGCTTATAGGTTTTGGAACACAGAGCCCATGTGTCAACTGACATCACTTTACAAATTATAATCTGCACATATTGCTCTATGTTCACTGTTAGACTGTAAAAATCATTATGAAAATCATTATGAAACCCTCATAGCTGATATAAATGTGGCCTACATACTGTATCTGTGCAACCATGATATGTAGACCTGTGAATAATTTGCACATGATGCAAGCAAATTGGAAATATTCACCTCTCTCTTCTCTATGCAATAACAACTCATTTGAATATCATGCTATTACACTTACAACTCCCATGAAGATCCATATTGTAGTTATTTATCGCCCCCCAGGTCAACTGGGAAGCTTTGTAGAAGAGCTGGATGTGTTGCTGTCCTCTTTCCCTCAGGATGGCATCCCACTTGTAGTCTTTGGCGATTTCAACATTCACCTAGCGAAGCCGTATGCAACAGACTTCATCTCTCTCCTAGCCTCTTTCGATCTCAAACGGCTCATCACCACCGGTACACAAATCAGGCAACCAACTGGACCTGGTTTACACACGCAACTGTATCACAGACAACATTTTGGTGAAACCTCTCCAAGTTTCAGATCATTTCCTCATTACTTTCAATCTACAACTCACTACCCATGCTCCACCAACCTCCCCACCATTTACTTTCAGACGAAACCTGCGCTCACTTTCTCCATCCCATCTTTCCTCTGCTGTGTCATCTTCTCTTCCCTCACCCTCACATTTCTCATCTCTGGATGTGAATACTGCAACGGATACTTTATGCTCCATCCTAACCTCTTCTTTAGACAATATCTGCCCTCTCTCCTCTAGGCCAGCACGCACCACTCCCTCTAACCCCTGGTTATCTGAGGTTCTTCGTGAACACCGGACCAAGCTCAGGGCAGCGGAGAGGAAATGGCGCAAATCAAAAGACACATCTGACCTCAGTAGGTATCAATCTCTGCTCTCTGCCTTCTCTGTTGATGTTCACGCCGCAAAATCTTCATATTTCCACAACAAGATCAACAGCGCCTCTAACACACGCTCACTGTTCAAGACATTCAATTCTCTCCTCTGTCCACCTCCACCACCACCCACCTCCTCTTTAACTGCTGATGATTTTGCTAACTTCTTCACTAACAAAACTACCACTATCAGCAGTCAGTTCTCAGCACAGGAACCCAGACTAACCTCTCCCACAGCCAATAACCTTCTCTCCTCCTTCACTCCACTAACCGAGGAAGAAGTATCTAAACTTCTCCTCTCCAGTCATCCTACCACCTGCCCTCTAGACCCCATCCCCTCACACCTTCTACAAGCCATCTCTCCCACACTTCTACCAGCTCTCACACACATTATCAACTCATCCCTCCACACTGGCATTTTCCCTACAGCATTTAAGCAGGCTCGGGTAACCCCTCTGCTTAAAAAATCATCATTAAACACATCACTTCTAGAGAACTACAGACCTGTCTCTCTCCTACCATTCATTGCGAAAACACTTGAACGAGTTGCTTTTAACCAAGTATCATCCTTCCTGTCTCTGAACAACCAGCTGGATGTCAACCAATCTGGCTTCAAGAAAGGACATTCAACTGAGACTGCATTGCTGTCAGTCATGGAAGCCCTGCGGATCGCAAAAGCTGCTTCCAAATCATCAGTTCTCATTCTACTGGACCTGTCTGCTGCCTTCGACACTGTGAATCATCAGATCCTCTTGTCCACCCTCTCATCACTGGGCATCACTGGAACCTCCCTCAACTGGTTTGAGTCCTATCTCACAGGTAGGTCCTTCAAGGTCACATGGAGAGGTGAGGTATCCAAAGCACATCAACTGACCACAGGCGTTCCTCAGGGTTCAGTTCTCGGACCGCTCCTCTTCTCCATTTACACCACATCACTGGGACCTATCATACAGGCACATGGTTTCTCTTACCATTGCTATGCTGATGACACCCAGCTCTACCTCTCATTTCAACCAGATGATCCCACAGTAGCTGTACGGATCTCAAGCTGTCTGGCGGACATCTCGGCATGGATGAAGGAACATAACCTGCAGCTCAACCTGGCAAAGACTGAGCTTCTCGTCCTCCCTGCCAATCCGTCTCTACAGCACGACCTCACTATCCAGCTAGATTCATCCTCAATCACCCCATCAAGGTCGGTCAGAAATCTTGGAGTAATCTTTGATGATCAGCTGACCTTCACAGACCACATTACAAAGACAGCTCGATCATGCAGGTTTGCTATGCACAACATCAGGAAGATCAGGCCTTTCCTAACTGAGCATGCAACACAACTTCTCGTCCAGGCCCTGGTCATTTCTAGGCTTGATTACTGCAATGCTCTTCTGGCTGGACTTCCATCATGTGCAACTAAACCTCTACAAATGATCCAGAATGCTGCAGCTCGTCTGGTCTTCAACGAGCCCAAAAGGGCCCATGTTACTCCTCTGTTCATCTCTCTGCACTGGCTACCACTCGCTGCTCGCATCAAGTTCAAGGCTTTGACGCTTGCTTACAGATTGACCACAGGTTCAGCTCCCTCCTACTTCCACTCACTACTACAAGTCTACATCCCTACCAGAAGCCTACGATCGGTCAATGAGCGACGGCTCGTGGTACCATCACAGCGGGGCACAAAATCACTCTCCAGAACATTCTCATTCACGGTTCCATGCTGGTGGAATGATCTCCCCACCCTCATCCGGAATGCAGAATCCCTGACAACATTCAAAAGACAACTGAAAACTCATCTCTTCCGGGAGCACTTAACAAAAAAAAAAAAAAAAAAAATCCTTTCCTCTAAATCCTCGCTTGCCTGGCTTATGCTACTCCGAGCTATGTCTGAACTTTGTATTTTGAGCACTTCTTGCGTTGCTCTTGCCTCTTCATGATGACTCGCTTGGTTTAGTCCTCAGTTGTAAGTCGCTTTGGATAAAAGCGTCTGCTAAATGACTAAATGTAAATGTAAATGTAAGCAAAGTATTAGTCTTGCAAGCATGTTTGACTCAGTAAGGGCATTTAACACATACTGTACATATTGATTATTCTATTGCATAAGCCAGCATATAGAGGGAGGATTTTAACTAAAGCAGACAAGAGATAAAAACACATTTGTTAAGGCAACCATGACATTTTAGCTTGCTTCCAACAAGTCTTTGATGTCTTTTATCATGTTTCACGGGACTCCTACTCAAGCGTTCCACATCACAATAATGTACCAGGTGAGCTACAGAGCAAGTTTACTATGTCAGACAAGTTGATTATGTGATGTAAATGTCAACATGTAGTTTACAAATCATGCACTATTGTAAAAGTGTTTTAACGTCATTAGTTGTTAGTGTTTTACTGCCACTAGTGTTCACTTGAACTGGAAACTGCCGTGAATTTTATGTACAGTATATGTTTTTGTACTTTTGCAAAAATGTAGTTGAATTACAAAACTAATACAGCAATAAGAAGTGTTCCTATGATGCCTTAACACTATCACATAGGTTTAGGGGGAAGTTGTATAGTGTAGGGTGTAACGATCACCAGCTGGAGTGCCCTCGAGAGCCACCAGAGGGCGCTCCACAATAGACTATGATCACTTCCTCACAAACTACATTTCCCATACTCACTGCCTGGACTAATCATCACTGATCACATTCACCTGTACATCATTGTCACTGATTGTATTCACCTGTGTCTTGTCATCCTGCTAGTCTCAGTCTATTTATTCCATGTTCATTCATTCACTCACCGGCGAAGTCTTCTGTTACGAACTGTGTGTCTGCATTTCCGAGCGGTTTCCCGTGTTTGTTTTTGACTTTGGATTGTTCTTGGACTCTGATTATTGCTGCCTGCCCTGACCTCTGCCTGTTTCTTGGATTCTCTCTGTGTATTCTCCAATCTCCATTGTCCTGTTTGCTGATTCTTGACCCTGCCTGTATGACTATTCTATAATAAAGCTGCATTTGGATCTTCACCTCCAAGTCTTGGAGCAGTTCGTAACATAGGGTGGGTGGTATGCTGTTTGAAAACGCGATAGAGAATATTTCAGGTTTCAGAAATGTCAGTTATCAACAGCCAATGAAATAGAACATTACCAGATTCACTTTTGCTTCTGTTCACTTTGAAAGTGTCGTGAAATGCGCAAGAAGCAATATATTATCGTATTCCAGAAATGTCACCACGGGTACGTTTTTCCAATGAGCCTGGGTTGAGAAATTGCTGCTCTAAAAGCTTGGTCCAAAAGATTAATAAATTGCCTTCTAAGATACCAATTTTGACTAGTTTTATCTAGTGATGGGCAGATCGAGGCTTCGTGAAGCAATGAAACAGTTGAATCAAATGGTTCATATTGTTTCGAGGGTTCGAATCAATCCGACACCCGTCTCCACGGTGACACCTAGTGGTCACTTGCAGGTGTTGATCTGAAACAACCTTGACAAGCCATGATTTTTTTTTTTTTTTTACTTTTCTAATATGTGAATCTTGTAACCTATAGACTCCTCATTGTGCATAATGTTATTTTGGTCCTGCAAAATGAATATTAATAAAATAAATCAAGCCACAATATCTCACTTTTTTAAATATTTTTATTTACTTAGCCTACTTCTCTTTTTACAGATAATTTCTCCAGCCTTTGAAAAAATCCTCTCACAAGGGACACTTGTTGCTGGCATGCAAAGATATTTTTTAGCTAATACATACAAATGAGGAAAGATTACTGCTCTCTCTTTCTAGTGGATCATGAGTTGTGGGCAAATACGCATCGTTGATGTATTTTTTCACTTCCACTGTGGCATCAGCTGTAGCATTGTGTATCATCTGGGTTTGATGATACGAGTATCAAAAAGTTCCCATAAACTGTCCTGTGTTTCTACTGGATGATGTATTGTTGCAGGCGAGCTGCCGATCACAATACACACATCTCACTTTATTTGGGGTTTCTAAATGGAAATGCTCCCACACCACAGATGTACGGCATCTCTTCTTGGGAGCCTCCATTTTATCTATCTATCTATCCAAATCTATCTAGATATGTATCTCTAATCTATCTATGTAATTAGATATGTACAATATGTATCTATAATCTATCAATGTATTTATATTATGTAGCCTATCTTTAATCTATCTGTATCTATCTATCTATTAATCTAGCTGTCTATACATATTTATATGTATCTATTAATGTGTCACTATACTCTGTGTCTCTAGCCTATCAGTCAATGTGTTGTGTACATTTAAGCCTAAATATAACTAAACAAATCGCACTATAAATGTCACTATCACCAAAAATCCGCTATCTCAAAATCAAACTCCTCTCACAAAAACCCACGAGGTCAATATGCGTTGATTTCACTTTTATACAGATGTGCGATTGTGTGGTCTGTTGTTCCCGACCGTGTCAATCAAACGCTGATTCGGCGGATCACACCTGATGAAACACTAGTGAAACACTTCGAGGCTTCGTTTGGCCATAGTCACGTGACATGGGTGTTTTGAATCACGCTTCGAATCAGTGTTTCGAAACATCTGCGCTTCGGGATCTCGCACAGCTTCGGAACGACTGTTTCGCGGCAGCCATCCCTAGTTTTATCACAACGCTAAGGAAACTTTGCATGTATTCTTTGCAAATATGCATTGCTAGATAGGCATTCCCATCAAGTTCGTCCAGCAATCTTGGGGTAATCTTTCAAAGACCACATTACTACAGCACTGTTCCTTGCTGGTGGAATAACTTTTCCAACCCTATCTGGACAGCCAAATCCCTGACACAATTCAGGAAACAGCTGAAAACTTAACTGCAGCCTGCTGAATAATAATACAAATAATTTAAATAAAATCACTATTCCTTCACATATGCCCCCCCCCCCCCCCCCCATTCTAGCTTGTATTATCCTGAAAGATGGCTGAAACTTTGTATTAATAGCACTTCTCGTGGCTTTGGATAAGCGCCTGGTAAATGAATACATGTAATGTAAAATGTAGCAATGTGATGAGCTTAGTGAAAGAAATTATTCCAAGATGCCTTTGACATTCAGTCACAAAGTTCCATTGATTCTATCTGAGAAGAGCCAACACACTCTCATGGCAATTCATAACTATTTAACACAGTGGGGTTAGGGGTGCAACTTTATTCCCATGTCCCCTATTTTTTTTATATTTTCTTATTGAGTCAAATGTAACATTTAATTGCCTTCCCCTAACAAGGTGAGCTTTCACACAATTAAAAACAGAGTTCAGATGTTCCAAAGGTCTTCCTGTTTTTAAGGATTTCGTGTTGTTTTTCTTGAACATTCCTGAGATTTTACAGCAACAAACCACCTTTTGTCTAGTTGGTGTACTGCAAAGCCAATCTTTGAACATAAGCCCATCCAGTTTGACAGGAATGGCAAAGGTCAGAGTGCAACACTGCAAGCTTCAAAATTAGGCTTGAGATCTTGACCTCAAAGGTCCTGTCTGGTTGATCAGGTTCCATATGTTGTGTGTAGAGCACAATTTAGTTGCTTTAGCAGTCCCAAGTAAACACACGTGCCATCATGAACTGCTCTCTTCTGCAAAGTACTTTTACCTCTGTTGACCTTCGTCTGAGGTTTTATATATTTTTTATTTCACAAATAAAAACGAGGCTGTGTGTACCTGGGTGTTGATCGTTCAGATCACCCAACGTTGGAAATACATCTTCCTGAAAAAAAATTCCTAGTGAAAATTATGATTCGGGTGAATACATGAGGTAAAAAACGAACACATTGTTTCAATGGGCAAAATAGTACTGTCGTCTAAGGTGACCTTCTTTATTATGCTATTTGAAATGCAGAAATTATCCCTGCCTTGGCACCTATAACTAAGATAGTCTTACTTCACCATACTCTCTCTCTCTTTCTCGCTCCCTTATTTCAAATCCTTAGACCCTTATTTGAATGAAAAACAGTCATTTAAGATTTGGCACAAACCATTGCGCATGAGAATGTAAGACATTGACAAGCTGCCAGCTCCATCCAGACATGACAGAGAGCTCTAGAGCCCGAGGCTCCTCTCGTGGAAATTATGAATATAAAGTCATGCATTACAGATGCCGGGGTGAATTTATTCCTTCCCTTTAGCAGAAGTCGGAAATGTAGTTGGGACAAATCGATGAAATATAGTTTATCACTGTCGACCTAATCATTTGCTAATGGCTACTATCAATTGTCGGCCTGAAGCCTGCGCTCCATACTCGACTGCAATTAAAGCCAACAAATATTGGATAGGGTTTAGCATCAAATCCCAGGTTTATACATCATTATTCACTCTGTGGTCTTTTCAGCATCATATTCTGTGCATTGTATTGAACTTGGTTAAATATTCCTTGTTTTCCAAAATAAATCCAAAGAATAATTCATACAATTTGAAGAAAGCAGGGTTATGAATAGATATTTGCATTTACGTTTATTTATTTAGCAGACTCTTTATCCAAAGAGATTTACAAACGAGGAACATATGATTAAGAAACAAACTAGAGCAGAGGTGAAACCTCTGAAAAAAGAATTTTTTAGTTTTTTGTTTGTTTTTGTAGTAAGTGCCTTGGGCTGAGCCCACGGTCCAGTTTAGACAACAGAAGTACAATATAGTCTGGTTACTCATCCAATTAACTTTGTACCTCCTCAAAACACTATTTAGTCCAACAGAACTGAGACTTTTCACTGTTTGCTTGTTTCAGACAGACTTGTCAGTCTGTGCATTATTAGTGGTTGTTTTTCAATGACCAGTAGATGGCAACAAATGATTCTCTGAATGAGTTGTTACATCAAAGATTACATCAAGATTCCTGAACCAACTTGATGGGAATGCCTATCTGGGAATGCCTTATTCGCAAAGAATACATGGAATGTTTCCTTAGCATTGGGCTAAAACGAGTAAAAACTAGGGTTTCACTTTATTTTGATGGTCATTATGTTGACTAATTGAATCATCATTATATATATATATATATAATCATTGAATAATCATTTTAACCGTTTTGTTAAAAAACACTGATTCATTCAGGAGCTAAACAAGTTGCTAAAAGTAAAAAAACAAAAAAAAACAAACACATTTTATATGTTGTCTATTGTCTTAACATGACATCATGACTTTTGCGTAAACATACACGCCACTTTCAAGTCAAGTGGCGTGTTATCTATATGCATTTTGAGCTATCCGCGTGAACCGTCATCTTTTGCGTCTATGTCTACGCCATTAAATGTCCGAGTGATTCTGCTTGCATGTACATGCCGTTAAATGTCCGAGCGAAACGAAGCAAAATGTAGATCTACATCTGGGGAGCGATATTTTTTTTCCTAGGATGGTAGGGGAAGACTCATAAATGGTATTAACCAGTGACGGGTAGGTTTAGGGACGGGGTTGGGGTAAGTCATATATTTATATATGTACGTTAAGTCAACGGCATTGATAAACACGCTGAAAAGCGGTTATGCGTGTTGATAGCACGAATACGAATACGAATTGCCGTGTCATACATACGCCATTTCATGATATCAGTCTGATTGTCTATATATTTGTGAGTCACTGAATTATTCTCTTAGTATTGTATTAAGAATAGGATCACTTGCCATCATATATTGCAGTAACAGGCAATATCCAGAAATACCATTATCATTTCTGTTAGACTTCTGACCTGTTTTCAGAATAATTCTGTTAATGCTTCTGCTCATAACAACTGTATGATTTCACTGAACTAGCAATAATATGACAGCTGGTTTTGATCTACATAAGGCAGAGGAGCTGAGTGCTGCTGAAACGATCAGTACGTATATAACCTATTTACCATTGCCTCAAAAAGTGCATTATACACACGACAAGCTTTGTCCTTCAGCGTTTGGAGCGTGGGGGAAATGTGCGAGGAGCGATGGGGTGCGTGTCTCTCAGCATTTCCTTAATGTATTTATTTTGCCTCCTTTTGCTGCCTCAACATATACAACCGAACAGCTGCCGGCGTCGGGAACACAGGTTATTTATTCATCAGGCCCTGGAGTGCTTCACCGCCATTTTCAAAGATTATTTTTGTGTTGCTGTCACAGTTTGGCCTGTGTCTGATAAAGACGGCGATGATACAGCGCCCGTCTGCTGGGGAGTCGATGCTTAGTGTCAGGTGGTAGGGCCAGACATTCCTATAATGTACACCGTAAAAACAGCCTTTTTGCATTTGTTTTTTCAGGGCGAGCTGGGCAACATCTATAATGCAAAAGACACTGCTTTTTTTGTTTTTGCAGCTGATATTTATCCACTCTTTCGAGCCCATGGAGTATACAAAGGGGCAATATGTTGTTGTTTATTCAAATGTTGAGCTCTTCATCCTGGCCTATAAGTTTTGATGTTAAACTGGAAAAAAAAATCGACTTTAACTACAGTAAACCAATGCTTTTGTTTGCTTAGACTCTGTATTCTTATACAGTATATGTATTATTCATGGACAAGCGGTTTCTATTCTAACTGACGGAAAACTTTTACTGCCTTTTGCTATAAGGTAAATAGTTTTCTGAATCTGTTGTGCTACATTTGTAATGCGCTAGTTTTTATCTCCACACTGAATGTGCTATTCTCCTCCATGTCGGACTACCACAGCGTATATCGATTAGTCTGTAAGATCAGTAGTGGGCCAAAAAGAACAGTATCGGCAGGAGGGTCAGGACCACAGCAGGGATATCTCAGGATATGAAGTGAATACGGCACATTGATCAGTCCTTTTCTGACCCTGGCCTTTCATAAATTGCAACCTTTTTAATATTGGCATGCTGGGCCGCTTTCAAAGATAGCTGCTCTCCTAAATGACAAGGTGAAAAGAGAGGTGTCTGAACCATCCAGCGGAGGAGTCACGGGTGTCAATACCCTCGCGCTGTATCGACAATTAAGGCTGCTTTGCCCGTCTGAGCGTGATGAGATTTGACAGGACCTTGACTTTGATCTTGACCCTGAAGTCTTATCTTGGAAATATGTAATTTTGGCCCCCTGTGAGATTCACTTAGAGGCTTGTCCCGAGACATCCACTGGCTACCAACCGCAGAGTTCATCATAGCCGAAGTGGTAAGCAATAGTGCTTTGCATTGCAATGAAATTGCTTTAGGACTTCAGTAACTGCAATCTCACTCAAGCCAGTCATACTTGGACTGAGAGCTTGAACCTAATGTCCTCTTCTTCTCTCTAGCGCTTCCAAACTATGAGAGATTCCAGTTCGACTGAGTAGACGTTCTTGAGCACGCTCCGTCTGACCATAAACAGCTCATTATTATAAGTGGCCAGATGTAGTCATATGACTGGCAGATTCTTGCCCTGAAGCCTTCCTGTTCTTCTCTCCTTTAGCAAGGCTTAGTGGTAAAAATGTGGTTGAAATCAGGCAACCGCTAACAAGAAAGCACATGGAGAGCACTCTTTCTCTGATGGAGGATTTAGACAAATGGTTTGGAATACTGTTTGCTCTCAGTGACACTCGCTTACAAGAGCGTTTCATTTTTTTCAAGTCAATTTTAATCTCTTTCTCACCATGAATATAGCCAGGGTTGCTGGCATGGCTTTAGACTACAAACACAGAAACAAACAAACTTTTCTTAAGTCTGCTGTTTTGTTAAGCATATTAGTAAAATGCATTATTATTACATTTATTTAGTTATTAAAGTTTTACTGCTATTTAATCTGTCGTTAGGTGGCCTGTTATAGACATTAAAAAATATTAGACCTTTAAAACAATTATTAGTGAAAAAAATTGTGGGAAAAAACATGGTTACACTTGGTAATATTAATTAACAACATGCACTTGCTGTAAGGTTAGGATTATGGTTTGGTTGCATGCAGGGGCGGATCTAGGAAAATATTTATGGGGTGGCAAGAGGGGGGCAGGAATTTTTGAGGGGTGGCAACATGGCAGACGTATATATACTGAATTTAATCACAGTTAACACAGTTTGATGAGAAATCGTATGTGTAACACACTACAAAAGGGCATTATTTGTATCTGTTCTGTGTGTGTGTGTGTGTGTGGGGTGGGGGGGGGGGGTTGGGGGTTGAACTATACTAAAAGTTGAACTATACTCAGTTGAACTATACTCCACAGTGATGAATCCCATAGCTGCCAACTCTCACGCATTGGCCGTGAGACACCCGCATTTGATTGGTTTCACACGCTCACACGCCACACTCCCGATTTCTCACGCTGAAGTGTCAACCCGGGCGGTCAAATGCCTGGAAGATGAGTTTATCTATATATGTACCTGTTGAGCCACTCGTGATCGACTAGTTATACCGCAAATTCGTTAAAAATCTACCGTTATCTAGAGCGAGCGTGCATGCGAGACAGATATTGTGCTCCAAACCGCGTAGAGCGAGCGAGAGACCTTGCGCGAGCGAGACCCCCCCCCCCCCCCCGTCAACAAATCTCACTCGTCTCTACTCCCCCCCCCCCCCCCGTCAACAAATCTCACTCGTCTCTACTCCCCCC
This sequence comes from Rhinichthys klamathensis goyatoka, assembly GCF_029890125.1. Classification (NCBI taxonomy): domain Eukaryota; kingdom Metazoa; phylum Chordata; class Actinopteri; order Cypriniformes; family Leuciscidae; genus Rhinichthys; species Rhinichthys klamathensis. Next base: position 3,677,292 of record NW_026606581.1, read on the forward strand.
CCCACCTCCCCCCCCCCCCCCTACTATACACTATATATATACACTATACACTACTATATAATAATAGTTATAATATTAAATAAAATACCCTGTGAACATTCACACGTTTGCTTTATCATAGGCTAAAATTTATCTCCATAAATATTAAATAATATTTTCTTAATTCTGCGCATGTATTTTTACTTACTTACATCAATTGCTCGATCAGTATTATTATCACATATTTTACATTTATATTTTTAACTGTACACAAACAACTTAATATAGCTAAGTTTGTGTATATTTTACACGTAGTAAAATACTGTAGGCTACTGCTTATAAACACCAGACAGATAATGATATATGAAACAGATGTTCTTTACTCATCTCACTTGCACAAAATAAATGCAGTAATATAAAGCATAGAAACGCACAGGTGAAATACACTGAAAATGATATATGCATTTAAAAATTTGGTCGGGTTGAAAACTTATCTCTCTGGTAATGGAACTCGGTCGCTGTTGTCTCTTGCTCTCGCTGTCTCCCGCTCTCGCGGTCAGATCACCGGAAGTATTTGCCCACACAATAAAGTACGAACGTCAACGGTCGTCATATTATGCACGGAGCGAATTCACTGCAGTCGGACATTGGAGATTCGCGTTCGTAAATTGTCAAATTGGCCATAACTTTTAATTCGTTGCCGCCAACTGGGGTGGCAGCAGGGGTGGCAAGGCTTTCTTTTAGGGTGGCATTTGCCACCCTATGCCACCCCGGTAGATCCGCCCCTGGTTGCATGTAATTAAGTGTCTCTTTCTGTAAACCAAAAACACTTCTTTTAGGCAACAGAAATTTTAAATAATTGTAGAGAATTAAAAAATTGCACAGAATATAAAACACGTTCACTTTGCCTAATAAAATGTATACATTTAATTTATTTGATTAATATATGTATATTTGTGTGTCTCTGTGTGTATTGGATAAATATGTATAATGTTTTGTTTGTGAACAGTTTCAGAGAATTGTGCTCAAAGCACAAATTTTAACTGCTCTAATACAAGATACACATTTGTATGGTCCTGTCAAGCAGACAAAAACATGAAAATGATGAATAGGACATGTGGCTTTGCATGGTTAAACGACATACAGCTATTATCACTTAGGGTGTACTCACTTTTGTTGCCAGCTATTTTGAGAATAATAAAACATACAGCATGTTGAGTTATTTTCAAAGGACATTAAATATATACTGCTATACAGGCAGCACATTGACTACTCTAAAATATATCCACGTTTAATTTCTGTAGTATTGGTCCTTGACCCTAAATATATATATATATATATATACACACACACACACACAAAATGTTTAAAATACAAGTAAATATTGAGAAAAGCATTGAGAAAACAAGCAATTGTGACTGACTAGACTCATCTTCCTCACATGACTTGTGCATTTACATATTTTGCTTTCACAAACGCATGCCTACAGAAGAATGTATGCCAGTCTAAATGTTTACACAAGACCCCCATAGAGTAAGTCAAGACAAATGTGCACACAGACATATATTTATCTGTTTCCTCTCTTTCACACATGCATGCATGCGCTCCATAGGATGTCAGGGTAGAGAATGAATCACATAAGCTGTCAGCAGGTGGTGCTCTTTGGGTAAGTTTTTACTGCACTTGGAGCCCTTTCAACATGCCATCGATCATCATTTTCACAGCATGTCTGTGAGCTCAGAAAGAGGCCAGAGGCCTGTCATCCTCGACCATCACGTACCTTCACGCCAGCAAATGTCATTTTGCATTGGACCGCTGTGGGCGTGAGGGTGAGCACGTCACACACACCAATCAACATGTGTGGCACACTTGCTGCGGTGTGATGAAGTTCAGTGTGCGCTTGAGGAACTTGGATTCAGCCTATACGGTGCAGTTGGTGTCAATCAGTACAAGGCTGATTTTGTTGTAAAATGCATTGGCCCTTCCAAACTAAATATGGCACTTTTAAGCTTTTTTTCTGGCTTGAAAAGTTTGAGTCAGTGTGTGCTTTTAAAGTGAATCTATGTCAGAGCATATGGGTCAGTTTTCCACATTAAAGCAGTTTTTTTCCCCCAATGGAAACTTAGGAGCCACAACCAGCTTTTCTCAAGTTTTGTCACAACACATCAATGTTGTATTAACCTTCTAAGCAGTCTCTTTGGGAACAGACTGTCTGTTACTGTTACTGTCTTTTTTTCTTTTTTTTTTTTTTTTTACGATGGAAGTTTAAATTGGGGCTGTCAAATTAACATGCTATTTTAGTGCAATTAATTATTAAAAAATAAATAATGTGGTGAACTGTGCACCAGTGACAGAATTAAGTTCAATTATATGGAATTGTCACATCTTGTTAAACTGATATAAAAACAAGAAAAAAAGCATTGCAATTAAATTGAGAAAATTGCAAATAATTAAATAAATAAATCAATGTTTTACCTAACAGATATTTTAATTGTACATATGACTTTGTCATACATTTACTCATTGTATCGTAATTCATTTGATTACACTTTTTTAATCTTTTTGTAATCAATTTGTCAATTTAATCAATTGACAGACCTTATTTTAATAAAGAAGAGGGATATTAGAAAGCAGTCAGGTGTACTGCATTGATTATATTAAAATGAGATTTTTGTCGACTCAGCAACATCATATTGGCAGTCAATTAAGATCTGTAATAACGTGATGGAGGACAATTTGAAATGATCTGCTCTAAAAGTCTGAAAGGCTACTTTTAAAAGGGTCAATGCGGTGACCTTTACTCACTAGGGGCTGTAGATACACAAGATGCTCGAGCGTGACTTTCTGGGTTTTCAAATGAAACGTCAATGAAGGGCCGTCTGCCAGTTTCGCACACCTCAAGCTTGTTTCTCATTTTCCCTCACAATAGAAATCAATGCAAAAGTCATTCACATATTCATTTCCAAAATGCAGTCCCGCTGTTTCAACCTATTTGAGAATTGGCTGACAAATGATTCCTTTTCACATTATTACTTTGAGTATGTAACAGCCAGTGGGATCCAGTTTTGGACACTTTCCCCTCAGTTAATAGTCCTACCTTATGATCATCAATCTTTGCCGACAGATAATATTGATTGGAGGCCAGATTAAATCAGAGTTATTCCACTGCTGTGGGTATTACAGAGTGCAGCTATTATATTGAAATGACTCTTGATTTAATATCACCAAAACGCTCTGCAGAGATACACAGATCTCAGTCTGTTTTTTTACCCAATAGGAACTCAAACCTAAAGATTGATGGAAATAGAAATGTATTTCATGATTTTCTGTTACCATTGCTCATACTTTGTGCATACTTGTACTCAAATTTGAACACATCCCATGTATTACACCATGGCACATACAGACATGAATGATACTATAGCTCAAATTGTGTGAATTGTTGAGGAGAGGTGTGCTATTTTGTCCCCCCTCAGGTAGGCTAACAGATTTTTTTTGTTGGAAGACTAAAACAGACTCTTTCCACATTTATTGAGAACAGGAGAACTATCTGGTTATAAAAAAACAAAACAAAAAAAAACTAGTACTCTGCTATAAGGGACGGTCCACACAGAACGCATTTTTACTGTTAAAAACGTGCAACGCAGGTCAGTAGAAAAAAAGAAGAAGCTCAAGGTCTAGAGACTAGAGTTGTCAAACAGTACCGACTTTGGTAGCAAGTCGGTACTGAAATTTAAAAATGTTTTCGCTTTGAGCGGAATCGTAATCACCTGATTGGCCATTGTGCTCATGTGCTCATCGGATATGTCTGTGATTGGCTACAATGATCAGCGCTTCAAAAACATACTGTAAATAATATACATCAATGATCTTCACAGAGCGCTTACACAGATACAGACGGGAGCGTTTGAATCCGCTGATAGACGCCTGCTTGTGCTTTCAAACTCTCCCGCTCCCGTTTTTCAAAACACTTTCAAACACTTCCGTGTGCTCTCAAACGCTCCCGTGCGTTGATCATTGTAGCCAATGAGCACGTCACACACACACCAATCAACATGTGTGGCACACTTGCTGCGGTGTGATGAAGTTCAGTGAGTGGTGCGCTTGAGGAATTGGATTCAGCCTATACGGCGCAGTTGATGTCAATCAGTACAAGGCTGATTTTGTAATAAAATACATTGACCTTTCCAAACTAAATATGACGATTTTAAGCTTTTTTTATGGCTTGAAAAGTTTGAGTCCATGTGTGCTTTTAAAGTGAATCTATTGTAGCCAATCACAGACCTATCCGAAGAGCGCGTGAACACAGTGGCCAATCAGCACTGCATTTTTAGAATGCTGTAATGTGAATGCTGAGTGCTGAGAATACTGAGACGCGATCGCAACGGTCAAACACGTCAGTTTAGTGTGCGTTTACATTGAAAAATAATGGAAAAGTAGCCAAAGTCCCTTTCAGGCAAGTCATTTTACTCAGCGGCCATGAAACACTATTTCAGTCAGACTCCTTTCTCTGAATGGGGAAACATCAAATTCTCAAAAGCTGTTCACCAAGTTTACGATTAAATTTCCTATTGGAAATCACCAATAAAATCTGACAAGAACTGTATCATAAATGTGGTTTCTTACAAGCTTATTTTTCAGGATGGAGCAGCCAATGCGTATACACAGAGTGTTTCTATAGCAACCGGAGCTTCTAACAGCAGCTGCAGTGACCTGATGACTTTACCAATCTGTGATTGGCTCTTTTATTTAGAATGCGGAACTTATTCCGCCATATTGCGTGTTTCACTTTCTCCCATTCGTGCGATGTCTGCGCGAGCAGGGTGCACGAGGTATGAAAATACTTACGTTGACAGGCAGGTAGAACATTGTATTGCTGCATTCAAAATTCAGCCCGTTCTCATCCCAAGGCGTCATACATGTGACGCTTTGGACATTTCGTCGAAATCTTACGCACATGGCATCCTTTAGCGTCAATATGAGACGCAGAACCCAAGGCGTCATAACCGTACCCTACCCCAGACCTAAACCTACCCATAACAGTGCGTGTTATATTGACGCTAAAGGATGCCATGTGCGTAAGATTTCGACGAAATGTCATATGGCGTCACCTATATGACGCCAAAGGATGAGAATGTGTTGGAATGTTTTATGGTCCTACAACTTCCACAGACAATTTACATATAAATACTTTTAGATCACTTTACTTAGTGATTGCTATCAGGATGTGAAGAGACTTTCAACCAGCATAACACAAATGTTTCTGGAACAAATAACCTACCCTGCCTTTTAAAACCGATTTATATATTTTTTTGCAATTCTTTTGTTCCTTTGTCATTGCAGCTGTGGTATGATATTATTCACCCCTTAATTATTACAAGGTGTTCACTTTGAACTTATTTACTGGATATAAAGTCAATTTATGACAGGAACTCGAACAGGGATATGTAATTGACCCTGTTTAAACTATGCTACTTCACAGTTAGAATGCTGGAACTGCGTCTCCTCCTGCCAAAGCTGTTTTTGGAAATGGCTCCTCTGTGACCTAACATGTTAGCTGATGAAATCTTGCCCACAAGGCAGCAAGAGTGAACCGCGTCTGACTTTGTTCTTGGGAGACAGGTGCTGTTCAACTGCTCATGACATCACAACAAGTGTTTGCATGACTCATGTGACTTCTAGCAGTCTTCCTGACAAGCATCCTTCCAGCGTTAAAGGGAACACGGGTCAGAGAGAGGTCTAGAAAGGCGGTTTTGCATTTGCAAACGTTCACTAAACGTGGTTCACTTCCTTTTGGATATATCATCTGAAACCGTACTTCAGAAATTTCCCTGAAACTGACAACTGAGTGAAAAGGGCATACGTTTACTGCCCAGCTGTCCCCCCCTGAGAGGATATGAATTAAGGGCCACCTTTCATTAAGTGCCAACAAACACTTAAAAACAGATGCACGTGTCCAAAAGTTAATTCGAGGTTATGACCACTTTCCTTTCTAAGAAACTGATGCCAGTGTACATAGATGATGTGATAAATGAGTCACACGTGAGTCTCTTTACCACAACACATGTGGCACTGCAGCTGATATTCACGTCACCCTCCTCTGATGAAGCTTTAGATTGCTCGCCCTTTTATGGTGGTTCTCATTCTATGTAACTCCAAGGTACCCCATTTTCAATATTCTAGGCCCCCCCCCCCCAGCAGTTGACATGACAGAGAATCAGTGATTTAAAGGTGCAGTAAGCGATTTCTGAGAAACTGTTGATATTTGAAATCAGCCCAAACAAACACAGCCCTACCTTCATCGCTCCGCCCCCAAAATGCACGAACATGCAATACAAGAGTGGTCTCTTTTTCATAGCTGAAGCGAAGCTAAATTATGCTTCTCGAAAAATAAAGTGACAATGGCGAAAAAACTACTAGAATGAACAAAAAATGAACATGCAGTACACAAGAGTATATGCAAGCAAGAGTTCGTTGTTAGTTGTCAGCAGCATACCAGCTCCAGACGCTCAAAACTGTCCTGTTACTGTAGCTAACATTACAACAACATCATATCTTGGTTCTGTGAAAAATAGCAAAACCAATGCTACTCACAGCAGAACCAAATTCCAACTCAGCGTCCGTTTTCAGGCCTTCCCGGTTAGGTCTCTCCTGCACTGGAAAGCTTTTCCAATATTACCGCAGGTCCTAAAGCTCTTGCCTGATCATAACCCTTCTTTTTACAGTGATATTCCTCTTTTGTAATGTCTCTCAGCCTTCTCTCTACAGTCTTTCTGCAAATCTCCCTCTTGCTCACTCTCTCTCCTCATCATCATGATTGGACACGCCCCCTACTGCTGATTGGCTACACGTGTGTTATGGTGTTTGGTCTGTCCACTTTCAACAGCGTTTCTCAGAAATCGCTTTCTGCACCTTTAAAATCAAGATTTGTGTTACTGTGGACATTCTTGGGCAAATGACAAGTAGAGTATCCACAATGAAGAAGAAGAAAAACTAGTTTAAACACGTGTTCTTAGGATATAATAATGTTGGTTTCGTATGGTTTTGGGGGAATATATACTATTTTAATTTAATTACTTCATTTTAGGTTGTAAAAAGTCATTACTACCAGTCAAACGTTTTTGATTGGTAAGATTTTGTATGTTTTTATAATAGGTCTCTTCTGCATTTACATTTTACATTTATTCATTTAGCTGACGCTTTTATCCAAAGCGACTTACAATTGCTATATATGTCAGAGGTCGCACGCCTCTGGAGCAACTAGGGGTTAAGTGTCTTGCTCAGGGACACATTGGTGTCTCACAGTGGATTCGAACCCGGGTCTCTCACACCAAAGGCATGTGTCTTATCCACTGCGCCATCACCATCTTCTGCGCACCATGGCTGCATTTATTTGATTAAAAATACAAAATACAGTAATATTGTGAAATGTTAAAACAGCTGTTTTCTATGTGAATATATAGTAAAGTGTAATTTATTCCTGTGATCAAAGCTGAATTTTCAGCATCTCCAGTCTTCAGTGTCACATAATTTTTCAGAAATCATTCTAATATGCTGATTTGATGCTCAAGAAACCTTCATTATTATTATCAATGTTGAAGACGGTTATTTACATTTTTATTTCAGGATTCTTTGATGAATAGAAAGTTGCATTTATCTGAAATAGAAAGCTTTTGTAACATTAAACAGTACAGTACAAAAGTTTACGGCCAGTAAGACTTTTTATTTCATTTTTGGGGGGAAATAAATAAAATAAATAAATCATTTTATTAATCAATGATATCAGTTTAGAGTACTATTTAGATTTTGATGCTTAAGACTTAACAACAATACTTTAAATGCACAGAAAGGTTTTAGTTTTCCTTTTTTGCCATTGAGGTATTGCAAGAAAGAGTGATGTGATGAGGATGATGAGGTGATTTTGATGGCTCTGCAGAGGCTGATATCATCAGAGCTCTTTGCTGAGTGCTCAGCATTACATCATCGGGCCCTTCGGCAGCTCGGCTTACAGCATAAGGAGCGCTTCGCAGTAGCCAGCTTCTGTAACGCAGTCCGCTTTGAGGTAACATGAGAAAAAGCCCCAGTGTCCAAATATGAGTGGGTTCATACAAAGGTGAGCTCTGCATCCCCAGCATGGGAAGATTTGTAATGTAAGTCACTCATCACCAGCAGTGTAAGAAGCCCAAATCCATTATTCACACGAACAAATCATCAGACACTTCAAGGATCCCCACTAAAGGCACTCTAAAGCAACTCAGTGCAAGAGTATATGGAACAAAGTCTTTAGCGCAGGAGACAAATAATGTATTAAAGTAACTTATTTAGTTTTAAGTAAAAGCTAGTCAGGGTCAAAGCTTTTCTCAGTTCCTAAATAAAGCAGTAAGCGAAGATACTTTTACCAAGCCGAAAGTGATAGCAATATGATTAAAAATTGTTGATTTTATAAAATGTTTAAAACAGTTGTAAACATTATTCAAAATAAAGCCTTCTTTCCGATGAATATAGTTAATTTTTGTCTGTTTATGATTGACAAATATATCAAACATACAAACAAAAGTTTTTTTTTGCCTTTTTTACACATCAAAGGGTTTTGTTTTGAGAAACTTTACTTACAAAATGTACAACATTGTCTAAACGGGTATTTAAAACAATAACATGTTTTGGAAAGCAAACCAAAACATTTGCAACAACTTTTGTTTGCATGCACATCAAAGGGTTTTTGAGAAACTTTACAAACAGGTCTTTAAACATTGACATGTTTTGCAAAGCAAACCCCTTTGATACATTTACATAAAAATTTCACAAACATGACAATATTTTTTTGTTGTTTTTTTTTTAATGAGAGACTGAACAAACGTATGTGCAATAGAGACAAATACTGTATATCTCACTTAAGGGATGTTCTTGGGCGTGATGCAAAGAGACGGTTTTATTTATAGTTAAAAGTGATATAACTGATTAGTTCATTAATGGTTTGTATTACCTGCCACATGCAGAATTCAACTGATGTGCAGTCCAAGGTTTGCATACAGTATTGGCTGTTTTAAAGTGGCTTGAAATGGCTTTTCCACAACTGCTGTATAATTATGCTTTACGATATATAAAACAAACAACTTAAGAATCTTCAAGTGGTAGTGCAGCCATTACATGGTTCCTGTTTATGTTTGTGAGGCCAGTGTGTCTAGAGATGATTGGTTGACCATGGCTCATAAAGATAAATGGGGGGGATGATGTAATTCCATGCGGCAGGAGTAGATGGGTGACATACTCAGCGATCTGCAGTTTGTTCTGGTTAGCCAGCACTGACATGATAATGATGACAAAAGCATTACCAATAAACATTTCTGGGACAGAGTTGCTCAGAGACTCTTTATGGTGCAGTGATATTGAAAGATTAAGCATTTCTGTTGCTGGCTGTTCGCATATCTCCAGATATAACCAGAGGACTATGACGACGACACTGAGTCACTTTGTTTGTCAATAATCAGTGCATCTGTCTAATTAATGCAAGGCTGCAAATCACCAGCTACAGTATAAGTCCTTAAGACAAAGCGTTTACCATTTGTCTGCTTGGACAAGGGTTATTTTTCTCTTTTGCGGAAATAATCATTAAAGTCGCAATAAAACAGAAGTTTTGGGATGTAGATTCTAGTGAAACGGTTTATATAAAAAAAAGGCGGGGTTTGGTTCTATTTATCTGTTGTTGATTGGTTGTTGAGATGTGGGGGTTGCACTCAAAAACAGAGGCAGATAAATGCAAGCTTTTGCGGACGAACATTGTTTTGGTTTTGGTTGTGCTCCGGCTCTGCGTGACTGCGGATGAATATGGTTATCCTACTGCTCATAAAATATGCACTTAGACTTAAGAGATATAACCAGTTTAGATGGAAAGGATCTCAAGCCGACTGTAGCTGAAGATTTTACGGTAGCTACACCCAATAATAGACTTGAGAATACATTCCAGCAAGGGCTGCACGATTAATCGCAATTAACATGAAATTGCGCTTAAACCGATTTGGTTTATTGCGAATATGAAATCGCAAAGGCTGCGATTATTTGTTATGCACAGCTTGTCAGTGACGGACGCTCTCTGATCAGTAGTAAACGCTGCTCCATCTGAAAGCACTGCGAGTTTGAGTCGCTTATAACGTGAATTTGAAAAAGCAACACGCGCCAAACATCTTTCCAAACATAAGCATTTATGAACTTCTTGTCCTACAAAAGACAACATTTTAAAAAATCAATCAAAGCGTTTCAATCTTCTGTTTATTCAGCTACAGCAATAGTATGATACCCATAGGGATTTCCTGGAATGACGTGTGTTGTTATCTACTTCTGCGGCGGGGTCATATTTGGCGTGTCTGCACGAAACACACACAGGCGAGTGACACATGTGGAAAACCATCCTGTCAGGTCTATAAACACTTATAACAGCCCAGGCTTACCATATTTCATCAAGGCTAGTATCAAAATTCACACAATTAAGACCGTATTACCGTATTTTGACACTCCCTGCTTGTAACTATAAACTGTAAATATTTAGTTTTATTTTATCTAAGGCAATTAAATGTGTAAATTGTTCAATTGTGGCTAAAGTGTTCAAATTCTGTAGAATATTTTTAGTCTCTTTTTGTCTTTACATTTATTTATTAATGTGTAATTTAAGTGTTTTAATGTTGTAAGGTGCTAGAGCAAATGCATGCACTGATTTAAAGAGCACCTTCCAGGAAAGAACATTATTCAATAATAACCGTGAGCAGTTTGACGACCTCTTTGAAAGGCACAGTCCTGTTTTTTGTGAGTCCTGCCCATTCTCTAAAGCATTCTTTGTGAAGAGCAATGCCAGGAGCAGCAGCTGGAAAAACACAGCCGACCGAGGGCTTAAAGAGCCACACTGTTAACCAAAACTCTCTTGCAAGCTGGCATGCAAATGCAGCCCTTAAGCTGATTTCTTACATTGTCCCTTGCACCATATAGAAATCCACACTGATGCAGATGCACATCCGCATGGGATATGCTATAATGATCTCATGTGGGTTGACTGGCATGTCTTGTTGTTTGCCAAACAGAAGCAGCGCCTTGTCCTGCGCATGAAATCAGATCTCAGACATGAGGTCACGCTTTCAAGTGTCCCTTTCGTCTGCTGCATCATTGTGCGGAAAATGCCATTATACAATGAAAGAGGATTAAGAATGGGATGAAAAAGAGGAAAGGAATAGAAAACAGAGGAGCGAGTCCACTAAACAGTTGCACCATTTTTGCCGACAGTATTCCAGTGCAAAACCCTGCGCCTTGTTCAATAACCACCCACAATCTAATTTAACTAAGCGGTAAATGATCTGAAATAGCACTGAGTTGTATTTAAATGAAGTCATTGTCATTTTTTTCAGTGTAAACACCTCCTTTCGATGTAAATTAGGCTCATTATAGATGTGTTCTCAAAATACAGAAAGGAGGTGGTAACTAGATGTTTGTCCAAAATGTAAAATAGTTATTTTTCTGCTTAAAAACCAAACAGAAATTCTGGCTGAACACAATTTGCACAAAGCAATACGTGCCAATAAGTCTCGCAATTCGGATCTGAGAACTGCGCTGTGGAGGAGTAGCAGACCACCACAGTCTGGTATTTTAGAATTTTAAAAACATTGAATGTGTACTAGAATACACCAGGTATCTGGATGTATGCCCGGTTATAACACTTGTACAAGCATACCATTTTTAGAAAGTTAGCAGATCGTATGAACATTTACATATGAGATTCTAATGAATTTTCCATTAATCGCCAAAACGTAAATTAGTTACGAATTGCCACGAGAGTGTGTTGGTGGCTTTGCACCTTTATTTAGTTTTAGTTTTATGACTTTTATATCATAAAGATATTTGTATAATTGTATAATAATTATTGTATACATAATGGTTAAACAATTACATAAATGTTATTCATTTTAAGTCACACAGAACAGAGCGAAATGTTATCATTTCATATTAAGTAGATGAGTATGAAATGCGACTGAAAACAATTTCATTGATATGAAAATTTAAAGGGATACTCCACTTTTTTTGGAAATAGGCTCATTTTACAACTCCCCCAGAGTTAAACTGTTGAGTTTTACCGTTTTTGAATCCATTCAGCCGATCTCCGGTTAGCATACATCATTGAAGTGGACAAGACCATTAGCATTTCTAAAAAAAAAATGACCAAAGAGTTTCGATATTTTTCCTATTTAAAACTTGACTCTTCTGTAGTTACATCGTGCACTAAGACCGACGGAAAATGTAAAGTTGCGATTTTCTAGGCTGATATGGCTAGGAACTATACTCTCATTCCTGCGTAATAATCAAGAAACTTTACTGCCGTACCATGAGTGCAGCAGGCGTAATGATATGACGCAGCGCCTGAAAATAGGCTACCTTCCGTCAACACAACGGAACTATTTTCAGGCGCTGCGTCATATCATTACTTACGTCAAGTTTTAAATAGGAAAAAAATCGAAACTCTTTGGTCATTTTTTTTTTTAGAAATGCTAATGGTCTTGTCCACTTCAATGATGTATGCTAAGCTATGCTAAAAGTGGTACCGCCAGAACCGGAGATCGGCTGAATGGATTCAAAAACGGTAAAACTCAACAGTTTAACTCTGGGGGAGTTGTAAAATGAGCCTATTTCCAAAAAAGTGGAGTATCCCTTTAATACATTAGAATCAAGATATTAATGCCACAATTTTGATATTGATAAGTAAGGATTCGTACACATTTGTGCGTCTGTAAAGTTGTTCATACGTAAATCAAATATGTTTTAGTGCTGTGAATACGTCAATATTGTATGTTTCAGTGTCTATGGAAATGTAAGTAAATGTGTGAAAACATTCAAATATTCATGAGATCGCATTGTTTTTTTTATCCTCTCTTTGAAACACTCTGTTTTGATAGGCATGCCACATTCAAGACTTGGAAGTAAACAGTTGGTTGGGTAACAGTTTTGAATATTACAATTATTTTCACGTGTAGAATTGTTTTGAAAACTTACGATGTTCACCATTCATGTTTGAGCCAGAGTCTGATCCCGAATTAGAAGACAAACCTACACCAGGGAAGTACTTGGCATTACCACAGTTAAAGTTGACAGAATAACTTACTGTGTTTCATGTAAACGAATTGAGAATGAATGTTCTGTTGTTTGTCGCATTATCGTTATTATATTCATCGTTCATCATATTCAGTAAAGTGAGTACATATCAAACGATATGTAACAGACAAAGCAAAAGCAAAACACATCAGCCACTTTTCCACCTTCGGGCCAAACCTTGTGTGTGTTGCAACATTATTGTCTGATCCAATATAGGGACCGAGATGGGTTTTGTGCATGTTGCCCACTTGGGTCCCACCTAGTACCAAGTGCAATCCTACATGAAATTCATCTGGGCAATTAACTTGGGGCCATTATGGAACCCGCGGACAATCCCATACAGAGCCCATTTCAAACCCACATGGGCCCCACATACAAATGTCGACTGGGTTAAAGCTGGGACCGAGATGGGTCTTGTGCATGTTGCCCACTTGGGTCCCACCTAGTACCAAGTGCAATCCCGCATGAAATTCATCTGGGCAATTAACATGGGGCTATTATGTAACCAGCGGACAAACCTACATGGGGCCCATTTTTCAGCCCATTTCAAACCTACATGGGCCCCACATACAAATGTTGGCTGGTTGCACTGCATCATCTTTTATATTCAGTCTCTCTGAAAAGTCTGCATCTAGCTGTCTTGTTTAAGACGAATCCACAGTAAAATGAAGCGAACAAACAAACAGTGTCTTACTGATGCAAACTGGAACTTTGTTAAAAAGAAAGTTCATCCACACAAGGAAGGCAATGCAAAGACTGTGTTTTTCCACAACTTGGCACTGTAAAACGTCTTGCAATCCTCAGAGGCATCTCTATCGTTTTGTTGCTTAAGTAATCCTTTGTTTGTGTCTGTCTCGTATTTACGACCACATGACATGCATGAATTGGTGGGCTGGGCTAAGAGGCAATGATTTAGGAGCCGTTGACCTTCTTCTGCAGAAGCGCTCTATCTTCACACTATTACGTCATACTGAGACAGTTTCCGAAACAAGTCGTTTTGCGAGCTTGGTATAAAAAAAAGCTGTTTATGGACCAACGAGGAAATTTTAAGTACTGAAACTTACAGGATATTTGTATAGGACATTGACCTAATATATGTCAAAAGATGATCAAAAGGTTAATTTTTAAATCTACAATCAAGGAAACTTTGATTGCTCAATTCATGACCCCTGTGATGATGATCTCCCAATGCAACTTAAAGCGATAGATCACTCAAAAATGGACATTTTGTCATTATTCTCACCTAAGTTGTTCCAAACCTGTATGAGTTTCTTTAATACAATGGAACTGCCTGGTTACCAAAACTCTTTAAATCTACTAAAAATGTCTTCTTTTTTGTTCAACAGGAGACATAAACTAAACAGGTTAGAAACAACATGAGGGTGAGTAAATTATGACAACATTTTTGGGTGAACTATCCATTTAGTTTCTCGCAATTGCAATTTTTTCCCTCATAACATAATTGAATTCATATCTCACACTCACAGTTTTATTAATTATTTTAAAAGTTACAAATCTCACATTACCAGTATTATTATATATTTTTTTACTCCAAAGATGTGTTTCCATAGAACAACGCAAACAGTGCGTGCAAGTCCCTCAACAGTAAACTTCATACACTAAAAAATGTGGTGTCGTTAAACAAAAATAACCTCGCTGATTATCTCTCAAGGTGTCTTAAAAGATGAGTGTTTTCCAGTCCATGTCTTTAATCGATAAAACCTCCTATCAGACGTGTGAACTTTGGGATCCAATTGGAATGAGGCTTTTTTCTTAGCTTGGTGACTGATTAAACCCTGTTAATTATTTTCTCCACATATGTGTTGTGATGAATGATGCACTTGCCCGTGCCTGACTTTGTTTTGAGAGCACGAGACGCGTGAATGTCAGAGCGAAGGGCACAGCCTCAAGGTGAGCCTGTGGAAGTGCGGCAGTCTGGCAGACCACAGTCTACGAGCGGCGAGCTCCTGTCTGATGACATCATCGCCTGGTCTAGGTAGCCCAGCCGAGGATGCGGTCGATTCAATAGGCTGTCGTCTGTTGCTGTGGGAAGGACTCTGCCAATCCCATTTTTCCCTCAACAGCCCTCCCTTAATATATACATCACTGATTCCATGAGTGATCTTTTTCTCAGTATCCATTGCGCTCTCCAAAGACAACATTATGCCATCACTCAGAAAGCTGCGCTCCTGAGAGGCTCTGAGCGTCTGGGTGTGCGTGTTGTTTATGTATTTCTAAACTCATGAGCAGGATACAGAGTTACCCTTGAGTTGATATTGTATGTTATTTAATCAGATTATCGAAGCCATCTCAAACTTTAATGTACACTACCATTCAAAAGTTTGCGGTCTTAATTTGAAATGTTTTTGGAAAGAATTCTCTTATGCTCTCCAATGCTGCATTTGAAAATAAATATTGGGAAATATAAATACAATATAAGCTGTGTTCTGTTTTAATATATTTTCATGTAATGTATTCCTTGGCAAAGCTGGATTTTCAGCATCATTAATCCAGTCTTCAGTCACATGATCCTTCAGAAATCATTCTAACATGCTGATTTGGTCAAGAAACATTTCTTTTTATTATCAATGTTGAAAACTGTTGTGCTGCTTAATATTTTTGTGTAAACCGCACATTTTACACATACATATTCTCAAATGAATAGTTTAAAAGAACAGCATTTATTTGAAATATAAATCTTTTGTAACCCATTTCGGTAACACTTTATTTTAAGGTGCTTGTAATAAGCAGTAATTAACAGTTAATAAGAGACTTGTAAAACCTTATAAGATGCATATAAGATGCATATAAGCATTAACTAATGATAATAAATAAATTAAATTAAATAATTAATTTCTCAAGTATCAATACATTGCACTTTTAGAACAGCCGAACAAACATAAATGGTAACACAAACTCCCAGTCACTTAAAAATTGACCTTCCCAAGAGGGAGTAGTTTCCCTGATCTCTTCAGGGCCTGGACCTTTAATTAACCCTTATATGAAGTAGTTAATGCTTATATGCATCTTATATGCATCTTATAAGGTCTTATAAGTGTCTTATTAACTGTTAATACTGCTTATTACAAGCACCTTAAAATAAAGTGTTACACATTTCTTTACTGTCACTTATGATACATGTTATGCATCCTTGTTGAATGAAATTAATAATAATTAAAAAATCTTACTGGCTGCAAAATTTGGAGCAGTAGTGTATGTATTATTTATTTTCACTTCAATGAATTTAAAATTGTATCTGTATTTACTCACCATCATGTTGCTTTCTGTGGAACATACAATTAACATTAAAGAATATTTCAATGCAACTCCTGGAAAAACAAATAAAATTAGTAAATAAAAAAAAAACTAAAAAAAAAACTTAAACTAGCCTTGATTGGTTTTAAAGGGATTTTCAGCACTTTTCTGCTAGTCAAGCTGGGAAACCCGTATAAACCAGCTAATACCAGCAAACCAGCTTATAGTTTTTCAAGTTATCTCAGGTTTTTTATTTTTTATTTTTTTATTTTATAACAAAAACCTCGTTAAATTTAAATCTTTTAGATTTGGTCCTTTTTTTGTTGTTGATCTTGACAACTGTTGCCAATATGAAAAATCATTCTTTGGAAAAAAATGTGTTTATTTTACACAAGAAACAAACCATATCTCTTTGGAATGTTTTGATTGGGGGATTAAATAATGAGAATTCCCATATTGTTTTTGGGTAAACAATACCTTTAAAGTATACCCAAATGCTTGAAGGTCCCAGAGAAGACACATTTCTTATAGTGTCCGCCGTTGCCTGAACACATGTTGAGGAAAACAACCGATAGGTGTAAAACTGCTGACTCTGTTGGCTTACTGTGCGTCCGCCTCTTTCCGCACATGCACAATGCATGAGGAGCTCATGCAATAAATCCAGGACCATTTGCCTCGATCGACATCTGGAACAGGAGCTGGAGATACGTACCCGTTTTCTAGATGTCTTTCTCTCAATAGAGCGTTCCCTAGGTACATTCACAAAACCGGTGAATGGACAAGAGGCTCTTGCTCAGAGGAATAGCAAAAAGATGAGGGGTTTAAAAGGTCAGAGGTGTGTGGTTTTCTCTAGTTAAATCTACACAGGATGTGTCTAAGCACTGTCAGTAAATGACAGCTGAAAGGTAGAGCGCTGAAACAAAGGCCTGACCCGACAGCGCGGTCTGTGGATCAATGCTCGGACAGATTATAAACATTGCGTTTCAGAAATATAGAGGGCAACTGCAAAACAGGAAGGAATGGTTGTAGACTTGGGCACCATGACATGCTAACTGACCCATCCAGTGAACATCTTTCATAACATCTTCAACCTCTCACTCAGACGTCCCGCGTGCTGCCTCGAAGCCACTATCATAGGTAGACCCCGTTTCCAAGCATATGTCTGCTTGACAAATGAAGCGAGATAACTGTCAATTAAGATGAAATTCCATCTGCGGAGCTGAACAAGCAGGACACATTCAGAAACGCTCCCATCATCGGACTGACCCCAGATCAGTTTCTGTTCGGTAATGAGATGATTTGCAAACTGTTCCAGCAATGCATCAACCAGCCTGTATTTTAGAATAATGCCTCAGAACACTCTGAAATGATTAATTATAATTAATTAGAGTAGCGTTATGTGCCGTCTAATTTATCATATTTGCTTTATTCATCTCTCATCATCAAAATGTAGCCAGCAGCAGCACTTTGTAGCAAACTGCCGAATCAGCATCCCTCTGTTTGTGCATCCTAACTCATTTCAATGACAGTAACAGTCAGTTAATGTATTGGAACTTACTGGCTCTAGTCTGTTAAGCGATGAATGCTTCCTAGCTTAAATTATTGCTTGTTTATTATTTTGCATTTTCATTTTATTTTTGCATTTTATTTTTAGTCATAAAACAGAAGTGAGTGCTCAACCAACCAACTGCGATTTTAACTGCATTTGAGTCTGGCACAAATTATAGAAGTTAATGGAGAAATTCCATATAATTCAAAATGATGGAATGAATCTCTAATGAATTGCAGTTCAGAAGGATTCAGTGGAAATGTTGCCTAAAAATACTTTTGTGCTTACATGCACAAGAGTTTTCCTTTATTAATCAGATTTTTGGTCATATTCAAATCACATCTTTTAAATGTTTGTAATAACCTGATTAAGCCAAAATTCAATTGTCTATAAGTCCAAGTAAGTCAGCTAGCTTATGTCTGCTTTGTACTCTAGTGTATGCTTTCTGAGAATATGAATGATAATTACTAATTTAATTAACATATCACACAGAATGATTGCTGTATACTGTGTGTGTGTGTGTGTAGTAGTTGCATTTATTTGATCAAAAATACAGTACAACAGTAATACTGTGAAATATTGCATTTTAAAACAGTTGTGCTACTTAATAATTTTGTCGACTTGTACATAATTTGTCAGGATTTTTTGATGAATAGAAAGTTCAAAAGAACAGCATTTATTTTAAGTAGATTTTTAATGCAAAAGTCTTTACTGGCAGTTTTGATCAGTTTAATGCATCCATGCTGAATAAAAGTATTAATTCTTTAAAAAAAAAATCTTCCTGAGCACAAATATGTGGACAATTGTGTGTATGTATATGTATTTATATTAGTTTGTACATTTATTTATACAGGTATGCCATACCAAATATGTATAACCTTAGAATCGCGTTGACTTTATTTTGATGAGAGCTTGACTGGCAGTTCCTCAGGTGGTCTAACCAATAAATGTTAATGTTTCTGAACACTGCATATTCATCTGTACTCAAAAATTGCATAAGATTAACAGCTGGTTCAGGGAAGAAAATATTACGGCCTGTAATTAAATTTGAAATGAAGTGATATTTCATCTAGTGTCATTAATAAAAAGGGGCTTTCTCAGATAAGAAATTTATTCCTGGCAATATAGGAAGAAAATTGAGATCTGCAGAATGTTGAAGAGGTGGGAAGAGCTTTTGGAGGCGATCCCTTGGATTGGACTTCATTTACGATTTTAATAAAACGTAAGGCTTTGAAGGTCTCAATTTTGGACTAAATATAATTAGAACAAGCTTACGAAATTATAAGACTTCGTGTTCTTCCCTGTAAGCCTTTTGCTGCATTGCTACATTCAAGATGAAAATGATTAAATCCTCCTCACTGTTTTAATGTTCAGCACTGTGGATGTGCGCTGATTGCCTATCTGAACCTTGTGCACTTTAGAGCCGTTCCAAAAAGTGTGTGATCTCCAGATTGAGGGCAGCAGCCAGTTTGTCCGGTGACGGTTAAGAACACCGTAATGAAAATGTGCTCTAGACCCAGAATCATGGCCCTGAAAGCTGATGTGGACTTTGATGGAGATCCTTCCTCTGGGCCTAATGAAAAGCAGAGATGGCTCTGTCTAGTACAGGATTACAATTAGTCCTCCAAACTGCTAGCAAATCTCTACCTGCTGCAAGAAAAAATCGGATAAATAAATACCTTTCCACCACGACATGGATAAAATGCCACCACGGTCACCTGACCTTAACTTTGATCAGTTATTTTCAGGGTAACCAGATTTCCCTGATTTTATTAAAAGGTCATTTTGCACCTAGAGGCCTCCAGCTTTACGGAGGGATCAATGATTTAATCATGTTAGCGGTGAGCCTATTGGCTTGAAAGTCTTTTGTGATATTCTTTTAGTGTTTTAATGAGTTTTGCTTGAGATTAAACCACATGGGAATGGGAAGGATTATCCAAATGTAGAGGCTTCTGAAACGTCCAACGCTCATTGGAAAAAAGACGTGTCTGTTGCGACGTCTCTGCAAAATATTATGCTGCTTCTTGCACGTTTCTTGGCACTGTCAAAGTGAAATTTCCAGTGAGTGATGCTAAAACCGTGTTCAGTTTCATCCGAAACAAATGAACGTGAATCTGGAATTTTGTTGTAACACTAAGCACTAAACCCTACCGATAGTCTTTACAAAAGAGCGTTACAGGAATTGCATTTGATGAAGCAACCATGTCATTTTAGCTGGCTTATACAAGTCTTCAAGCTCTTTTATCGAGTGTTGCAACTTGTGTTTTATGGGACTCGTACTCAAGCGCTCTGCATTGAAATTGCAATACTGTACCAGGTGAGTTACTGAGCAAGTTTACCATCTCAGAAAGAAAAGCTATAGGGCCTACATATGGAGTTGCTTATGTGATGGAAACGTCAAAATGTATTAGTTTATAACTCTATGCTAAAAGAGTTTTTAGGTCATAACAGTATTGTGATTATAAGTAACTTTGCAACTACATGTCAACTAACTCTCAATAGAGTATTAGTACTGTCTGCTTAATATTGGCTAACTCTTTATTTTGATGCTCCCCCAAAAGACATTCTACTGACTATAAGTAACTTTGCAACTTTGCATGACGTCATCGTCGCCAGAGATTCGTGTTTTTGTTGTTTACTCAGAGACTGTTTCAAGAAACCCGTTTTCTAAAGCTTGCGTTTTCGGGCACCAAAAAACGCTGTTGTCATGTAAACGAATGGCCAAAACGCATACAAAGTTGAACGTTTTAAGTTGAAAACGGTGTTGTGTAAACAGACCCTTATTCTAACTGTGCGTTCACACCAGACGCGAATAACGTGTCAAATCCCGCGTCTAGTTATACGCTTGAACACTTTGAATCCATTCGCGCGTCAAGAGCGAAATTGACGCGCGTAAAAAACAAAAGTTTGAAGCGAAAACGCGCGTCGGAATCGAAACCCGTTGGCGGCCATCTTTTTTATGTTGATCGACCATTCATCGAGAGAGTCACCGCTCTGTATTTGCTCTGGAGAGCAGAACGGCGGCGTATGGATCATCGTCGCCGTATTTGTGTCCAACAGATCCTTCGGAGGCGAACCTAGTTTGGCGAGTTTCACCATTTGCTCGCTCCAGGAGCTGCGCCTGGATGACGGCCGCTTTCAGCGGTACTTCCGCCTGTCCCGCGGCCAGTTTGATGACCTGTTGTCCCGCATCGCAGCGAGGATCACCCTTGCCCTCATCCACCTAATCTGTCATTTATTTTTGTTTTGATGATAAATGGAGCCAGCCTCCAAAAGTGATTAACCTGTCCTGTGATTTTTTTCTCTCACACACAACACTGTCCAGACACGAACTTATGCACTATAGTATGTTGGTTCATTGTCTTTACATTATAATAATATTTCATATAATCTAGATATGGAATAAATAGCATTCAATACAAAATTAATATGTCTCATATATTGAAATCAAGTTTAATGTGATAAAATATTTGCTTTATGCATTAACCACACCAGGCATTTAGTCATATAACACGATAACTTATTGAAGCATCCAGATACTTCACCACGTGACAGCAGCAAGCAGCTAGGCTCCTGATTGGTTAACGCGACGCGAATTGACGCCAAAGTTCAGATTTTTCAACTCGGGCGGCTGATGCGAATCCGCGTCAAAAGCGTGAATGCACAAAAACGTAACGCGCCAGACGGTCAATTCCCACACGCCTCATTCGCGCCGCAGGAATTTTTTACGCGCATGACGCGTCTTTGCATTGACTTAACATTGAAATCACTCGCGCCAGACGCTCTATTCGCGTCTGGTGTGAACGCACCACAACCCTAACCCTACCAGTCTACTTACACTCTAATGAGGGTTAGTTGACATGTAGGTGCAATGTTACTTATAGTCACCAGAATGTGTTAAAAGGACCATCAAAATAAAGTGAAACCATCTGGCCTATACTTAGTGTGAAAAGGAATGCAAGTTGTTGGTGTTTTACTGCAACCAGTGTTCATTTCAGTGGGAAACTGCAGTGAATTGTATCTACGTTTTGCAAAATGTACTCTAGGTAGAGGCAGGTTTTTCTAATTGGAAACTTCCTTACTAAACACTCCATGCCTGGCACCAAGATGACAACAAAAACAACAAGGGTAGTTATTACTCTGTGGTTTTGAAGAGCCAATCAAACGACAGGGCTGTTACAACAAACTAGCTCGAGCTAAGCTAGCGAATTAACAACAGTAGTGTTTGTGCTGTTGAGGCGCAGTAAACATGGTGATAATTACAGTCCTGCAGGTAATTGCATGTCTGATGAACAGCATGTTGTACTAGTTAAGCCGAGGTTTGTTAGTGTAATTAATCACTCGTTGTTTTACCCGTGAACTGATTTCTGTGGGGAATCCCAAAGAGCTCCAGCTGAGGTGTTTTGAATGGAGAAAGATGTTTTGAAGGGATAAAAACACTGTTATCTCACAAATCTGTATTCAAGTCTCTCTTCTCAAGTCAAAATTTAGAAACAGTGACTGATGGCTTGAGTGATGCACCTGTACCTCCAAAAGCAACACAGATGCACTTGCAGAATCACAAAGAGGTTGTAGACTGGAATTCAGCCATCCATCCTTCCAAAAGCTTCTACTCTCAGCCATCCTCCATTTTTCTTCATAACAAGGCCTCTGTTGGCTAAGAGGCGACTGGGACCTGGCAACGGCCAGCATGTATGTGGCTGCTTCATCACCTGAGAAGGGTCTTGTGAGCGGACACTCTGAGGAACCAGTAAATAAACACATTAAAGTGTAGTGGGGACACAGCTGCAGCCATAAAGCGAGAATCTTCTCTCGCATGATCCCTCACTATAATGGCCTTCTGAAGGACCTGTGAGGTTAATTATGGATTTGAGACTTGCGCCAAAATACTTTGGCAGAGATTCTTCCCCTCCACTACACTAACCGTACAGCCTTCTCAATTATGTGCCATTGGATGGAAAGACGCATTTACTCGCACATGAATTCTATGAATACCAATGGCTGTGTTTTGCAAAACGTAATTAGAGCCGACAATGGCTCCATAATCTGGTACGCACTGCTGTAAACACATATTTGCTTTTAAATCGAGTTGATCTCACCTGAGCAGTTTGGAGTTTTGATCTTTCTTCGATATAATAAAAGTGTCCACTTCTGAGGAGTAATTTCCAACCAATATAATTGTTTTGCTTGAGAGGAAGCGATTTTGGAGATTTTATTTGGATATTGAGACTCCCTCTGCTGCGTTTCTCTATGTAATGTTGTCTTATTTTTTCATGCTTGGCACGTTTCCTCCATATATTTTCTTGTGGTGGCCTCTGGCTCTAGAAGGACAGCTTTTATGAGCTCACCTGCGGTCTGTGAGTGTGGCTACCATCTGACTCAGGCCTGACTGACTTTGGACACAATGTAAATAATTGCTGAGTTTGTCCGGCCATTTCTTTGCACATGTCACTCTTCAAGTGCAATCGTGAAAGTTAGCCTATGGCACTAGTGCAAGTTGAGTCATGAGGTCACTTGAGGTATTCTAGACACTAGACTGTTCAGAATAGTATACTACTTTTTCTTTACTATGACCTACTACATTTTCCAAAATATCTCTTTTTTTTACCGCTCTTTTTTTTAGCTGGCAAAGCTGGATTTTTAGGGTGATGAACTGGAATTAATGTAGTGCAATGTTAAACATCTTGATTGATTGGTTGATTGGTTAAATTGGTTAAATTGGTTGATTGATTGATTGATTGGTTGGTTGGTTGGTTGGTTGGTTGGTTGGTTGGTTGGTTGGTTGGTTGGTAGGTAGGTTGGTTGGTAGGTAGGTTGGTTGGTTGGTAGGTAGGTTGGTTGGTTGGTAGGTAGGTAGGTAGGTAGGTTGGTTGGTTGGTTGGTTGGTTGGTAGGTTGGTAGGTAGGTTGGTTGGTTGGTTGGTTGGTTGGTTGGTAGGTTGGTTGGTTGGTTGGTTGGTTGGTTGGTAGGTTGGTTGGTTGGTTGGTTGGTAGGTTGGTTGGTTGGTTGGTTGGTAGGTTGGTTGGTTGGTTGGTTGGTTGGTTGGTTGGTTGGTTGGTTGGTTGGTTGGTTGGTAGGTAGGTAGGTAGGTTGGTTGGTAGGTAGGTAGGTAGGTATTGTCTAGAGTAAATATTTTCCCAAAAACGTGAATAACTGCAGAATAAATGGATGTCAATCGCTGGAATAAACATGAACGTAATAAGATCTTTTGCCATACTAGTCAAGTCAAGTGACCTTCATTTATAAAGCGCTTTTATTGTTTACAAAGCAGCTTTACAGTGATAATAGAAATTACCATAACAGATTGTTTAGGCTTTACCACAGCTCTAGGATAAAGTTTTTGTCCAGTTTAAGATAGTCTTGATTGATTCACTTCCGTTGCGAAGATCATTAGTTATTAACTTAGAGGGGCCGCTAACACGACACCGTTCTAAGAGAAAAACCCTTAACGTGCTCCGGCTGCCCATCCACACAAAACAGTGCATGGTGTCTAGAGAACGCACACCCTGAAATAGGTTCAAAGGGGCAAACGATTATCTGTTTTCTCTGCGCAAACCCGCGAAAACGCAGACGGCGTACATGCACATCACATGTTCAGTCGATATGTATTCCCGTTTGAATATATATGTGTGCAGGCGTGTAGTCCTGCTTCACAATTCAACCCTCAACAAACTACTTGTCTGGCCTTAAAAATATATAATACATACATTTTTGTTGCGTCTGCGTAGCCACGCGAACCGTAATTATCCCGACAACGTTTAATCTGTACAGAGGTTTTATATAATATTTTAAATAATTTTTTGCCAAAATAGCTGCAAAAGTAAGCATGAATAAACACCTCACGTTTACTTGTTTGCACATTTGCACTGTCTCACAGGACCTCATAACAAACCTTATGCTTTTTCTGCTAGCTGTCCTTTTCCATAATTAAGAATCGTCCGCCAAAGCTGGTGGCGACTCCTGTACACAAATATATATTTGTCGTTCAACATGAAATATTTTCTCTAAGCTGAGATGCTATTAATTTATTCTCTATGACTCGCCCTTTGGCTGCCATAATGACACATGCCATTAATTGTAAGTGAATGGAAAGGAGAAGACAGGGAAGGCAAGCTGTGCCAATCTAATTACAATGCTTTCTTTTTTTTGCTCCACTTGGTTTCAAAATAAACTATTGATATCAGTTATTAGATTAAGCGAACTGCTTGGTGACTTCGCACAGCTGTAGGGAGTGTACATATGGATATCCTATTGATCTGATTTACATAAGTTTTCTATTAGTTCACAGAGGGCACACAGCATATTGAACAACAGACCTTAGAGTAATGCAGATATGTATGGAATGCTTGCTATTGACCTACCACTGTGTGGGGAAAAAAGATTAAGATTTCATTAAAATGTTGTGGTCATATTTTACCTCCTGATATTGACTATATTTGATAGGATGTATTGAAAAAAAGTTGTCTTATTTGTCATTGCGCTTTAAAAGGATAGTTCACCCATTTTTTGTGTGTGCAATTTTGCCATGACAGGGTGAGTAAATTTTATTGTTTACTCAGTTATTTTTATTTAGTTATTTTTATTATATTTTATTACAGTTTTGCGATGGCACGAGGTTGAGTAAATAATGTCTTTTACTATTATTATTTTTTATTACCATTTTGCAATGACATGAGGGTGAGTAAATGTCGCCATTTACTCCGTAAAATTGGCAGAATTTAGGTGCACTATTCCTTTATCACTAGCCACAGTGAGAGTTGTTAAAATATAATGTTATGTTGTAACATTTGTGAAGCGTTATGTCAGTCATGAATAAACAAGTCATAATGTACAAATGATCAATGCATGTGTTGTTGTGTTGCAGCTTCCACCCACCCACACACACACACACACACACACACACACACACACACACACACACACACACACACACACACACACACACACACACACACATATGCATAAACTCAGTCACACACAAACTCATCCACCCGAACATGCTTGCCTGAGGGACCTTGGAGAAGAGATAGGTCTGAACTTGTCCTCCATTGGGGAGCAAATCAAATCCTGGTGCATTTTCATCAACTGTCATCGTCAGAAAGATATTTCTGCAGGGCCAGGCAGGAAATTAGGCTATTAAATTACAACTTCTCGCAGGCCCTGTGTCATTCTCTCTTGCTTTCCTACAGCTGTTCCATCAGACTGACTCACTGGAACCATATATCTTTCCCCAACTTAAACACCCTCTCAACCAAACTGTGT
Source organism: Rhinichthys klamathensis goyatoka (assembly GCF_029890125.1). Classification (NCBI taxonomy): domain Eukaryota; kingdom Metazoa; phylum Chordata; class Actinopteri; order Cypriniformes; family Leuciscidae; genus Rhinichthys; species Rhinichthys klamathensis. The sequence goes on from NW_026606581.1 coordinate 3,703,462, forward strand.
ACGCTTCATTCTGCAAGCGCTGACGGTGTTTCTCTTTTTCTTTCTCTTTACCTTTCTGTCTCCAACTCTCTCTTGCTGTCTATTTGTCTCTTTCTCTCCGTTACCTACTCAGTTTGTAGTGAGCTCCCTGTGTAAGGAGTATTTTAAGGTGCACTCCAGTGATGGTGGCTACCATAAAATGCCTTGCAATCTACCCAAGATGGCAAACAAATACATAGAAACGTTGATTATATATATATAATTTACACAGTACAACAAAATATTAACAAAAACAGTTCAATCCAATGTTGCATCTTTACTCCGTATTCAGATGTAGTCTACTTAGTATTTTTGTGTTCATTAGAGTAGGAATTAGCTTAGCGACATGCTAACACCAAACTCTATTGAAACCGATTGTAAGTCAAGCTCTCTCTTGCTTTTCTTGTGTGAAAGTGCTGTTTGTACGACACGCAAAGCGGTTGACTATATGTAGAGTATTCCCAATTGATCATTAATGAGGTTTCTAAGTTGGCATGATTTCTTAGAAACTAGCTCTCTTTGTAGGCAGCAGACAGCAAGGCAGCTCACTTGGTTTTGTAACAGAATGAGTACTTTGATTTCTTTCTCTCTCTATTCCTCCTTTTTCTGAAACTTGTGCTGATGTGTGAGGTTCAGAGGCAGAATCAATTTCTTCTGGGTCAGATGGGGTCAGTGGCTAGTCTAGAAGTAGAGCGAGTGAATTAATGATTATCATATGGCACATATGACAAGGCTCGCAATTGCAGACTGTCATCGAGCCACTTGTTGGGACTCTATTGTAGTTTCTGAAACTGAAGACGTGGAGAGAAACCAATAGCGTGAACAATATTCGCAGGCTTCATTTCATTCAAATCCTCAGACGTTTAAGGTCTCCACACATAATGCGCGGCTTTAAAAACTGGAGCTTTGTTTTTGTAAACATAATGGTTTACAAAAAAAGAAGCCCCCTGGAATAAAATACAGCTCAGCAGTCATTCACATCATATAGTCAGCATTTACTTACCGTTGACACTGTCAGGTTGTGAGGTATTGGCTGTGCTGTTTTTACCGCAGTACATGGCAGGCTGTCACTCAGAGTAAGGCGTGCATGAGGGCTGCCGACTGCCTGCTTCGGGCCCACTGGAGTATGGAGATAAGGAGAAATAACAGTTTTCAGCTGTCTGCGAGACTGACATTACCATTAGAATTCAACCATATTTATTATAAGTTATGGTGGACTTGTCAGAATCATTTGAAAATCACCCAAACAGTACCTTATGATACAGTCACACTCCAAGACTGCTTATTTACAAGTAAGAATGTCATTTACATACTGACTGGATACCTGGAATTGTAGGTTCCAATTTCAAGTACATACAAAATACCCATGTATATAAAAAAATATAAAAAATAATAATAAAATAAGATACTATTATTATTAACATCAATTAATTGAATAGGATATTAATATTATTTTATTAATGATTTAATTATATTATTATGGCAGTGTCCATTGTTGTTAATGCTTTTGTACTGGTACTGTAGAAAATCTCCATAGCACTCTTTAAATATGATCTGTCAAATAATATTCTCAGATTCTCTGCTTTCCCTTAACAAGAGTTATCTGTTTTCAGGCCACAAGATCTATAATGGACTTGCCCTCTTATTTTTAAGATTTGAATGACATCCCAGGAAATTTTTTCAATTGTCATGATCTCATTTCGGGCTTCTTTCATTCTTGGTCACAGAGAAATAGGCGGAGGGGCAGCAAACCGGACTAATGAAAAAAAGTGTGCACATTGCACTGTATTTTTACTCCGACTGATAAAATAGCTTTCCCATTCTCTTCTTCCAGCAAAATTCTCTTCTTATTCATCATCTGTCATTCCCACAGCTGGACCTGAACATCTCTCCAGCACCGTGGCAGAATGAAAGGGACACGGGATCTCATTATCCCAGACTCTGTGCTAGCTTTACTGCAATTGATCATTATCCAAAGGGGCCATTTGGACAAAATTGATTGTGTTCTGAGAGAAGACGTAAGGAAGAAAAAAAATGAAGAAAAAAATAATAAGTGTGACTGCTGAAATAGAAAACTTTGCTGATATCTTAGTCAGAACTGAACTGTTAAAATACTTCACAAAGGTACATTTTCTTACACCACTGACAGTTGCACATCAGATAATAGGAAATGAATGTATTTTAGGTGATCTATTAACAGCTTTTATGTTAAAATAATTTAGCTTTTTTTTTTTTTTTTTTTTTTTTTTTTTTTATGAACTAAAAATATATGAAGGAAATCTACAGCTTTCAAATATTATTCTCTAATATGTGCATTTGAATTTAAGGTACACTTTGCAAATTTGATCAAAATGCAAATTCAATATATCATCAATCCTTCTTCCAAAATGTGTTTTTGTCTTACCCTGATTCACTAAGTGTTTATATTTTAGACGGGTGTTTGGTGGGGAGTGGCATATGTTAGTTGTCACAACGAGTGAGAAAGGTTGATATGGAACACGCTAAATCTCAAACCTCAGGGAAATCACCTGTTTTAAAAAAAATGCTGAACAGAGGAGAGTCTGCTGGCAAAAAGAGAATGTAACAGAGCTCGTAACAAAACAAGAATCAACATATAGGCTTGGCTTTTCGGAGATGGTGAGAACTGAGGGATTTGAATTGTAAAAGCAATGCGGAGATGGCGTTTTAATAACTCAACAGGTGAGTAAGGCATTTTATTGAACAGATAAATTGCCATATGTAAAGCATTACGTAGTTTGTCATCTATTGGGTCATTTCATTATGGTTGTTGTAGCACTGTGCTGGATTGTATTTCCTTTGATGTACCATGTCTATTAATGGGTGTAGCTACAACATCTTCAGCTACTTAGGTTGAGATCTGATCTGGTTATATCTCTTAAGCCTGGTATGAATGTTTTATGAGCAGTAGGATAACCATATTCATCTGCACAGTCACGCAGAGCTGAAGCACAAACAAAACATGCAGTTTAACCGTTAGCATACTTTTAAGAACCAATGACGTTTTAACATAGGTGTTGGTCAAACTTGGCACAACGTGTCAGGGCCGCAATTTTGAAAGCAAATGTGAATGAGATTTCAGAGGGAATGATTATCAGTGAATACTGATGTAAGTTTTAGTCTGTTCCTCACACAATTCTATCGTGTGACTTCAAATACCATGCACTTTTGTGGTATTTTTATGGTAAATGGTAAATGGACTGCATTTATATAGCGCTTTCACAGACCCAATGGCCACCAAAGCGCTTTACAATTTGCCTCACATTCACCCATTCACTCTCTCATTCATACACCGACAGGCGACGGTGGTGGTGAGTTTGGAAAGTCATGAGGATGAGTAAATAATGACAGAATTTTGCATTTTTATTTTATATAAGAATATAAGAAAGCACCACTGTACCCCCCAATATTTAAAGGCTCTATGACTTTTCCCAGTTGTCCATGCTTAACTGGATAAGGATTTTTTTAAAGAACAGTCCATTTCTATACTCAATTTCTACCTGATAAAATACATACTAACTATAAAATTGCCTAATTTTATTTACACTACTTTCCAAGGTCTAGAAATCTATACGTAGGCCTTTATTTTAAGGCCTCCTCAAACTTTTTCAAGACCTTGGGAATCCTGGTTCTTAAAAGACAAAAAAAATTGTTAATGGGGTAATTTAAATATAAGAAATATCTTGATTTTTATTTGCTTTTGTCTTATTTTAAATCCTTTTGAAAGTTTGCTGAGGCCTCCTCGTGGGCCCCTGATTGAGAACCACTGACTTAACCATGAAATGGTAGTCACATAGACCTCCTTACACCATCAAGCCATTGAGACAGTGACTTAACTTGGGATTTCTCAAGGGGAGACGATCCCTTAGTATTCTGTGAGTACCTTTGGACAAAGTGTCAGTTAAATTTAAAGAAACATTTTCAGTGTATTCCGTTAACACCATATGTAGGTCATTTAGAAACTGTCGGGATGCAGTTCTTCATCTGATACATCAGTGAGTTTCAAGAACCCAAGCAAACCACTGAAATTTCTCCACAATATCTCATTAAAGTCTTTTTTTTCTTTTCTTAGGGTGTTTACGATACGTGTTTGAGTCTAGTATTTACTCATCCTGGTTATTTCATACTCACAAAATGTAGTTGGCATTCCGACTGATTAGTGATTTTCCAGCCCCTTGGATATTATAAGCTTCGCTCCGTCTCTATCAAATCACCATATCAATTAATCACGCGTCATTTTTTCTGAATATTTCCATGCCCAGACAGAAAAATAGAGTATATATATGTAGAGTTAGTGCTATAAAAGTACCTGGAGCAATAATTAACTCAGTAATAGTTTGTGCCCGATATCAATTTCAGACTGATTCCCTAATGTTCCATTAAATTCAAAGAGAATAATTGAATCATTTAATACCTCTGGAATGGAATAAGGTTAGAGCAAGACCATCCATACAGTAAATGATACGACTAGACGATTCATGCTCCTGGTCCCTGGTTTGACTTTATAGTGAATGTGGAAATGATGATCTCGGTGCGCAGGACAAAAGCAGTGAGTGGAACTAAGAGGAAGGAGAACTCAGGCACACACACACACTTCCACATAAAACAAAACGCATCCACCCAGGGTTTGCTTCCCTTCACACGGCGAAGCGGGGCAGGACGCGTAGAGGTGAATGCTTCTGAGAGGCCAACGTTGGGCCCACTCAGGGGACATATAGAGGCATTTATACATGCTCAGCACATCTTCATCCCACAGGCAAGAATTTACAAATAGAATTAAAATGAATGCCTTAGCTTTAATTTTCTAATGCAGTGACCCGTTTTGCAGCGGTGTAATAGGAGGTCCCAGTGTGACAATTAGGATAAATCACTCCCGAAAAGAATTTGCCACATATATTGCCTCATCAGTGAGTGAGTTGACTCAAATGATTTCTCTGATGGAACTGAAGGACCATTGCTTGGCCAGCGTCTCATTTCAGTTTGTGCCTCAGGTCCATCATACAGAATTAAGAAGTCAGGGAGACGGAGTTATTTCCTGATCTGGTCATATTAAGGACTTTTGCTCTGATTGATGTCTCTCGAAATGTGTTAAGAACATGTTCAAGTCATATTTTACTGCAGTATATTTGGCTTAAAGATAATGTCCATTTTGAGGAATATTGTGTTATATAAAGTTATGCACATTTTCCTCTACATTTTTGTAATGCTGTACAATAGCAATCTCACAACTGTAATGTAAAATACAAAAATATATACTATAATTAATCAGACATTTTTCAGTAATTAATTGACAGCCCTAATATGTATGTCTATATTGTTTGTTTGTTGATTTGCACTGCCTTTATCTGATTTAAATGATAAACACTGGGTTACAGTTTTTTTATTGTATTATTATTTACTGTATTCTTGTCTACAAAACCGTGCTTAAATATTGAATATACAATAAAAAAAATCTAATGAAAGTGAGAATCATGATTGAGAATAATGGGAATTACAAAATCTATTAAGGTAATGAGAATTTTGTTAAAAATATGCTTCACTGTCATGAAAATGTCACAATACATATATAGTATATATAAAAATCTTAATGCTCCTAAATTTAGCTACATTTTCTTTAAGCAATATATATTTCCCCTTTTTCTTTTGATGTTGGGATGAAATATGATTTGGCCATTTTTTTAAACATTTAGTAAGTAAAATATAACGTATTATTTTTTAAACGCAGGCAACACGATTCATTTTGTAGTGCTAGAATGTAAAATCAGTGGTGTATATTGTAAACAAACCTTGACTCATTTAACTTTCATAAGTTTTTTTTTTTTTTTTATAACTGCAACAAGGTTAATTAAAAATCCAGTTTGATTTGTATTCACTGTTTAGGGAAAAGGCAAGCAAGCAACTACAGTAGTCTACCCTTCCCTCCCATCCGCTCCTCAAACAAATCTAATACATATTCAAGGCCAGGCTGTAGGTTACAGATCACTTTAAACAGGATGAGAGCTTATTTCTCCCTCCCAGAGTAAAATTGGTCCAACAGCTGCTGTAAATGAGTCCTAATTTGGAGAGTAATCTGCTGCTGTCATGCGGGAGCACTGCTGGGCATTAGTGTGACGGCTCAAGAAGACCCCCTGGATATTCACTGTTTACTCTCCATCTTACGTTGGGTAAGCCGTGGAATGATGATGCCTCGTAAACATACACACATGGACACAACCACCTACACACATGATATCCATTTGTGTATGTATATCCATTTATGTATGTATATCCATTTGTTGCAAACAGTTTTTGTGAAACCCAGCGGCGAACCTGTCTGTGACTTGTCCTCTACACTGTTGCTGGGGAAATTAAAATGGTACAGGTGTCCGAGGTAATCTGGTAATTGTATGGTAAATGTAGCCCTATTATCTTCAAGCTGTGCAAAGTGGCATTTGGGTAAATGACAATTGAACATCGGTGTGCCCCGGTTCAATTTGAGCGCCTGTCCAGCGCTCATACACGCACAGCTAAATAAGTAAAATGAAGTGCTCTATTACGCTTTGGTGTCCTTGGAAGGGTCAGACTTTGGAGATGGAGGATGGATGGTGAGCTGGACGGGTTGCAGAAGGTTACAAGTCTCATCTTGCGATCAACTGCATGCTGTGTTATTAGGCGAATGCTGTACCGGGGACTGACAAGTTGCCTTAGCATTCTCATTGAGTAGGCTACATCTAGTTATCGCATCTTGCTCTTAAGCACCTGCTGAGTTCACAGAGAAAGAGCCATCCCCCATGACCTCTCTGTGTCTCTGCTGGAGACCTTGGATATGGAAAACGCAAATATGAATATTCATGCATTGCCAGGATAGAAACAGTAAGACATGAGAGGTGGTTTGGATTCCAGTGGATCTGTAGAAATATGCTGTTATTTGCTACGGGAGGCAAATTGAACTTGATTTCTTCCTGATAAAAATGCACCAAATGAGGCATCAAAGAAAGTTTAAGCAGGCCCATTTTAATAGGCAATTTGAATTTCATTATGTTTAACCAGGTCTGCAAAGATTTATTAAACATAGGTGCCATTGAAGAGATTGGTTCTGTCGTAATTAGCACATGCACTTTACCCCTGAAATCCCCCCATTTCTTACGTTTTATGTTTACATGTTAGCTTTAGCATTTAGCTAAAGTAATTCAAATTTGTATTATTATCAGTTTTCAGGGTTGTGCACATGAGTGAAAAAGAGTATAGTTTAGTATGAAATGGCTTAGACCAACACCGCAGTTTAGGTTGATTTATCTTTTTTTTATGGCAGGAATGATTAGGGTGACCAGACCTCCCGAAAAATTCGGGACAGTCCCGAAATCTAAGCTGTTGTCCCGAATCCCGAATCTGGCCCTAATTGTCCCGAAAATTATACTAAAGCAAAATCTTGAGTAGTTATTGTCTGATAAAACTTTAAAAACTATCCGTGGAGGTTGAGTCGTCCTTAAGCCAGCCCCCGCCGGCTGCTCATTGGCTGCAGCATCTTTTTTTTTTCTTCTTTTTTTTTTTGAAGTTCTAGAAAGATACCATAGGCGCAAATTTAGATATGCATTGATAAGCTCATTTTCATTCATGCGTTTCGTTGACCCCGAAAACCGTCCCGAATTTTAGCCAATCTCACCTGGTCACCCTAGGAATGATTTAGAATTCATATTTGATTCAAAATTCATAATTTATAATGCTCTTTAGTATGACAATTGGTATGCAGTTTTTCTTTATGCTTCAGTGTAGCAGTGTTAGCATGCTAGTTATTCCCCCTTCAGAACCATTCAGATTGCCATTATCCTGAAGTTAGCGATGAACATAGATTAAAATTGTCAAGCAAAAGTGGTTGTGCAGTTTTAACAGACATTACTCAAATGTTTTTGCTAGCTACTTTAGATCTGATTTTCTCACAATGCAAGAAGAACCCTACAAGGCATCTTCCTTAACTCTTGATGTTTCAACCTGATGCTGTCTGTAGTGTTTTTGTCTCTGTAATAGCACTGTTTCTTGACATTATGCCATAAGTATGTGGATTATGACTGCCTGCCTCTGTATAACTGAAGTGATAATGGGCTAGCACATGCTTTAGCTAGAGGAATTTGGTATGGCCCTTGGGGATGTTGAACTAAACATCCATATTCTCAGAACAACAACATGCTGTTTTTTCATGCTAATGAAGCCTCTTTATCTCAGTTTTATGTCAGACTGTGAAGTTTATGGAGGAGGCACATCAAGTTGTTGGTTGAATTAGCTAAGACATGTACACATTTTACTGCTGGCACTTAGTGTGAACTTAAGGCACTCAAAGATACCATTTTAGTATGTGTATGTTTCTCCTGATTATTGAGGAAATTAGCATTGCCATTTGGTCAGAAGCAATTACTGATAATTTCTACACACATCACAGAAACATGTCCTCAATTATGGACCTATACAGTCTCATGCAGATACGCCACATACAAGGCACAATTATCATCTGTACGCTGCACAGAGCGCCAGACTGAACCATCGATCCATATCTTCATCAGCAATATGACACTCATTGCTATTTTGTATGCTCTCACACTTTCAAACATCTCTAATTTTACCGTGATTATAGCTTGCCAGGCAAAAGGACACAGTCTAATGGGTTTGTTTGAATTGCTGTTGACATCTGTGCTTTGATGGGATGTTGATAGAAAACATTGCAATCAACCCCAGAGAGAGATCTGAAAATCTCAATTCCAGTCTTCGGTACGCTGTATAATTCTCACATTTTTTTCCGTGCTGTGCATGGGATAATGAAATTATTTCAGGATGCCATCAGCAACCCCATGAGGACAAGAGACGGTTAATAATGAGCCTTTTTGGCAAGTAAAATAACAAGCAAGCTAACAATCAATATCATCGTAATTTGTTTTTGTTTGACTTAATTTAATCTAATTGTATTTGCATCTATGTTATTTGCTGCATAGGCAACGGGTTGAAATTGAAGACATTAGGTGATTCAAATCCATTTCAGATGGCTTTGTGATGCATCACATTTCCCCGTAATCCCAGTGAGATCTTGGGTAAAAGCTATGGCACACTGTGTATCAGCTCTCTTTTATTTCCGACTGTATTATAAATATATGGACAACAAATTTGGTCCTATTTGCCCCGTTGAAACCTCATACGAGAAATCATGTGACAATTTGTGACACTGCCAGAATGGAATTTTTTTGCAAAGCCAACTATTCCTCATTGAAATTTTGTGAAGATTTTGGCCAAAAATGTATTGTGTAAACTAGATGTCCGCACGGGAGGATTTTTTTATTGTTTATTTTTCCGCGCTCCTACAAGGTTCTGCTCAGTAAGGTGATTGTTGGGGAGTGTTGAAAAAAATGAGAGAAAATTGTGATGTTAGCTGACAGAAATTAGTTTCTGAGGGAATGCTTTTACATTTCGATAAAAAGTTACATTTTCTTCGATGAGCACAACAAGATCAGGAACTTGCTTTTAAGAAAGCAAATAGTCAATTTTGACTACATATTGACTTTGAAGACATTTACATTACATGCAATTTCAAACTCAATTTTCAAAGACTACCCTTGTGAATGATTTATTCCTTTCCAAACATGATACATCCTCTGCAATATGTAAAATGTTGTATCTATTGTCCTCGATTACCAATTGCATCATCCCCTGAGTCCAAGACTGGTCTTCCACAAATCATGTTAAATGCTCTTAACCTCTATCACTCTATCCACACTCACACGAGATGGAATTTTTCCATCAGTTTCCAATAAGCAAGGGGAAGTGTGAAAAGAATCTGGCCACTGATCAAAACCTTGCGCTGTGGCAGAGCCATGGTGAGAAAAATGAGAGGTCTGGGATCCTGCTGACTTCAGCAAGCCAAAACACGCACCCTCTGACCTGGAGCTCATTGGTCAATGGACACAGTTGAAGACAACCAAACTCAAACTGTCTGTGGCTCAATGGCCTTGAAAGGTAATTCAGAGAATCCTTTTCAAATATTCCTTTTAATGTGGTCTTTTACAACATCATTTGTCCATGTGTAGGTTAGCATGTCAGCTCTTTACTGTTTTTTATTTTATTTTGGCCTTTTCAATGAATTCTCAGTTGTTTCAGATAGCATATGTTGATGATGCTCCAGGTGTTCACAGCTTTTACGACTTCTAAAGATTTCACAATTTATTTACTCTGAAAGCAGTAAGGAGAGCAGAGTGAGTAGTTGAATTGCAAACTCAATCATAGCTCGCAAAGTGTCAGACTATGGAAGAGTCTCAGTGAATCACAGGTTGAAAGGCTATCACCCAAACCTCCAAGGTCCGCACCTGCCTCATTCCTCATCTAAGACCTGCCTGGCACCGATCAGCCATGCACACAACATGAAGACCACTGGGAATACTTTCAAACACAGGCATAACTGTCCACTCGCCCTGTAGCCAAGGATACATCCATCTTGAAACCTCAATAACCTCTTTGAAATAGAGTTGGGAGGGAAGTTAGGTTTTCGAAATGAACGGGTAGTCATGCAAAGCCTATATTGTGTGGTATGTTGTGGAAAATAAGTATTACATTTTTTTTTTTTTTAAATACAGACCTCTGACCTGAGCCCGCCCCTAATCATGATGTATAATTAAAATCTGGACAATTTAGTGAAAGGAGCGATTTACTTGATGATAACCTTACACATTTTAAAAACCTCAATTTAAATATATCAAGGTTATTGCTTTTTAATATCTTTTAATAATTTTCATTCCATTCAAAACATCTCCCACAGCCTGTACAATCATCACATTCACACCTTTAGTTCCTTTCATCTCTTTGAAGTCAAGCTGATGAGCTCAGCTTGAGTGAAAACATGGATAAATGGGAAAACGTTTAAGAAAATGAGTACTGAGGGAAATTTGCATGATTGCATCAAGCATTTGAGTTATTCTAGTCTATTTTTGTGGTAGTCAGTGTGCATGACTTAAATGTTTAGGAGCATCAGACATCAGTTACTGTCTCCATTTGCAGAACCAACAGAAAGCAGTTATCACATGGATGCCATTATGACACTTTATTTCCGACGCAATGTACTCTACAAGAGAGGGCATGTTGTGTAAGAGGTGATTGTCTCAGGTAGCAAATAATAGAAGGTAAATGCTAAGGTTGGTCTTCAGCAGTCTAGAAGAAAGCCTTAAGCCTGACACAAAAATAGTGCTTGTTACGCTATAGTAAAGATGAGTCAATGAGTCTTGTACATTGTAGTACACTTGTGGATAATTGTGTCAAGCCCAGACTGTCATAGAACATCAATTATATTGGACACACAAATGTTTTAGTAAGATTTGTTTTAATCTGACTATCACCTTGTAAGTTGTGTTTTCAGTGTACTCAATTTTTACTCAGCCTCATGTTGTTCCAAAGCCACATTTTGTTCATGTTCAAACACAAATGAAGGTAATTTCCGCCAGAAAGTTGATGCTTCAAAAAGTTATTAAAGACATCATGAATCTAGCATCTAGTCTTGTGGGTTTTGGAGCGACATGAGGGTGAGTAAATGAATTTTCCAAAAATGAATTTTCATTTTTGGGTGAACTATCGCTTTAATTTCTTTGGTTTTCTGTGCCACTGTTTGTGCACCATTATTTTAACTGTACTGTACATCTGTTTATGTTTAATTGTCCCAAAATTCAATGTAAAATAGAAAGCAAACAGTTTTCTATCCGGCTGCCCCTTCTGGTGTAAGATGTTGTGAGAATTGATTGTGTTAGAAGTAGGATGCAAATCAACCTGATGTAATATGTTACAACATGAAAAAGTTTCCAGAGTTCAAATACAAGTCAAGTGGTAGCATTTTGGGCATGCTTGATGGAATATCTAGTAGATGTATGTAGGTCAGCAAGAAATGAGTTGCAGTGGTTGCCCATAACTGTAGGAGCTTCAATCTGTAGAGGAAGTATGTTTACTCGTTCTACAAGTTCAACAGCAGATCCACATCAAAACTTCTTTAGAGGATGAAAGAGATTGTAGAGTTTTTGCAGCAACACTGATATGCATCAAATCAATCTGGTACAGTTTCCTCAATGTTTAGAGAAGTGGCCCTACTTACAAAAAAAATTTTTTTTTGAAAAGACAGACCTGAACTTTAGATGACTTTCAACAATTCAATGTTAAAAACCAGACAAGGCCAATGAGATATGGTCACCCCAGCTTCAAAAAGGGCAGATAAATCTAAAATGTTAGTTCAGTCTGCAGACAAGCTGTTTACATCCTCTCCCAGCTTACTGAGGGACAGACCATTCTACCGTGGCAGAACTCAACAGTTCACAGACCTAAAGTTGACTTTGGCTTACAAAATAACCAGCTGCTCACCAGCCACACAGCTTAAATTTCCAATAAGTTCCAGATCTTGACAACACAATATGTCTTTACCAGAGAAATGCTATAATATTTGTGGGGAAAGCAGAGAGTTGTTGCATAACCAAAACCATATTTTCCAATCATTGCACCATACCCAATTCTGCATAAAAATTCCTTTTAATAATTGATGTCCAGTGCCCTTCATCATCTTGTTTTGTGTAGGACAGCAGTGTGCTGAGAAGCACTGAGACCCAATACTTATCCATTTCACAGGAATCAAAATGAAGAATTCAGAAATGCAGAGTACATCCAAACAGCAGACAACCCAGACAGTCTGAGTGTCATTTTCGCCTGAAGCTGTTTCTGAAACGTCCCCTTTCCCCCTTTGTGTGTTCAAAACAGCATACAATAGTGATGAACGTCTAATGTAATAATAATGATCATTTTTAAAGGGGTCCTATTACGCTTTATTATTATTCATTTTCAACTTTCTTTAGTGTATTATGTTGCTCTTTAGGGATGAAACGCAAAGTTTCAAGTTTCAGAAAAGTTACAAAGCACAAGGTTCACTCCAAATGGAGTTATTCTCTATATCAGCAAGCACTGTTTCTGAACTTCCTGAAACGCCTCGATTGTAGTCTTGAGTTCTAGAAGTGTATGGTCTTCTGTGAACGAAAACGTCACAAGGAAAGGCTGGTTGAGTTGCTTTAGTAGTGTGTTGAAACTCTCGGTTATGATAAGGGGTGTGACGTTTCCAAAACACGCTTGAAGCGGTTGACCAATCACAACACACTGGTCCAGCCCAACCAATCAGAGCATACTGCACTTTTCGGAAGGAGGGGCTTCATGGAAACCTGGGACTAAACAGTGTTAGAGATTGTTTTATTATAGGGAGATGAGAGGGTCTGTATCTCTTACCTTTGGAGAAAGCGTAACGGCTAACTTGGGATCACGTGAGGCTCCTCAGCCTCAGCAAACCCAATAATTAAATTATTAATTTTCTCTTTATTCATTAAAATGCATAATATCAGTGCCAATGCATACATGCAGTTTTAATAGTCATTACAATTTAAGTTGTATCAAAACTGGTAAAAACCTGAAAGCCCAAGAAAGAAAATATTGGTATTTTTTATTTCCTTTAGACCATATACGATATCACTCAATATTATGGTTTTATCTCTTAAATACTGACATCCATTAAAAAAATGGCCTCTGGTCTCCTTTCCTGCGTACCAGCGTTAGCATTAGCAGTTACTCTTTTTTGGTTAAAAAAAAGGCTTGTCAACTTGGTTTTGCAGGCTTGTCATCTTGGCTTTGACAGAGTGTTACTGACAGACAGGGAAAAGAGACGCTGCATCAATGTAAAATATGTGAAAAATAATGTTGAAAACCTATTCTAGTAGACCCCAAAAAACATAATCAAGACAATGTAAAAGGGAGTAATAGGTCACCTTTAATAAGCATCACATAGTGTCTATTTTCAGTTTTCTTTTTAATTTCTTCCTTATTTATAATACACTTTTAGATCTATCTAGCTGATTGTAAGAGACAAGCATTAATAGTTGACTTCTTGTCATTGCTAGGACAAACTACAGTCTCTCAAAATACCTGGGCCCGTATTCATAAAGAATCTTAATGCAAAGAGTAGCTCCTAGTGACAAAATTCTAAGAAAATTCTTAGAAATGTGGGCGTTTACTCTTAAAATTAAAGACAAAATCCTAGTAAAGAGGTCTTAAGGTCAAAATTGGTAGGAGTACGGGTGAGGACTTTTAAGAGGCATAAGAGTTTCTTTAGCAGAGGAGAACATGTCAGAAAGATGAAGAGGGAGAAGAAATGTGTTGCAGACAATGGATGACAGTGAGTTAATAAGACGCTATAGATTGACACCCGGCCCGAATTTTCCTTTAAGGATGGCCTTGTGTTCATCCACTAACTGGGCTAACAGTAAACACTGTTCCTCTGTCCAGGCGGGCCTTCTCATCCTTCTTGGTTTTGATTCCATGTTTGTTACATTAAAACCAACATTCAAACCACCACTTAAGACATGCCAGCAATCAGTGTAATTAAAAAAGAGTGGAACAATTTTTATCATTCTAAGCCAATCAAATACCTTATACAGGAAATTAACAGCATGGTAAATTAAAAAAAGGATTTATATACACATATATAATGTGTGTGTGTGTGTGTGTTTGCTCTTGTTTTTGTGATATATGAGGACACAAATGTATATAATGACATGCATATTACACTGGTATTACAACTTACACGTGATATATGAGGACATTGCATGAGTCCTCATATTTCAAATAGCTTAAAAAACATAAAAAACAATGTTTTTTTTTTAAATGTAAAAATGCAGCATGTCTCCTGTGATGGGTAGGTTTAGGGATAGGGGCAGTGTAGGGGGATAGAATACACAGTTTGTCCAGTATAAAAGTCATTACGCCTATGGAATGTCCTCATATATCACAAAAACACAGCTGTGTGTGTGTGTGTGTGTGTGTGTGTGTGTGTGTGTGTGTGTGTGTGTGTGTGTGTGTGTGTGTGTGTGTGTGTGTGTGTGTGTGTGTGTGTGTGTGTGTGAACGGTCAAATAGGAAAAATTACGCATGTAATTTCAAAGTGAAGGCTTAGAATAGACCCTATACTTAAAATCACTCTTTTTTTCCTTCTTGGACAACCAACCAATCACAGTCTTAAAAAGATTGTGTCATACATAGCAACGGGGTCAACCCCGCCTCCTCACTAAGATGAAAGTTTTTGTCTTTTCCTTACTCAGAGTTGCTCTCAGATCGGTCCCGAATCGCTCTTAAGCTAAGACTCCTACATAAAAGTTTTTAAGCTAAATTAAGAGTTTTCTGAGAGGATTCTTAGAATCTTTATGAATACGGGCCCTGAAATTTAAAAGCTCCAGTTTTGGAAGACTTTGCAGGATAGCTGAAATAATAATTTAATTTCCAAATTCTCGTTTGTAAGCCTCTATGCTCCATCTGAGCTTGATGTCCAAAGTAAACCATGCAGTTTTCGAATTCAGCTCAGTCTGTCTCAGTCTAGTGCTTTCTAGCATTGTCTGTTTCCGCTGACTAACTCAAAGCTGAACATGTGCTTACACCATCGTTCTGTACGGACGGCCAGTTTTGGCCCGACTGCGCTGATCCGGAGCACTGATACGCCACTTGCAGCCAGCCTTCAATTTGCGTTACCTGTGGTCATACAATAACTCCTGGGTAAACTTAATAAATAATTACCATAATGTTTTGAATTTGGTACATTTGAATAGGGCGACCAAGGAAAATATTTGATTAATCTTCTTAGCGCATGTGTGTGTGCAGATTCTGAGAGTTAATTTCAAGGGCCGTGCCTAAAGTAGATTACCTCCCTGTGCTACCGCACATGTGCTCATGAGCGATTTTGTTTATTCATGTTTTTATATTGCAATGCTTTTCCTGCTAGTGAATCACCAGTCAAAATGCAATTTATTTCTAGCTTGGTGCATGATGGTGAGCACTGATACTGTCAGAGAGAAATGTGAAGAGCGCTGGGATGGCACCAAACACCCCACTATTTATGTATGGAATATAAATAAAACATTTTATGTGCTCTCTACCAAAAAAAAGTTTTTGGACTTTAAAAAAATATTTCCAAACAAAACCAAATTTTTGTTTTGGCATCTGTGAGTGTTTGCACATCTGATTGCATGTTTTCGTTCCATATCTCAATATACATTTGTGTGAGAGCCTTCCCCTCCCTTTAATTTTTGAAGCCTTATTTTTTTTTTTTTTAAGAGGTACTGTAATTCACCCAGATATGAATCATCTGTGATTATTTACTCTCCCAAATGTCGTTCCATCCAAACCCATATGACCGACTTTCTTCTGTGGAAAACAAAAGGTGAATTTTTGTTGAATATCCATCACTCTTTCTCATAAACTGAAAATTAATAAGTACTGAAGCTGTCAACTTCCAAAAAGATGCAAAATCATAATAAGAGTGTCATAAATATAGTCAATTTGACTCACGAGAGGAGAGGAATCACAAGAGTTGCTAGGATGTTCACCATAAATTCAGCTTTTGTATTCCGCTAAAGAAAGTCATGCGATTTTGAAACGACATGAGGGTAAATGATGACAGAATTTTCGTATTCCTTTAAGATCACTCTCCACAGCAGGTGCTGTGTCTGCT
Source organism: Rhinichthys klamathensis goyatoka (assembly GCF_029890125.1). NCBI lineage: Eukaryota > Metazoa > Chordata > Actinopteri > Cypriniformes > Leuciscidae > Rhinichthys > Rhinichthys klamathensis. The sequence goes on from NW_026606581.1 coordinate 3,720,019, forward strand.
ATTCAGTTTCCTTGTTAGCTTATAGTTCAGGTCGTTATAGTCTCTCATTAATGATCCATCCATCTCATTTCCCACACTGCACTGTAGCAGGCTACAATAATGGTGAAATGCATCAGGAAGAGTATGTTGTCATGACACACATGACAAGCCCCGCTCGTATTTCTCCACAGTCGGAGGGCTGTCTGCGGTGCGCACGTATGCAGCAGAGTTTCTGGTAGGCCCGTTAATATGGATTTATCTGGCCGTTGGGCAGTAATGTTTGAGGCTGACGTCAGGCTGTTTTACACACCACTTGTTCCTCTGGCATGAGGGTGTTGAGCGTGGTCCGCTATTGCTGAGTGGATTAATGGCTGGCCGTGTGGACCCAGGCACCAAATACATTGTCTCTGGCCGGATCGTTCAGCCTGTCCTTGCAGTATTGATCCTCACTTCTCACAAGTTCACAACTTCCGCATTCTGGATGCTCCGTTTGACAGGAGAGAGATTTAGGGCTCGGATGAGGTCGGTTCTTCTGTGACAGATTGACGCCAAAAGAATTTCTCTAGGCCGGGAGAATTAACCTTTGATTTTCAGAAGCCGGGTTTCATATCAATATTAACGTCTGTTCTTGGTAGACACTTTCTGAGAAAAGCTATGATAAACTGTTTGTATTGGGTCTTATCCGCATGTAAACAAACAAAAAAAAAGTGAAAAATGCAGAAGCACGAATTTGTTCTTACTCTCGTTTTATGAATGTGTGTATACAAATATGTAATTTAATTTAATATACCTTATATACATTAATATATTTTCCGTTAGATAATACAATCTGCAAACAATGCTACACATTTTCTCAGAGCTGACTAACTTGCACATTTTGAACAGGGCTACCAATTTAGCTGTTTTTAATCTGCTGGTGACATTTTTTTTTAGTATGCATGCAGCAATTTCTCATGTTCACATACTGTAAGTGTCCTATCAGATTAGCATTAATATTTAATCTAATGTAGTGACATTCATACATTTTAAGTGTGGCTTAGGTGTCGAAATACTTTTTTGGGGATCACAGTTTAATCTTCGAGGATATTGCAGAATATCCATAAATGCAAACGTTAGGTTAACGCTAAGATTAACACTAGAATAAATGGCAACTCAAAATTCTGTTATTCTGCTATAATATTTGAGTATTACTGACAGTTCTTGCCTCACTGATCTGCTAGGCACAATTCTCACATATATAGGCACTCTTGATACCAAAGCAATTTACTGAAATCTCTTCTGTGAATGGAAGTCTGTTTGGCTGCGAAAGCATTTCGATGGCAGTAAATATGAGCAATGACTACCCCGATATGTCAGCGCCATCAGCATATAAACCCTCTAATTTCATCTCTGCTTTTTAAGTCAGAACTCTGCATGCAATACAAATAAAGAAATGGGAATTTTGTGGGGGTTGTGTGATCCAAATATAAAACGGATCATAAATCCATGCCGCTGATTGGATTTACCTGTTCGTCTTTGATTGAACTTTGTGTGAAAAAGCAAATTGATGTATTTTGCATGTTAAAGGATGCTTTTGGAGAGCTGTAATTATCTCCGCTGTGTAATGCTATTTGTGTTTCCATAATTTATTTTGGCAAGAAAAACAGGCAGGCTACAATGCACCGCCAAGTCCCTGTTAAAATTTGCAGTTAATTGAAATCCACATTTGCATGAACAAAATCAAACACTCATTTACATATGCGAGATGATGAAAAAAGATAACTGCGAGTGTTTGTACTTCATATTCTGTCAGAGCTAGCTTGCTAATTGCTAAACGGTGTAAATAGGGCTGGTGTGCATTACTGAGCTAATGTAAACAATGCGTCAAGCTAAATGTTTACACTCGCGCACGCAGCTGCGTGTTTGTCTGTCTTTGCGGCTCAACCAGACATCTAAAAATGGAAGATTTACCCAGAACAGAGCATGCTGGAGGTGTTATGGAAGTAGACTCTGTTTAAATGGGCTCATGTCCCCATAGTGCAGGTAGTGTTATTCTGAGGAGATCCAGAGGTGCGTCTGCCGCTGCCCCCCTTCACAAACAAGCTCATCAATTCCAGGAGGAATCTATTACAGACCCTGACTGCGTTTTTCCATCCCTACATGCACCTAATTAATGCATCTCCCCTCACTGGAGGACACTGGGATATTGCCCCCCTGCCCCAAGAAGCTCTTCCCCCAAAACATGATGAATGACTTTGATTTAGGGGTGCGTGCTCTGGGTAACGGCTGGCCAGAGGGGATGACACTCTTTTGTTTGATATTGATCTATAAATAGCTTTAGCTTGACATTCCCGACCAACCCATAAACAGTGTAAGGTTAGTCTAATGAGGGACGCTCGCGCTCAGACTGTTGGGATTCGCGGGCGGTCGTGTTTGACATCATTACCGACTGTATTTGCTGTGTTAAAGCGCAGGCGGGCTCGTTAACTAGATGCGAGCAATTTGCGCGTGCGTTTGTCGAAAAGCTAACACCCCAGTCACCTAGTAGCACCTCAGAGCGCCTGTCTGTTTTTCCAGTCGCGCGGCATGCGTCGACCTCTGCGCGATTGCTTGAAAGGACAACTGTCAAATTAAATGACACTAGGTATATTTTATTTCTACGCGTGTCTGACCTAAGCATTTTGCCTTAGAAATATGTGATATATATTTTCGTGCGGGCCTCGCTCGAGGGCGGCGGTAATTGAAAAGCAGTGCTCGGTGTAGTGTGTGTATGCAGTCCTATATGCAATAAGCCACTATTACCTTCCTTTTGTGGCCTGGAGGGATTGAGCCAGGGTGACATGATAGAATTTCTTTCGATTGAGTAAGGTACCCCACACTCTTCTCAATGTCAGGGGGAGAATGAAAGACCCCTATCTCGCACGGTTTCCATCAGAAAGCCTGCACAACCCCCAGCACAAACACGCTTTCTTTGCCTTCTATCATGCTGTCTTTCATCCTCTCTCTCGCTTGAATTCTGTCTGTCTCCGAAATGGGAAGTTTGGTTGAGGCTCCTTTCAATCCCACTTACAATAAATAGATTAAACCCCTTTGACAATTACATCATGCATTATCAGGGCCGGGCAGCTCCATTACCAACAATCAATGGCACTGGCAGCAGCATTGAGAGAGCAGGGGCTGGTTCTGCTAACACACGGCATTAGGACAGTTCCTGACATCCTACACCATGTGTGTCAGAGCAGGCCATTGACTAGAGTGAGTATATTAAAATAGGAAGGCTTATTTGACCTGAATTCTGATCTGTTGGCTCATTTTTACTAGTTCTAGATGTTCATTAAGTGAGTGTTTGAGCAAATATTGGTCAGGTTGCTGAATAAATGAAACGGAAGTGTATACTGAACACATTTTTCTTCCTCTTTTGCTTTTTTATGTTTAAATGGATACTGTTATTTAACCCCAAAATGAAGATCCCGTCATAATTTATTCACCCTCATGTTGTTCCAAACCTGTATGACTTACCTTCTTCTGTGAAACACAAACGCAGACGTGAATGTCCATGTTGCTCTTTTCTGCTGTAAAGCTAGTTTGTATCACTTGTGCACTGTAAAAATATCCCATTAAATTTATGGGGAGAAAAAATAAACTGGCTTCTGTGGTTGCCAGTAATTCACTGTAAAAAAAATACTGTGACAATTTCCAGAATTATGAGATGGTATGTGTTACTTATAACTGTATATATGATTAACTCTTTCCCTGCCATTTGTGAGAAAACGCTTCCCGGCCATTGACTGAAATTTCCGTCTTTCCGTGTTTTCACTATTATACAGTAGGGGGCGCTATGACGCAAGAGTACTGCATCTCCCGATGAAAACAAGGGTGAAGAAGAAGCAGAAACAAACGATAAATATACGATATATAAATAAAATTACTTGAAGTGACCATCGCATGGTCCCTTCGCTAACATACCTGTGGAAGGGCCCTTCCTAAAAGGTATTCAGTTGTTCACTTTGTTTGGAATGCTCCTTCAAATGGCTTCCCCTTCCCGAATGTGGAATCTGCTGATCATATGTAAGCGTGTGCATATGTAAAAGCATGGGATCATCAAAATGAAACATCATATAAATCAAAACTGCCTAATGTTACTGATTGAATTGTAGACCCAGGACGATATGACTGTGAAGGTTTGGGGGTGTTGATGGATGAGATCTACCTCATCTATGTTTTTATCATCATTCTGTTGAATCCCATCCAGACAATGTCTTTGGTTGCTGGCAACTTTTTTCATGCTGGCAGGGAAACAGTTAAGGGATATTATGTGACTACACTTGAACTATCAAATTCTGCATTTTATCTTAAAATATACTGATAATACAGATGGTAAAACCACTTAATGAATAAGTTACTTACGCAATTCAATTCAATTACCCAACAGAAGAAGTTCCCTGTTAATAACATGAATGTTTGAACCTACAGTAGCCCAAGACAGAATATGCTGGATATCTGCAGCTTCCCCGAGCTCTAAGATCATCTGTAATCAACCTGAATTTAAGGTGTTGGAGCGCCTCATTTCCTGCGTGAGCTCAGCGCTGACTGCCGCTGCGCATTAAGTGTGGTGAGAGAATCTAATTTTGATTAATCTGCTCATTTCCTTATGTCTGTCGGACATGAGGCAGAAAGGTGGGACCAGAGAGGACAGGAAGAGATTAAATCAACCCCCATCCCCTCCTCTCGTTCTCTCATGCAATTCCCCTACCACACCTCTCCTCACTCTCTTTCTACCGAAATTATTACATTACCCTTTCACAGAGTGACCATTAGCTCAAAACAGGGTCTGTCAGGCCCCGCAAAGCTGCCGTTATTTTGGATTATAGAGTAGTTAGAGCTTGTTGGAACATAACAGCAGGACAGCTGAGGCACTCAACTCTGGCACCGAGAATGAGGTAGTGCTGATGGAAAGTGCTTTTTTTCTTTCTTTCTTTCTTTCTTTCCTTTTTTTTTTTCCAAAGGAGGAAAAGGGGTGGATTTTAATTCTCCAGATCACTGAGAAGCGTTTTCATATTCATGATAACATGCTCGTTCCACTGACTGTCACCTCACATGCCCCCTGTAGGTCACATATGTTATTTATACAGTGTGTTTCTGGAGTCACTGTTTTAACTGTTAAAATGTTTTAATAAATCAAGAGGTGCAAATGCAGCACAATTGCAACAACATCACTGCATGCCATCATGACATCTTTCGATGATTCATGATGTTGTCTACTATATATATATATATATATGTTTGTATAATGAGTAAATGCTAAAATTAATTTACATTTAAATATTAAAAACATGCTTAGATGTGCTCCATTCATTTAGATTATCATTGCAAGTTTTGATAAATAGATGTGGACAAAAAAAGTACATCATGTCATTGGCTTAACTTCCCTGAAATGGAGCGATAAATGTAAAAATTTCCAAAAGGGGTTTGAATTTTATTGTTTTAAGATTTGCCATACCCCTCTGCAGGACACATAATACTTAATAAGTGTCTTTCTAGGACATTTGTAAATAATTTCTAATTCAATAGTGAGTAAATCGGGTCTCGAACCGGATGAGCATCAGCCTTACGTAATCGTAGTTTGAGATAATCTTATTTTACACACTGCATTTGCCCGTTTATGAAAATAAAACAGTGAGTCACTGGCTCCAGACAACACTGTCTGTTAGGTTTGGGAATATTGCCTCATCTTCCCGCCTGTTCTTATTCCAGTCCCTTGTGTCTTTGCAGATCTCAGTATTAAATGGATAGAAAGTGAGCATTAAATCACACCACTGTGAACTATTATGCGCAGTTGTCGCATTCTGGGAAACTAAGAGTGCAGAAGTGGTCTGAGGGATAAGCACAGTGTTGAATTCATCTCTGTCTTCCTCAGTATGTATTGATCCACTGTAATACAAGTTTAGTTGGACCTGTTCGGAGTCCTCTCAGCAAACAGGATCGGTCAATAGTGCCCTACAGGCTTTGACAAACTCCTCCATCCGTTCAGTGAGCTCTGTGACGGCTGTCTGAAGAGAACGGCCACAGACTAATGCGTGTTATGCAAAACTGAACCGTAAAAACCCCAAGCCTTGGTGCATTTTTAGATTTAACTGTCCACACTGTCATTGTTTACAATGGATAATTAAATCTGTTTGTTCAGAGAGTTTAGACAATGCTCTAACATTCAATAGTTTCAAGAGGTGCAAATGCAGCCTCATCCATCCATCCATCCATCCATCCATCCATCCATCCATCATCCGTCCGTCCATCCGTCCATCCATCCATCCGTCCATGATATTAACTCGCAATTGAGAGTTTTAAAGTCAGAATTGTGCGAGATAGCCTAAACTTGCAATTATAAAGTCAGAATTGCATGATATAAAGTTGCAATTGTGTGTTACACAGTCAGAATTTCAAGATATAAACTCACAATTCTGACCTTTTCTCTCGCAATTCTGACTTTATAACATGCAATTGCGAGTTTAGGCTATATCTCACAATTTATAACATGCAATTGCAAGTTTACGCCATATCTCACAATTTTAAGAAGAAGTCAGAATTACGAGATATAAACTGGCAGTTGTGAGAAAAAGTCAGAATTGAAAGATTAAAAGTCCCAATTATCTTTTAAATTGTTTTATTCAGTGGTGGAAACAAGCTTCCATAAAAAGGTCCAATGGATGACAATAATGTATAAATGTATGAAATATTTTTTTCATAGATTTATTACCTTGTGCATTTGAAAATGAATCTGTTCTCCTTCAACCCCCCTCCCTTTTTTCATGGGAATTAGTTTGGGTCATTTATAACTTAGACTGCAGGTGCAGGCAAAATCTTTTTCCCGTGTTCAGTGTTGGTTTCATAAGAATATTATTTTTCATATTTGGCTGAGGCAGGCTGAATGTATATGTCACTCAGGGGAAACGTCTGAACTCACTAATTCCAGGAGTTTTACTTTTCAAAACAAATCAATATGACCTCCACAAAATGTATTGGGATAATCAATCATTCAAGAGCTCAGACTGTTTTAAAATTCTGTCTTCTGTCAGCAAGAGTTGACAGATTATATTACCATCCACAGCAACTCATCTCATGTGGAATAGACAAGACCAGTGGACTGTTGCTGTCAACCCACTAACACTAATTAAATGTACCCACACAACATGTGCTTGTGAATGAATCTCTTTTAATAGCATTTAAGACAAATCAATACTCCAATAATTTTATTACTTTAACAGAGGGAAATTTAATGTGGATTTTCAATATGTGTCTCTGTGAGGAACTGGTACTTTAATATCTTTGGCTCTTGAGTAAATGGCAGTTGTTGTGGAATCAGATCTAAAGAGCTCGTGGAAGCTTCCTTAAGTCAAAACTTGTCAAAAAACGTGATGGAAAAAGGCCAATACTGTAAAATTAAAATAAAATACGACCCACCGGTTCAGAACCACTGCCATAACATCCAGTAGCATAAAACCTCAAAACACGTTTTCTCATTTTGTAAGGTCAAGTTGTTGGTTGAGAATTCAATTACTGAAAGTATAAAATAAAAATAAGCAGTTGTCGTATAATTTGTAAAGGTGTTCCTTGAAGGTCTTTTTCTCATGCTGTTTGCATGATAATGATATATGGCTCTAATAGATGGAAAACATGTTCCGTGTTGTCAAGCTGCAAGGGATTTTACAGGCGCACACGCACACACAAACATGTCTGTCCCGCAATAATCTAAGCGCCGTGAAAAAAGCCCTTACTAAATTACACACGCTGCTCCCCATCCAGGATGGTAAAACATCATCTGGTCGGTAGAGTTTTCAAATCAATCAGATGCAGTTCAGCATCAAAACAACATTACTTATCTGGAGCTCTTGATTTCCAATCCATCTGTCAGCCTGCCTCAAATGAGGAATTTCATTACTTTGAACAAGTTGTAGGGGGTGATTGAGGTGGGGGGCAGAAAACATAGATCATGTTATTGTAGGTAGATCCTGTACAGCGGTTGGGCAGGCCTCACTGACTTCTGAGGGCCGAGCGAGTGGGTTTCAGGGCTAATGACGTAGCTAAAAACAGGCGTGGACTGGTTGGATGTCGTGTGTGTGTGTGTGTGTGTGTGTGTGTGTGTGTGTGTGTGTGTGTGTGTGTTTAAGTGTCTGCGGCCCGCTTTCCGTCACTCCAGCTGTTTGTCATGAGCTCAGAGCTGTAAGTCATTCTGGCAGCTCGGCTAGTTTGACATAATTGAGATATTTGGCAAATATTTCTTTCTAAGAAAGAAGGAAATATGGTCCCTGGCCAAGGCACTATGGTCTGTCATAGGGCTGAGAGAAATCTTGCTTTATAAGCTCTGTTTTGGCATATAGTAGGCTTCTGACGGCTTTGATGGAGGACTTTTGCTGGTGTAGTGTAAATATATTGGAGCAAACATGCTTTAATAAGAGCTTGTTCATTTCACATTATAGTAAATATCTGAAGTGAAGAAAGATATCATCAATGTTGAAAACCATTTTAACACAACCGTGATAACACTACTATTTAAAATGTGTGGGTAAGATAAAAAAATAATAAAATTGTGTTATTCATCAAGGAGACATTTAAAATGTTTCAAAATATTTCTATTTTAAATAAATGCGTTTGAACTTTCTATTCATCAAAGAATTTGGGGGAAAGTGAAGTTTTCATATGATATGAAGTTTTATCATAGTGTCCACCAAAATATTAAGAAACAAAAATAGTTTTCAACATTGATAATAATAAGAACCATTATTAATAATTGAGCACCAATAATAATTGATTATAGAGCACCAGTTCAGCACATTATAATGATTTCTTAAGGATCATGAATATATTAAAATGACAATATATTCAATTATATTAGAAAATGGTTATTTAAACTGTAGTAATATTTCACAATATTGATGTTTTTATTTTTGATGCTGCCTTGGTGAGCATAAGATACTTCCTCCAAAAACATTTAAAAAAAACACTTAATGATTCCAAATGTTTGTGTGTGTGGTTCAGGACAAATTGTTCCAAAGATGGCAATATCCAAAATCCTTGTCCTTGTGGGGACATTGTTTGGTCCCCATGAAGAAAACGGCTTTTTTTTTTTCTAAAAATACAGAAAGTTTGTTGTGAGGTGTAGGTTTAGGGGATACACAGTTTGTACAGTGTGAAAATCATTATGTCTGTGGAATGTCCCCATAAAACGTCAAAACCCAACGTCTAAATGCAAGTGGGTATCATTAAATAGGAATAAAGTTCAAATATGTAGTCAGACCCATGGCACAGTGGTTAGCACTGGCTTGTTGTGGTGCCCATGTGGACAATTCAAGCTTGAATTTGGCTTGCAACATTCTTTGATCCTGTCCGTTCTTTTATTAGTTCATGTCCTTTCTGTATATGAAATTCAATATCTATATACCTCCAGTCCACAGCATCTAACTGTCAGCAATCTGGAGCACTGGCCTTCATAATGTGATTCTAATTGAACCCTTTGGATGTTCTTAGAGTGGCGACAGTCTGATTTTAAAGCATTTGACAAGTGTACAATGACTAAAGGGTTGCCTGCTAATTATTCATGTCATTTCAGTGGATTGAAGCCCAAATTGCACACTGTGTCTCTTTAAATCCATCACTGTACTAAAAGCGAATAGTTAATGACTATAACATGGCACTAAATTATTCATTCAAAGAGGTAATGAAAATATGTTAATTAGACAATTGCTATTAAAGATGGAGTATATCAGCATCTCCTTGCCCAACATGAAGTAATTATTTAAAGATATTCTGATTGTGAAATATTAGTGGTCAAGGGTGTCATGCACAGATTTGGACATGTGAATGAGTGATTTCAGCCAAAGCGTTTTAAACACTTTTCAGTGTGTGTGTGTGTGTTGCCTGGTAAACCCTACATTATGGGGACAAAATGTCCCCACAAAGAGGGCAATACCCGAAATCCTTGTCCTTGTGGGGACAGTTTTTGGTCCCCATGAGGAAAACATCTTATAAATCATATACTAAGTTTTTTGAAAATGTAAAAAATGCTGCACGGTTTCTGTGATGGGTAACTTTAGTGTAAGGGGATAGCATATACAGTTTGTATAGTATAAAATCAATGTTTTTATGGAAAGTCTCCATAAAACATGAAACCACAATGTGTGTGTGTGTACAATAATCATGCAACTTAAATGATCAAATACAACATTTTTTTTATTAATTCCAGGAGGCACATTTGAATGGGCATTGCACTTTTGTTAGTGGTTTTAAAAATCTCAAGCACAAAAATCAGTGTCATTTTGTACAATCTCAGCCCAAGGCGTCACTAAAATGACAATTTTGACCATGCTTCAATATTCGACGCTTTAGGCACCCTTTAGCGTCAGTTACATGACGCGATCCTAGGGCGTCATCTTACTGACGCTTTACCTAAGCGTCAGTTAGATGACGCGGGTAGGTTTAGGTCTGGGGTAGGAAGCGTCAGTTACATGACGCTAAAGGTAAAGCGTCAGTAAGATGACGCCCTAGGATCGCGTCATGTAACTGACGCTAAAGGGTGCCTAAAGCGTCGAATATTGAAGCATGGTCAAAATAATTCCCAAGGCGTCAGTTTCATGACGCCTAGGGATGAGAATGGGCTGTCTATTCTGGAATGTTTCATAAGAAACCTCTTGTCCCAGGCTCTCATTCAACTGCAACTAATTATGCAAAGGAAATCACACACTCTTCATTTTTTTTCACCTCTCCTTTTTTATGACTTTTCCTCGGGGTAAAGCAACAGAGGTCTATTCTAGAAGTTCATGAACAGCTCAGTCAGAAGCGGTCCCTCTTTGTCCTGTCCCTCAGTGCTTTGGCTAAAGACAGTCTCTGTCCATCCCCTCAGCTGACGAGGCTGAATTCATTCCCATGGTGCTGATAACTCCAGCATGCATGCGACCTCATGGTTCAGATTACAAGCGGGGGATTCATTCCTTGTATTCTGTCGGTCACCTCGGCATCAATTGCAGCAGTAAGCAGCGTGTGGAGAGGAGAATAGATGCTATCAGGCAGAGAGCAGCTGCTGGGAGACTGAGAGTCTGTGCTTGTGCTGTGAGATAAAAAAAAATAATGTGACACAGTCCTCCAATCTGCATGTCACTGATGACTACTGTTAATACACCACTTCCTGTTTATTGTTGATCTTTAATCAATTGTTTAACTTTATTAAGGTGTCAGCATATGAGGAAAACTCTTTTGACTTGAAGAAATACACAATCACTTGGCAACTATACAATGATTATTATTATTATTATTATTTTTTAAATATTTATAACTTGGTAAATTCATTTTTAGGTGACATAGAATATGTAGAATTACACGTTACATGTACCTACTGTACTATAGTAATAACAGCAAATTATGCATAATTACAAGTAACTTACCCTAAACCAAGCCAACCTTAACCATAAAAGTGCATCTTACATTAATATTACTTTGTGTAATGTCACCTTAAAAATAAACTGTAACCTAATATTTTTATCAATCGAAAAATGTCAAGCAATTTCATTATGTAATTATTATCATTTTAGGCCTATTAGGAATTCAAAGGGATTTTGTACTGTTATTAAACCTCAAATTACTTGGCGTCAAAAATCTTTGAGATTCCATTTACCATAAAACAATATGATTAATTGTCCCGATAAGCTCTGGTTTTCGCATTCGGGACTGATAAGCATGCTGTGAAGAAGGAAACACGATGTGATGTTTTATCAGCACCTTATCTCACAATGTAATCATTGCTAATATCTGCAGATCAGTGTGCGTCGCTGGGGGAAATGGATAGTGCTGAGTAATGTCTCCTCTCAGTCGGTGCCGCCCATGCCAGCACTGATGTAACCGTGCCAGTAACTGAGTCTGCCGTCTCAGATATTGAGTCTGGGAGCGTACAGCTAAGCACTAGTCCCTGTGCCGTCTTTGAGATTCGAAGACAGTGACAGCCGTTCTTGTGTCCTTATACCTTAAAACCTAAAACCACGTCTTCTAGTCTTTCTCTTTTACAGAGATGAGACTCAAGCTTTGGCATGATTGTTGGATGAGCCAGTAGTTGGTTCCAAGGCTTGAGGCTTCAGTTACAAATGTGCAGTAGCTGATAAATCATATTACTTCATCACGCTGTCATTTCTCTGCAAACATTGACTCTGTAATACCATCATGATGACATGTATGCTTATCTCATGAGCTTGCACATTTTAATAAGTGGTGTGAAGTCTCAAAAGCCCCCACTGTTCCTTAGTAAGTTGCCATTTTATCCTTCAGCTCACTTATTTAGACACTTAAATGTGAATTACATCATCTAAGTATGCGGCACAATGAATAACCACATCAACCAGGAGTTCGAACCACTGTCAGATGATAGAATGAATAGCTCAGACATTTGAAAATGACAGGTGATATTACCTTTCAGCAAAGATTCTCCCGATCCTAGGAATGTGGGGACATAGAGATCCGATTAGACTGATTACCTCATCATTGTTTAGAGTGGTGGGAAGGCACTGGATGACTGCATGCACTGTGATGGAAGGCTAATCAATTGATAGATTACGCAACTGAGATGAGTGCTGCGCTAAAGCTGTGAATGACTGTGAGTGGGATTACTGTGGCCTCAATGGACTGAATGACTGAGAACTAATGGCCACTGGGGTCACTGACACTGATATCTGCTTCTCAGAGATACAAAATGCCAGACATCGCAGGCAGACTTGTAGAGCTGGATTTGTCTAGGATTTCAGATTATAGCATATGTTGTAATACATCATTCTAGTCAACCGGACATGTTTCTCTTTGTTTCTCTGTAGCTTAAGACGTTTCAGGCCTCATCCAAGTGACTTCATCAGCTGGATTGATGGTGGAGGTTCCTCTGCATCTAACCTGGCTACACAACACAGAAGCAGCAACACTCTAAAGAGAAGATCTGGGGGGAAAAAGGTTCGCAGGTGAGTGGAGTTAAGGTTTAAGGAAGGGCCATTATTGGCCCAGTTTACATCTGGTATAAACCAGGTGATCCAATCAAAAGTTTCCGGTCAAGACAGATAGCCTTTTACAAAATGTTGTAACTTGCATCTCAGATGCAGTTTCTGTGACCATTTTTGCGAATAGGGTCTCTGATTTTACTACATCGGCATGTTACTGTACTTTAAGACAGTTATACTGTCAAAACAAAAAGTTGGAGAAGTTCCTTGAAGTCTTGGCATGAATATGTAAACCAACGATGTCCAATCCTAGAGGACAACTTTCTAGGAGTTTTACTCAGCCCTATATAAACACATCTGAACCAGCTAATCAAGGTCTTCTCTTGCTTTTGTAAGACTGTTCACCACCGCTTAGGAAAATTATCCATGATTTTGTGATCGATTACTGTTTGTATTACCATAGTTTCCGACAAATATGATTACATGGTGGATAACATCATATAAGTAAATTACAAAAAAAAAAGAAACGTACCACTACCTGTGAAATCCATGCTTGCAAAGTCCGTGCTTGAAATCCGTTCAGCACAATCATCTTGTTTGTTAACATTGTCAGGGTCTGAATCTGGCTCGAAATGGTTTGAAATTGACGCCATCGTTAATATTTACATCTGAGTAGAGCTCGCTATTATGAAGGGGCATGACATTTCCCGAACACGCACTAAGCGCTGCCAATCACAACAAACTGGGCCAGCTAACCAATCACAACAAACTGGGCCAGCTAACCAATCACAGCACATTTCGTATTTTGGAAGGGGGGCTTCATAGAAATTGACGTGTTCAACCAGACTGGGGAGAGAGCGGCTGTAATAATGTGATAAATAATGCGTTTTTATAACTTTAAGACTTCATAAAAGGCATGTTACTTAATGCTTCAACACTACCCTGATACGCTTTTCTAATACAATTATTAGATTACAAATGAAATGTTGCAACATGCGTTTCTGAGTAGTAGTGTTATCATTTTCACCCCGTTTCACTCTTGAAATCTTCAACTCTCCTACAACTCCAACAATTACTGTAGTCTTGTGGTGCCATTGGGTGCAATGAGGTTAAATGCCATGGAGTTTCACCATCAGGCCACTTGGACACTTGGATGTCTGGCCACACATGGGGGCAGTTAGAGAAGTTGGCCCAGGACCGGGACGACTGGAGAGCTCTTGTTCGTGGCCTATGCCCAATGTTGGGCGGTAGGCATAAGTAAGCCACTTGGATAAGTGGTGAAATGTGTTCAGATAAAAAGAAACATCCAGTTGACCACAATAATCTACTAGAACATTCTATTATGACCTAAACAAATGAGAATCTTCCCAGAAATACTGTAGCACAGAATTGTAAATTGCAGCTCACAGATTTACATAACTTCTTGACAGGTGGCACCGCAGACCACCAGGCAACAATGTCTGTGAATTCTAAAACTGTTCCACTAAATCATACATTCATCCATGTACGACTCCTCTACACCCATGCTGGGTTGCCTTGAACCATCCCACCCGCTTGGCTATAGTGGAAAAACATCCCCCTCCCTTCACTCAACCCCCCTATTCCTCTAGCCTCACGGAAGACGTGATGACAGTGGTGTCAGCACAGGTCACAGTGATACACAGAGTCTGTTCGCACCATGCTGCCAATTCCTATTCTTTCTCCTTTTCTTCCTCCTCTCCTGTCGCTAGTTTTCTGGGTAGGTTCACAGGGTCCAAATTCCTGGCCATCAGCAGCTCTGCTTATGGCTCAGAGGTGTGGGGTTTCCACCTCTCTCTGCTTATGGGCTCACTTGATGTGGTCTTGAAGCCAAACTCAAGTAGGATAGCGCTTCTTTTAGGCATTTGTGACCAATTTGACCTAACTGCAGCACATCTTGTTTTTGACCAAGTGTGCAACAGAGCTACACTAGATGATGTGATGAGAGTTTAGCTCAAGGTCAGATGTGCTATATTTTCTGCTTTTTCATAAATGGCTCTGTGATTAAAGGTAATCCATCATTGTTGACCAGCCAGATCATCTAAATTAGTCGTTAATCTGTAAATAAAGCAGTTCAGTGGCTGATAAAAGAAAATGGGAGTTTTGTTGTAGATTAAATGCATTTGTTTTCATTCCATTTCTAACAGTTAGCTATTATCTAGTCTTATCATTTACTGTAACATATCTTAAAATGAAATGAAGATAGTGGTGTCCGATTCGTAAACTAGCTGATTTACATTAACCAAGCAGTAGTTTTTATTTTTGTAATAAAGTCAAAAGTAAAAATCTTTTACTCAATTAAAATTGAAAAGGGGTACTTTTACTGGAGTAATATTTTATTAGGGTATCTATAGTTTTACTCAAGTACTTGGTTTGTGCACTTCGTCCACTACTGTAGGTGTCCCTCAGAAGGACTGCATGGACAGATGTACATAGACATTTTAATCAGTCTGTGCTAAAGAACTTAACCTCAGAATAAAGTAAATATTAAGAGATAACAAGTCTCCTAATTTGAGGCAACAGTGTGAGAGTAAATGCGGAAGGCAGACCCTGTAATACCTCTCAGATGGAATTCAGTCTGGCTTTGCTCGACTAATGGCAGCTTTGGCTCGTCAATCTCAAATCATCATGTCGGCTCTGTCATATCGATTTTTACAGAAAGTAGTCCTAAATTGGGCTTTCTTTATCAATCTTAAGGCTTGTTACCAGGCAACAAGATGACCAAACTCACTGGCCTGTTAACACAAAAAACCTCACTGGCCTTTAACACAGTCACAACTTGCCGACTGTATTTTCTTTTTATCCAGATGCTTTTTTTTACACTTGGTTTTTGTTTGTTCAAGAACATATTTGTCATTTATCGAAGATGTCTCACCTCTCACATTATACTCCTAAATATATTCCTACAGGACATTTTATGATGCCCTGGATGATAGAAAATATTTGGGGTATTCTGTAAATTCAGTGTGACACTAGCTCTACTTCAAGCATTTTAATATTTCAAGCATTTTAATGAAATGTCCAATTATATGTTGGACCTACAATTCTTCAAATCAATTTTTCTAGTATTAATTATGTGTTTTCTGTAAAAATGTCAAGGAAGACGTGTAAGTGGAATTCTTGACTGAGCTGTCGGGATTATTTTTGATGAATAATTCAGACATTTGTCATTCGTTCGGACATGGTTTGCTTATGTTTTCACAGCCAATATTTGATAGATGATTGTCTTTCCTCATTTCACTCATGATGATAACTTTCTATTATAGGAAGAGTCTTTACTTCCCTTTTCCAAGGAAGTCTTTACTTCCTATATATATATGTGTGCACATGTGTGTGTGTATATATATATATATACATACATACATGTATGTTTGCATGTATGTATGTGTATATACGTGTGTGTGTGTGTGTGTGTGTGTGTGTGTGTGTGATAGAGAGAGATGGAATGAGACTGTATAATGAGACTGTATAATGACTTCCCCTACATTATTCACACTCCTGGACATAATTTCTCTGTTTGTGTGTTTACATACATTTATTTTTTCCACAGTTGTTCTAACACTACTTCTTTGTTGTAATAATAATTCAGCTTGGTTGTTTAGAAAAAAGGAGGAGAGTGAGTAAGGGGGAAAAAAAGGACAATCCAGACAACCAACAAATCATCATGAAAATGTTAATGAGAAATGAAGACACAAAAAAAAAAGAAAAAAAAAGAGGAGATGAAACACAGGCTGCCCATACAAATTACTGTAATAAGCAGATCTACATTAAGGCTGCATAATATCCCCCACTGCATGGCTTATCACAAAGAAAAGCACCCGAAACGTCTATCTGGAGTGATTCTGAATTAATGTCTCATTACTCTTAAGCATCATCATTTTTGGATTTCATATCAAAATGGCAGCAAATTACACAGTAATTAGATATTTGGAGGGGGAAGAATTGCTTCTGGCAATAGATAAAATTACATCTCGGCTCAATGGGATGTGCACTGATGTTGCCTGGAGAAGACACCAGCTATCAATCGTTGGACGTAAAGTGTGTGTGAGAGCATGTGTGTAAGGGTGACCTCACTCTATGAGCTCAGAGCACCAGGCATGCTTTACGGCCGCCACTTTATGGAGTCAGACCGCATCTTTGCTCTGCATCTGCCCTGAGCTGATCACAATCTCTAGACACCCAGAACATTTACAACAGGCTGAATATAATGTAGGAAACTCTAGATGTCTGTTGTCAATCGATGTTGTTATGCATGCTTCCAAATTAGTGTTTCTAACATGTGTTGTTTATTGTTTTGATAGCACTAACTAAGCAAGTCAAGTCACCTTAATTTTTATAGCGATAGTTTTTATAGTTCAAATTTATGTAGATTATATGCATTTGTATATATAGATTTTACATTGTAGGTTTTGAGTTAATGTTTATTGCATTATAATGGGACATGCTAGTTAGCATGATGAGGTTTTGTTTGTGTCTGTCTGATTATACATGTGAATGGTTTAATCTAGGTTAATTGGGATTAATTGTATCATCATGTCATCTGCTGATTTAGAACATTTTTATATATACTATATACGGTTTATATTGGTATAATGCTTATTAGTATGGAAGCTTGTTTCCGCTACTGAATAAAAATGTAAAATATAATTGCGACTTTTCATCTCATAACTCTTTTTTCCCCCTCAAAATTCTGTCTTTTCTCTTTCTCTGACTCTTTTCTCAAGATTGTGTTATTAAATCTGAGGGAAAAAAAAGACTGACCTTTTTTTTATTTACTTATTCTGACTTTATAACTGTGACTTTATACCAAGCAATTCTGAATTTGCGAGAAAACAAGTCAGAATTGTGAGATAAAAAGTCACAATTACCTTTTTTATTCCATGTCAGAAGCAAACTTCCATATATTAGTGAACAATTTTAAGGCAGATTTTTGTTGTTCAAGTGAATTGTTACACTGCTAGTCAAAGGTTTGGAATTTTTTGTAAAGTTTTTTTCTGCTCACCAAGGCTGCATTATTTGATCAAAAATACAAAATTTAAAATTACCATTTTCTATTTAAATATTAAAATGCAATTCCTGTGATGGCAAAGCTGAATTTTCAGCAGCCATTAATCCAATCTTAAGTGTCTCATGATCCTTCAGAAATCATAACTACATTTTAAATAATGACTATTTTTTATGTTTTTTTTTAATCAAATACATGCAGCCTTAGTGAGCATAAGCGGCTTCTTTAAAAGCACTTAAGCAATCTTAATTATTTAAAACATTTGACTGGCTGTGTATATTAACATTTATCAGTTAATAATATATACTGATATTATTATTATACTGTATATAGTGAATGAGATGCTGTACAATGATATTTTTCACAGTGAATTTTTGGCAATCACAGCCACCAGTTCTAACATTTATTTTAACAGAATTGTTTTTTTACAGAGAGATCTTTTGTAGCAATTTAAAATATATATATATATATATATATATATATATATATATATATATATATATATATATATATATTTTAACAGAATTGTTTTTTTACAGAGAGATCTTTTGTAGCAATTTAAAATATATATATATATATATATATATATATATATATATATATATATATATATATAAAAAAAAAAAAAAAAACACAAAAAACTGAAAAAAGGTTTTACTTCACCTCCCAATCATCATTTAAAGGGAAATATCGAAGCTTGAACCCCTCAGCAATACTTCAGAATACTTAACTCATTCCACAAATAATTATGAGTCCTCTTCACTGAGGGCAAATGTGACTATTACGTGTCATACTGGTACATAATGAAGCATGAAGGCTGGAGATGCGAGGAGCATCTGCAGAGTCATAGACTGATGGGGATCTCATTTCCTAGCAGACCCTTGGGGCCCCCGTAGCACATCTGAGGCCCTGCCCACTCAACATCCATCTCGCCCTCCACCCGCTTCTGTCCATGCTCTGTCAAGTTCACGGCTCGTGTGCCATCAGTGGCCAAGCTGTGTGGCGATTGCTCCGAGTCCCCTGACAAGAGGGATGGAGGATGGGGTCGTGCAATTGTGTGGGCAGCATATTAGGTATTACAATGACATCCTGTCTTATGAATTTTGGCGTCACAAGCATGAAAGATCAAACCTTCAGTATGCAAGTTTAGTAAAAAAAAAAAAAAAAATCAAATTAAATTCAAATAATTCAAAGCTTTATTGTCCTTTAACTGTCTCCCCATCTGCCTTACTCCCTCTAGGAATATCATGTGTTATTTCAATTAACTCCAGGTTAAATGAACATCAGCAGATTCGGGGGATGAGGGGAACGTGACAGTTTTTTTGGTTTTGATGAAGTTAAAGACAGCATTACCCTGGGCAAATCTAATTAGAATTGTTAATGTGCGTACCACACCCCCTTTTGAAAAGTCTTGAAATGAGTTGCCACACTTTTTTCCCCTCCCATTATTTATTCTTTCATGTTGACACATTCTAATTTCCAAGATCTGGGGATGATTAAATTAAGACCATTAATATGGTGAGCGAGTCCCACTGCCGACAATCGCGGGCACCCACAGCATGTATTTAAATATAGATTTAATATCTAGGAATGCAGAGAGAGTGTTTTCATCAGTGGTCTTAAAGTGCTTAGTGTGCAGTTCGGGGAGATGTGCTCCTAAACATAAAAAATACATTTCTGCAAAAGGGGGAGGGATTGTGTCTTTAATGAGAAGTTGAATCCCATCTCCAGTCATCCTCCACCTTTCTGGGTACATTAGGCAGGAGAGCGCGCGCAGAAATATCCACGCAAATTTAATTATGTTCATATTAAAGGAGACTCTGACAAGGGAGGTACTGTGCTGCATGGATGAGAAGCTCTAGTTGTTCTGGTGCAGTAGCTCATCCTGGAATGATGATTTAACAGCAGAACTCTGGCCTTGACAACCGAACAGATGTGTGGAACAGAACTCTTTACAGAACAGTCCAAATTCAGCTCAGCAGAACTGAACCTGCAAGGCAGTTTTCTACAGATCGAAATAATGCGTTAACATCCATGGAACGCTCACCTTGAAGGCCTGAAATGTGCAGTCCAGGAAGCAGTGTAAATTTGATGTGGAAATACTGTCATAGAGGTGGCTCATAATTTTAGAATGGTGAAATGGGGGAAAAAATGGTCACTTTGACACCAGCACTGTTTGTAAAACGCTTGATAGGAAAATGGCGTGTATCAAATTGCAGCCCTGGAAACCTTTGCCCTCTGCCAAGAACCTTTATGTTATCTGCAAGAAAACGTAAAATCGTTTTGAAAAGTGATGTTGATTTGTGACCTTTTTGCAAAATGGTGTGTGATGGCCATTATCTTTCAGGAAATAGGGACCTAGCGGTTAGAGCGTGTTCTTTGTGCTACGAGACTCATGGGGGACTTGAGTTCAAATCCACAGACCACCACTGATTTTCTGAAGGGTGTTGCACATAAAATGGGAAAGCACTTTCTCAATCTGCTAAGCTATAAATTGATTGGGTGCTGTTAATACAATGAGCAAGTTTAAATGAATATTCAACCTTCATGTCGTTCCGAACTTGTATGATTTTTTTCTTTCTTTCTGAGGAACACAGAAGATGATATTTAAAAGAATGTTGACTAACCAATGAGTTTTTACGGACTTGCAGTCACATTTATCGATGTTTCTGTGAATTATTGCTTTCGAAATCCAGTCATTTCAATGGGAATCAGTACGATAAGGAATTCCGTGTGAGAGCGAAATATTTCCCCGCACAGATTTTGCAACTGGTTCACAGCATTGACTAACAGAAAGCTGCTTGGTTTGACTTCTGTGTAAGCTGTGGTTCATACATTGCTGCACTATTGACACAATGTTGCAGACATTCTATTAAAGTGACTGCACCTTTAGATATACACTCACCTAAAGGATTATTAGGAACACCTGTTCAATTTCTCATTAATGCTATTATCTAATCAACCAATCACATGGCAGTTGCTTCAATGCATTTAGGGGTGTGGTCCTTGTCATGACAATCTCCTGATCTCCAAACTGAATGTCAGAATGGGAAAGAAAGGTGATTTAAGCAATTTTGAGCGTGGCATGGTTTTTGGTGCCAGACGGCCCGGTCAGAGTATTTCACAATCTGCTCAGTTACTGGGATTTTCATGCACAACCATTTCTAGGGTTTACAAAGAATTGTGTGAAAAGGGAAAAACATCCAGAATGCAGCAGTCCTATGGGCGAAAATGCCTTGTTGATGCTAGAGGTCAGAGGAGAATGGGCCGACTGATTCAAGCTGATAGAAGAGCAACTTTGACTGAAATAACCACTCGTTACAACCGAGGTTTGCAGCAAAGCATTTGTGAAGCCACAACATGCACAACCTTGAGACGGATTGGCTACAACAGCAGAAGACCCCACGGGGTACCACTCATCTCCACTACAAATAGGAAAAAGAGGCTACAATTTGCAAGAGCTCACCAAAATTGGACAGTTGAAGACTGGAAAAATGTTGCCTGGTCTGATGAGTCTCGATTTCTGTTGAGACATTCAGATGGTAGAGTCAGAATTTGTTACCACTGTGCAGGCTGGTGGTGGTGGTGTAATGGTGTGGGGGATGTTTTCTTGGCACACTTTTGGCCCCTTAGTGCCAATTGGGCATCGTTTAAATGCCACGGCCTACCTGAGCATTGTTTCTGACCATGTCCATCCCTTTAGGCCCATCCTCTGATGGCTACTTCCAGCAGGATAATGCACCATGTCACAAAGCTCGAATCATTTCAAATTGGTTTCTTGAACATGACAATGAGTTCACTGTACTAAAATGGCCCCCACAGTCACCAGATCTCAACCCAATAGAGCATCTTTGGGATGTGGTGGAACGGGAGCTTCGTGCCCTGGATGTGCATCCCACAAATCTCCATCAACTGCAAGATGCTATCCTATCAATATGGGCCAACATTTCTAAAGAATGCTTTCAGCACCTTGTTGAATTAATGCCACGTAGAATTAAGGCAGTTCTGAAGGCAAAAGCAGGTCAAACACAGTATTAGTATGGTGTTCCTAATAATCCTTTAGGTGAGTGTATATTATTTTGCATGTAGAAGAAAGTAAGTCATACAGGTTTGGAGAAACATGAGTGTGAAGTACATTTAAGGGAATTATCTCTTTACAGATAATCACTTGATTTGCAAAGATAATGGCCAGGATAAAGATATTTAAGAGTTTAGTGTGAACCACTCATTAGGGAGCATAACTGAATATTCCACTTTGTTGGCTTTAAAATATGTCTGTAAAATAGTCTGTCTTATTACATTTAAGGCATCCACACACTACAAGATACTCTGGACGATTTTGGGCCCAATTCCCCCTTCCGACAGTCCTAGGTAAAGTTCAGATTATCTTGATGGTTCTACAGATTATTTTATCAGATTTTCCTGTGGTGTGATGTGTGTTAAGAGTGATTGAATCTGCTCGTAAGAACTTAAGGGCTGCACCGATCTCAAATCGTAAATATCCTACATGTTGAATATGTACGATCAGAAATCCTGTTGTGTGGGGGGAACCAGAGGACAAACTCGCACGCACTCTGTAGATTATCATGTGGAACGAAACAACACCAAATCATAAAGTGAGCTGCCAGAAGTATAACACGACTTTATCCAAACCTTTTTTTTTTTTTACTCACATTTTTTGTAAAAAAAAATCCAAACACTATTATCACCATTTCTTTCTCCCCTGTCATCCGCCATGGTTGTTTACTCTAAAGTCACATTTGACCACTAGAGATTTTGCAAGATTTCCTGTGTCTTTTTCACATCACGGCACCCCACACACTATAGAAACAAAACTGTTCATTTTTTTTTCTTTTTTATTGTCTCACATTTTGAAAATCTCATAAGAATGTAAAAATCTTTTAGTGTGGGCCAGCCTTTAGAGAGGCAAAAGTTCTGATCCCTGAGTCTGTAAACATTTTCGATTAGGCTATGCCTAATCGTAATGCCCACTAGACTAATCTAGTGCAGACACATTGAGAATTACGGCATCCTCTGTAAATTAGCCCTCTGAGCATCATAGTGTGTTTCTGTTTGTGTGTTTGTTGTAGATCAGGTTGTGTCTGGTTGATCTATTATGTCATAAGAGTGATTATGAATTGGCTTTTTGTCTTAATATGATTCTCCACACTGTCCTAATTAGTTCTGGGTTCGTGTTTAAACCTGCGTCCTTTCTTCGTTGATTTGTTTTTGTGAGATATTACCATAGTCTATTACTTATAATTACTTAATGTACAAACACACACTCACCCCCTGTCTACACTGAGTTAATTTGATGACAGCATTCACCTGGACATCATTATAGTGAATAATTTCCACTGCTTCCCTGTGTTAAAGCTTCTGAAAAAAAAAAAAAATCCATTACAGAAGAATATATGCAGAAAACTCTCATTTAGGAAGACAGCGGGGATTTTTCAGTCTGCCAGTAGCTGACAGTGCATCAACACATTCCTGAATATGCAGTTTGATATTCATAATCTGCCCAGCAGTGGGCTGTTGTGACCAGTTTTAATCTCAAAAGCTGTTGTTTGCGGTGAGTTGATGTGTTTATCACGACTCAGACTGGGAAACTCCCTTGACTTTAAGAGTTTCTCGACCACCTGATTTGAATGTAACTGAGATTAAACTGTTTTTCATACACCATCAAAAGAAAATCAATACAAAATACTCCACAAAAGAATGAACAACATGCGTTATGCAGGCTTACATCAGCTTGTTTGTTCATTGGGAAGAACCACACGGCTTAATGAATGGAAATTAATGTATGTTTTGCAGAGCCAAAATAGCCCATAATTACACAATTACCCTCTAATGGCGAAGGTATGCATCATTTACATCAACAAACCTTTAGGTTTGCTGCAAAATATGCCATTGTAAACAAAGCAAAAGGCATGAAAAATATTAGCATTGTTGGTATGAGGATAGTGGCTTTATGATTGTTACTGCCATTATGGTGACGTTAAAATAACATATTTGGTGTGGAACAGACTATTATGACATTAAATATAATATATCAGCCTTGGCCTTTTTTTTAGGAAAATCCAAATATGTCCCACCTTAAATGCTTAAGGCCTGTTCACACCAAGGACAATAACTATTAAGATAAATGTATAGTTTGTTCGTTCTAATACAGTAAAAGAATGGCAGAGTTCACACCACAACTAACGATTTTAAACGGCACAGAGAAACGATATTGTTTTCAGAACGATTTTTTTTTCCAGCTGATAAACAATAAAAAACATTTTCAGCCAATCAGAATCCATCCTGCTTTCAAGGGCTCGAGCATTTAAAGCAGCAAACAGCAAAACTGTAGCGTGCTTAGAATAAACAGAACGATATTGTCTGCTGGTGTGGACGCTAATATAGTTATCATTATTGTTATCTTTATATTTGCCGTTCTTGGTGTGAACTGGTCTTTACTCTGTGCATGTTTCAGGTCTTTGCCTATTTCTTGTCTTGCGATTGATGTCTGCCTGATGTTGCGATTTAATTGCAGTTAGTGTGGGTATGACTAGTGTTGACTCTTTCTCTTTTCTCATTTGCCACAAGTGTGTATGTTCTCTCTCCAATTGTAAGTAATGAAATAATACAGTGGTGTTTGAATTGTGTGACCACTCAGACAGCTCTTGGGTTTCCAAATACAATTATGCAGTAAGTATGATGCTCAGTGATAGACAAAACAGCAGGAGCTCATGATGAATATGCATGTTGTGTCTTGGAATATAAATTAACAGGGGCTGGCCTCTCAGCTGACCCACTTAGGCTGTCAATTACTGTTCTGACAGGATGGCTCTGATAGGACAAAACCACAATCATTCTTAGCATTCACCATTTACTAATTTACCTGCGCATATGGGATCATTTAAATATCCTCAAACAGGCATAATCAATGACTTTTTGTGGATGTGTTGTACATTTGAATGAGATGGAAACTGGATAAGATGGAATTTTGAATGAGACAAAAAAGTCCTGCTTTCTTAACGGAAATGGATAAGCTGTTAGCTTGATAACCAAACACTTACCTTGAGAAAAAAAAAGACCAATTCAATTGGTTATATATATATATATATATATATATATATATATATATATTAGTAAGGGACATTCATTTAAATATTTTCATAATTAACAATAAATACACCATACAATTATTTTTTTATAATTTCCAGTCAGGCACTAAATAGAGTACCAATAAAGTTGTCTCCACTTATGCAAAGGCTGCATTTGGATTAGCATACTAATACTACTAATACTTCAGAAATCTTTCGCATTACGAAAGTAAGATGGCCTGCAAATTGCGTTTCAGGTTGACTTTAAAATAGATAAATAATACCTAATTAAACTTTGGGTAAATAGGCATATATTATCAAATTGGTGCTTTAACATCAGATAGAATATACCATTGTAGGTTTTAAGGAATATACTGGACACTTGGAAAGCCAGAAATTTCTAAATAATAATCACAATTAAAGTCAACATCCATCCACTTTAGATGACACATTAAAGGCGACTGTCTCTTTCACATGCAAATGATTGCAGTGCTATGTGGGTAATAAGGAGCAGACTCCACTATTCAGATGTCTGCTACATTATCAGCACTCGCCGTGGGTATTCTGTATGAGTGAGTATGTGTGTGCGAGTAAGTGGCGAAGGAGACACAACACAAGCCTCTATGTCTCTGCATGCATGTGTGTGTGTGCGCGCACGCATGCGCATGTATGTGCGTATATTTTGGTGACTCAGTGCTGCTAGGTGATTGTTAGACTAAGAAGCCATTTTCTACTCCTAGCATGTGACATGGCCTGGCAGAGAACCAAATGAACTTTGACATTGTGGTTTTCTTCAAATGCAAAACAGTGACTCTTCAAAAGGAGAGAGGGAAAAACACTTTTGGCTTAAATCCAAGGGTTGAGAATCATGCGTACCAGTTTAAGCTTGTGGATTATGTGACCTATAGGTGTATAAATGAGTTTTTGTGCCTCAGGCTATAAAAATGTAGACCAGGTAAGAACCAGTGATGAATAATACAGGTGCCTGTTACATTTTCTGAAATAGTGTTTTGCCAGGTGCAGAAAACCTGATTGAGTTCCAAATAAAAATTTGGGAAGACCATGTCTATATAATCTTGCCAATCACAACATAGCAAGACTAAAATAACAGCTGCTTACCTCATCTCACTTGACAATTCTGCAGTAATTTGTGTTAGGTAAGATGAAACACCTGCATTCCTTTAATTATAATAACGTATTATGACTAGTTGTTATTCTCAAATAGCAACTAGTCATTTTAACACCATCTCAACCCCAATAGGTCTACTCTCCATTGCCCCGAAAGGAGCTCTGCACATGTACATAACTTCACAAGTTGGCAGCAAACACAAGTGAAGAAAATCAATAACCATCCAAGACTCTTGAGGACCCGCTCAACGCCCAGTCCCGCAAACCTATCAAATCACTGCAATCTTATTCTCTGCCTAGTGACAACAATCCTCCCTCCTTACCCCCATCCCGTCCCCTCCTCCGGCCTTGCCGGGATTCTGTTAGCATTCTTAATGGGCATTGTTGCTGAATGAGGACCTCTGCTCCTCTCTCTGCATCACAGCTCCCACCCCTGGCAGATGGATGGGCCTGACCTCGCTATCAGCTGGTCCCAGACACAAAGTCCGAGAGTGGCGTAACAAAGTAGGAGGAATGATGCCTCTGTCGGGAGACCAAGAAAAAGGCAGGGCCCCATAATGAAGTCAGGGTCCATTGTGGAAAGTTGTGGATAGGAGCATGGAGACCGCAGGGAGTAAAGGGGTCCGTGCAACACTGTGCTCCCAGCCATGAGAAGAGGGAGGAGGGGTTCCAGACCCACTCGTACCCCCTGCCCCGTGATGAATGGAAGTAGTCGCTGAAAGTGAAATGCGCTGCTGTGCTTTGGCAGAGACCGAAGGAGAAGGAGTCTGCCTGGAAACTGGGAGACAAACTCAGCAACTGTCCTTGCGTGAGCCAGAGACACATCTACAGTATTCCACTTTACATACAGACAACCTAGTGGGAAGCTGGTGTAGAGTTTCAGGGTATAGGATAAGGGTTTGATATACATTTTAATAGCACTGTGTTCATGATCTTGGTTAGGTAAGAATAGTCGACTTGTGCAAAGGTCATATACCAAGGGAGAATGAATGAACAAACAACTTGGATTTTCTCTTGGAGTACAGCTACACTAGAAGATCTTTCACTCAAGAATATTAATTTTTCAATTATCTTCAGTCAAGGTGGACAAATGCATGGATGTAATAATACATTAAGGATTAGGAGGACCACATGTAATGGCTCCATGTTAATCAAGCATTGAAATAACCCATATTGGTCAACCCTAATCTGAATCTGAATATGGTGGTTACAGCCTTGGGTTATGTATAAATGAGAACGGAACGATCAATATGCATAGGGTGCTCATGAATACCAAACATCATTTAATTAACATGACACAGCATGGACCAATCAGGTTCACCGTCTCCAGAAATCTCTTTTGTAATCAACAGTAGTGTACCGAGCAGCTCTGAGACTTAGTACAAGAGACAAAGAGAGAGAGCGAGAGATTGTCTAAGGACTGGACCATGGCTGCTCCCCCAGCCGTGCTGGATCCCCACCATCTGCCCCAGCTGCTGCCTCTCTTTAACTGCCATTCTGATTGACAATGAACCCAAAGCCCTGTGATAATTGTGGCTGCTTGGTGACTTGGGCAGGTAATGCCTTCCTTTCAGGATTTATCAAGCTCCATCTGTTCTTGTTGGTATCTGACAGAGTTAAATCCCCACCCTCTCACCCCCTTCCTTCTCTGCCCCTTGTGCTTATTTCCTCAAGGATCCAGAGGCCCAGCTAGTCAAGCAAATATTGGGCTTTTGTGCGAGGATGCTTATTAGAGAGCTACACGGTGACCCAGAGGGGTAACCACACCCACAAAAGAGGCGAGCATGAAGGCAAAGCATATTTGTTCAGTCATTAACTAAAGATAAAAGACTCCTTGTGGCTAGATCCCTCCCCCTGTCCTGGTTTTTGACTCAGTCTCACAGTAAGTGTTGTGTGTCGTGTGTCACGAACAATTAGAGGTGTAGTTCTCTCACTTCCTTTTGTGTCCTCTGCCTTACATGGCACCTTACTCAGGACTATGCCTCATGGGAGGCTATTCAGAGAAGTGTGATACCCAGAGGTGTCAAATCACCTGGAGCAGGTGCACTCTAAATGCTGGTTAGAGCTGACTGTGTGTGTCTAATGTAATTGGTTGGGCCTGTGTTTAAATCAGGAAAGGTGTTTCTAGATTATCTAAAGGAAACTGTACCTTAGTGAGTTACTTATAGTGTAGCTGAAGTGTGTAATTTCTGTCACTAAATTGAATTGGAAAAATAACTATTGTTTTCAAACAGGTTTCTGGAAGACCTCCCCACTTCAGCCATTGGTGAGGTTGCCCCTCCCCAAACTCACACCATCGATTGAGTCATTGTTGCTTGCTTGGATGCCTAAATGAACAGTGAAATGTTTTGATAGTGCTACAGATACACAGTTTACACTTTCTGGGTAATTCAACCTATGTATGGCTTACTTTCTTGTAGTTCTGTCTGTAATATTGAACTGGAATAGGATAAAGTATTACAGCACAACTTTTTTACACAATTTAAAAAAAAGTCAAATAATAGAAAGAATGCATTAGCACTAGGCGAGTCGAAATGGACCATTAGTATACTCATTAGTATTCAGTAGCAGGAACTCTGTGCTATGCTTTTCACAGTGCTGATAATTATTATTGCTTATGGGGACCTCTTATAAACTTTCTGTACCGTCTTCTGTCCCTGCTAAACAAGACAGTCTCATAAACCAAAAAATAGTTTTAACTATAGACATTCAATCTAGTGCATATTATAGCTTATTCTGGGCAAGAAATGTCTATCGACTGATGTGATAAAACATATACATTTTAATAAATATAAATTTATTATACATACATTTTTTATATATATATAATTTCCAATTAAGTTTATAGTGGAACATACAGGTATGTAAACTTGCCTGAAAATTACCATTGTAACAAGTGAAGGATACAAAGACAGCTGAAGTAGCAGACAGAAGCTCACTACCTGCCAAGCTTATTTCTCCGTTGCCAGATTCATGTTAGTTTTTGGCTCATATTTACGAAATATGTCAGTTTTACTTTGCAGAAATAGAGCGATCCTAGTCATGTGTTTGCTAATTATAGGCAGCATATTACCATCTGTTGAGAGTAGATATCATTTTAGGTCAAAATAATCAGATAATGTGTAGATTTATGGACATTAGTATACAAAGATTATATTGAACAGAGTGTTTTATCTTAGGGTATTTCATGAGTCACACAATGTAAAGAAAAATTTCCTTAAGACGTTGCTTGCACAAAACAACAAAAAATAATGAAACGGTAAAGCAGCAAATCACCAATTTGAGTAGACATTGGTGGGTGAAAAAAGTACCTGGAGCCTTATAGCACATACAGATAAACAGACAAATTCCAGTTTGTACCACATTAAATTAGATTAAATTCATGATCAAAGCCAGTTATGCTTGTTCAGAAGAGGTATGCACTGAGAACATAATGTTCAACAAACCATTACGTACTGTATATTAAAAGGTCCATTTATATTAACAAAATTAGCTCTCTGCACTAGAATCAGCTCATTAAACCTAACTACCACATGCAATCAGAGATCAAGGCTGGGAAGGAAAGGAAAAACATCCATATGAGTTAAAAAGTAAATTACAGTAGAAAATTGAATAACAGTATGCTGAAACACTTCGATCAGAGGTTATACTCACTTAAATATCTATGTTTTTTAGAGTGTAGTAACTCACACCTCTCTGATCCATAAAATCAGCAAATAGAAAATGTTTTACGATAGGTCCACTATGAGTACAGGATGAATACACTACATTTCTGAATGTGAAAAGAGTAGGAAGACAACCAAATACATGGCTACTGTGCAATGGTATATGTGATATGATTGGGAAAACGCATTGAAAGTACAGATACAATTAGTGAAATTAAACCTGAGAAAGGATCTTGGTGAAAAAGAGACAAATGAAAAAGGTATGCAATTTTGGCTGGAGTGTCATTGACATAGTTGTTGCTATGATGACACAGTCAAAGAGACCATTTACAACAAGAAAATGACAAACATCAATGGACCAACTGAGGATCCCATTGGGAGCATTTGGTACTTAACAGTGTCAAATTCTGTAGGTCTAGGAAAATCAAATCCAGGTTGTAAATGCTTCAGTCACTGGGAGAGAAAGGCCGTTTTTGGTTGAGCAGCCACTATTGAACCCAGATTGTTGAGGTTAAGCAGATTGTTCTGGGCAAAAAAAAAGTTGGATGGTATTTGACTAAATGCCAACCTATAATTCCAGACATCCAGAAGAAAGGCATTGAAGAAGGTCAGAGGAAACAGCAAGATGTTGAAAGTAGGAGATGAATGCGCTGATCTTGAATGGAATGAATTTCTTGGCTGATGATCAGATGTCAGAAGAGAGGGCAGAAAGTGATGTATAACCCTGAGGTCATCAATGCATTTTCTTTCACTTAGTCTCTGCTATTTGCAGTGCGATTCTGTTTTATTGGGGGATATTTGTTAGCCCATGCCTGGTGATAAAACAATGAGTTTTTGAAACCAGAGAGCAAAGCACATCAAATGACTTTAAAAATGTGGAATTCATGGTGAATGCTGTTTTGTTTGCTTGCTTAATTGTAAAAATAACTGTCATTGCTTTACTGTATGTATAGCCCATGTTTTGGGGGGAAATGCATTGAGAAATGGGGGTCCTTGTCACCCTGTCTGTTGCTCAGTTGTGGTGTGACCCCACAGGATGCCACTGATAAGTATCAAGAATCTCTCACTCTAGCCCGGGGCTAAAGGGAATTAAGAATACTACTGCAGACCTCATTTATACCTGACAGGGATTCAAAGTGTTGGGTTGAGGTATGACAGAATTAACTAAGTTAATATCAAACCTAGTCTAGATTTCAGCAGATTAATGGTGGCCTGGGACTTAGGTCTTGGTTACTTGAGGCAATGAAGGTGTGAAGAGAGTCGGGAAAGCTTGAGAATCTGAGGCCCCATCCACACTACTACGTTTTAGATTAGAAACAGAGACCTTTTGCTACGTTTGCACCTCCCATCCAGACTAAAACGGCAAAAACGAAGACCTAAAACGGAGAAGTTTAGAAACGCTGCTGACCCCGTTTTGCGTTTTGAATCTCCGGAGGGCGTTTTAGTGAAGACGGGTCAAAACGGAGGACTTTAGAAACGATGACGCGGAGGCTCACGCTCGGCTCTCTGGTTGGGTGTCATCAGTCATGGCAAGCGTTTCTGACTTTGATGTCTTTGCTAGCAGCTGTTGTGAAAGAAAAATTCTGCATTTTTCAATGCTATAACTGCGTACATGCGCCGGAGGCAAGCTATTATTCGAGCGATCTGTGACAATTCCCGTGTGCAGCGGCGGTATCGAACGTACATGGAGCGTCGCTCTTTGCAGAGGTAACTTAGCTACTTTCTTCTTCGTCAAATCTGAGGAATAGTCTATCTGTTTCCTGTTTACACCAGCACGCGCATGCCCAGTGTAGGTGAATGGTCACGTGATCCACGTTTTCAGTCGTTTTAATGTGGACGGATATCAATTCTAATACGCAGCTAAAACGCATGGTGTGGACGGAGATCGTATTCGTTTTAATTCTCCGTTTCTAAACTAAAACGCAGTAGTGTGGATGGGGCCTGATTTGAGCAAGAATTGATTGGTTCAGAGTATTAAGCTTGTAATTCAGTCTTTAAATGTGCAATCAGTAATTTTGGGTTTTGGTTTTGCACATGCAGTTATCTTGTACTTATACTGCAACATAAAACAACATTTTGCTTTATATTGATACATTTCTTCCCAATGCATAACATGAAGTTTACAGAGATAAAGTGAGTAGGATTCACTGGCACGCAATGTCAACATGGCACCCTAGGTGACTCACTCCATAAAATTAAACTTTTATTAGGCTAGCTTTTATTAGGCTACATAAATGGCTTGAGTCTTCAACTAGTGTAAATGTTCATCATTTAAACATATAGTTTTATAGTAATTTAAGGTCCATTTACTGTATATTTGGGCTGCTGTCAACTGTTGTTACAAGCAACTATAAATGATTATCGAAGTCGAGGAAAGACAACAGACAAATCAATTGTTGTTTTACTTTTTTGGCCAACATAAAGCAGTCGATCTACATTACACAGAAAAGCACAATGTTACCTGCATGAACTTTGGGTATTTTCTTGTATATATGTGTCAAATTAGTCAAATATTATTTAAATAAGCAATTCGTAGAGCAACAAATCAGCAGATTTACATTAAATTGTGTTGTGGGCACAACAGGATATGTTTGTAACATTGTGATGTTTGATTACCCCAGTGTTCAGTGATAACCCACATCAAAAATGTATTCATTGTAATAAATTGCAGTTGGTTTTTGGAATTTAACATCTCTCATGTTGCCCTTTAGGGTTATATCCCAAAGATCAAAGATTGCAATGCATTGTAAGAGCTTTATTAGCATATGTTTTAGAGATTTGTCATTAGCCTGCTATTTGTTGGTCATGAGACCTTGACACACTGCACTGAGGCCCTCATTCATCATAAATACACTACAGGAATACAGGCATTCAAAAGGCCTTTGTTTCCTCATTAATATTCATATGCTCGTTTGCATTGTTTTCCTGCCTCAGCTCTTTCTCTTCCTCTCTCTTTACCAGACTTCTCCGTCTTATTTTCTCCGTGACTCTCTTTACTTCACTGAATTTGGCTTGAAAGCTCTTTATTTCATGATGTCGAACTTTGGGAAATCTCTCAAGAAGGATTTTCCTTATCATAACTAGCTATGAGGGTTTAAAGTGTTCCACATTTTCAATCCAGTCTGATATGAGCAATCTCTCTATGTTGGAATCCAGACTGCAGCATTTCAGCTTCAAATAAACATATCATTATCTAGTCAACCGAGCCAAGAGTTTTAAAGGTATAAGTTCAACCAAAAATGGAAATTCTTTCATCATTTACTCACCCTCATGTTTTTCCAAACCTGTTTGACTTTATTGCTTCTGTGGATAACTAAGCAAATCATTCAAGCTGAATTTGTGAAATGGAGCTGCAGATTTGTAAAAAAAAATATTTTACTCAAAAATAATAATTCTTAGTAAATCACTTCATTAAGAGCTTGGGTGGATCTCAGGATTTTCAGAACTTAAATATCTATCTGTTCCTCATGCAAACCTACAGTACCATATGGCATTAGACAAATTAAATTTAATGCAGTTGAAGTGTTTGGAACTACTATTATGATACGTTTATGGTGCTTTCCTGTTCATTGTGAAGCATAAAGATTCAATCTGTCTTTGTTGTAATTGCATGAAAAAATGTATATATAAAAAAAAAAAAAAACACTCTTATGGTTTGTAATGACACGAAGGGTGAGTTACTGATGTCAGAAAATTAACTATCTCTTTCATTTTCTGTGAGATTTTAGACCTGGCTCTGAAAATGTATTCAGACAGCCAATCAGCTATTACTAACCCATCTGTGCTGTTCACAGATTTTAATTGTTTGACAGTTCTTGTTTATGTCTTGTCATTTGCAATTGCAATGACCATGCTGGTAAGCAAGTTAAATGATGCTCAACTAGTGAGCTGTTTTTTTTTCCAACAAGATTTATCGGTCATGACACTTTGATTTGATCTGTTCGATCTACTTAATAATATAACATTTACACATTTTCTATGTTGGGTAGACTCTAAAATGTACAATATTAACAGATTGGCCTTCAAAGATGTGCAAATCTTTACAAATAACCTGGTCTGAAAAGAAATGTCCAGAACCTTTCAGAGAGTTTGTGTTAAAGATGTTGTCATCGTGTTGATGTTTTATGCAAATGTACTAAAATATACATTTTACACAACCAGACTTAATGTATGAATACTAATGATCTCACATTGGCTACAACTGGATACATGGTTATGTAAACCAACCTTCCTTACTGCATCAAACATTTAATTGCTTGTTATTTTTGCCTGCTGATCCAAAGCTGCATGCTTTTTTTTATCACATTATGAACTTCCCCCTGCTAAGTAAATCGTTGTTATTGACTTTTCATTACGATGTAATGGAAAACACAACTTATTCCTCATTTACACTTCACAGACACCCTCGCTCATTTTAATTGGAACACTGCAGGAGCATTTATGATGCCTTCTTTTGTCAGTTTCTTAATGTACTGAACAAATGTCTTGCCCCAGTGCCCTGAAGGAGATCATGCTCTGCATGTTTTGCCCACTCAACCTTCGGTGTCTACCAAGAACGCAAACCGCACCAGAGCTTGGTGAGAAAGTCCATGCAAAGATCAAAGACAACGCAATCAATAAGATATATAACATAACAAATAATGCCGAGGGTAGCTCATTAATCCTAACAGAGCCTTATTACACTGTCTGCAGGTTTGTCCTGCCGGGTCACTTTGCTGTGTTTATTGAAATTCAGCACACTGGAGTCAAAACACAGAGAAAGATCACACTTCAGCAATACTGCTAGTACAACTGAGGGTCAGCCAAAGTGACCTGAAAGTTGGGGGTGGTTTCTTTGGATTGTTTGTTTGTTGGTTTGTTCACTCTTTGGTGACAAATGAGCCCATGTTTGATGTGTAAATCACTGTATGAGTTAGTTACTCGCCCGTTCAGCGACAATACTGAATGGATGGGTTTACCTGATACATACAAACAACATTGGATCATAGTTTGCTCATATCAAACCTGTTCCCACTCCTAAGGCATTGCATACCACTATGTAGATATCAAAAACTAGTATCTTCATGGTGACATTGCTTTCACTAAAAATAATCTGCATTTGTATTACACTGAAACTAATCTCTCATAATTTCAGACTCTCATAAAGTCCCCCTGTGGTGAAAATCAAGCTTTTAATGTTGTTTATATGTCTGTGTGGTGTTTTTAATATGCTTTAAGACAAACCACATGTGCAAATTCATAAGTCAACACCATTGCTGAGTATTTTCTCTTTAAAACTGCTGTGAACCAAAGACAGTCTCAAAAACGCGGTTTGAAATTGCTGGTGTTTCTGACGTCACAAACTACCTTGTAACCAATCACGTCAACGTGTGATCGTCAACGAGTGGATCTCTGAGCTGGTGAGGCGGGGCTAATTTACATATTCATAGAACCGTGTATACTAAATAAGGCAAGGGTGTAGTTACATTTAAATATGTCATTTTGGTGATCAAAGATGGGTTTTGAGGGAATACAATGCAATAATTGGGGGACTACAGGGGGACTAAAATTTGGACAGACTTTTAACTGTTCATTTCTCAAGAATTTAATTGTAAAATTTTATCAGCTGGCCCCATATGTGGAAAAAGTCCACATGATGCAATGTTGGGGAATAATAAAAGTTCTCTAGATGTTCTGCTTTGATGAGTTGTCACCCTCTGTCCGAATATGCTACTTCCCTATAGTAGACAAAAACTTGTGTGAAAACAGTCTGAATTCAGTAGTAGTGACCTATACTACTTCTGGCGAGATTCTGAAGTGGGCATCCAAAGGACAACTTTACTATCCCATGAAGCCACGGGAGAGGAGTTGTGAATGGCAGTGAAGCGATGCAACTGACATCGTAAATCACCATATTTAGTACATCCAAATTTCATTCACACTACAGAATATGGAACATACTTTTTTAATGGTTGTTAAATTAATCAAATGTATTCAACATTGGATGCAGCTTGGTTGTTTTTTAAAGTTTTCTCGTTTGGTTAGCCAATAAAAGCTACGATCACACCAGAGTGTGTGCTCCATTCACTT
Source organism: Rhinichthys klamathensis goyatoka (assembly GCF_029890125.1). NCBI lineage: Eukaryota > Metazoa > Chordata > Actinopteri > Cypriniformes > Leuciscidae > Rhinichthys > Rhinichthys klamathensis. Next base: position 3,755,909 of record NW_026606581.1, read on the forward strand.
AGGTAATATATACTGTACATGTCAGCATGGGAGACCGGGAACTCAAGCTCATGATATTTGACCAAATGAGGTCAAAACACCACAGATTGACCTCTTGGATTAATTCAAAAGCTTAAATGTTGCATGGTTTGTAGTCTCTGAAGGTCTAAGTATGCTTCCAATAGTCACTTATAAACTCTGTTCAAAGTTATTTTCTAGTTGGCCAACTAAACAAGAAAATCCTATTCCTGTCAAAAGCTGACCTTTTAGAAAACACCAGATAAAAAACTTAAATCAGATTTCGATTTGAAAGTTAAATCCCAACTATCATCGCCTATGCTTTTTCAAATGCATTTGCACCTCATTAAATGAGTAGAAAAATCCATGGACGCATTTTAGATTGAAATTGTAAGGATATTGTGAAAAATGAGTTCCATGCAGACTAAATGTATTGACGTCAAAGGTTGCTCATTGAAAGTAATGGGGTGAATGTACCTGTCACTATAAAGATGTTAAAGGACACCTATTATAGGGATTATTTGACTCTTTGGAGGAAGAACCTGTTGTCAGATCCTTAGAACTTTATGATATGGGTACAGGTGACATTGGACTCACAAAACATCTACTGGGATGGTACAATCCAGAATGATGGCTTATCCCTCAGTGCCCTTGAAGGCAAGGTGTCCCTGCATAGCCAATCCATCACAATCAATGCCAGATCATTTATATTAAGTGCCTTTTTAAAGCAGTCCCAGTGACACTGTGTTTGGAAACCGGCTTGACTGGAAACAAAGCAGTAAACCGGCCCGTACCTGTCCCTGTAATTTACCACCCCAATGCACAGGAAGGCTAAAGACTCCAAGGTCCAGATCTTGATGTGAAATAACCCCCGGCCCATTTGATCTCTATTCTCTGGGTGCTGTGGCTCCCTGCCAGAAAGGTGAGCAAAACCCATTAGAGGGGTCTTGAGTTTACTGAGAGCAATAATGCAATTTACATAAATAGTATGTCTGTTGGTCGTTCCATTAATCTTACTGACATCTTAAACAGGCAATTTATTTATATATGATATGTCCAGAACAGGATTAATTAAAAGCTTTTTTTTGTTATTACCATACGAAATACTGTAGGTGTAGACAAGAAGTACTGTCCCGAAGGATTCTTTTTAGCAGATTAGGATGCAACAATCTAAATTAAGAACGCTTTCCTCGTCTCTTTAATAAGCTTTTTTTTATATATATCATCTAACAAAACAAATGAAACTAGATTTTTACATTTTCAGAAGAAAGGGTTTTCAGGATGTTGACAGACAATTGCCATGCAGTTGCTAAGTGTTCTGGGTGGTTTTTAGTGCAATGTGGTTGCTAACTTGTTCTGAATGGTTGCTAGGTGTTTGCTTAGTGGCCCAAGTCTAAAGAGCTTATCCCCAAGTCTTGATGGTATTCTGGGCTCTATATAGAAACGTTGAAAAATGTGACCTCTTAATGAGTCTTTGACTACAAAATACCTTAAAATCAGAACTTACTTAAAAAGCAATACTTGTTTTTGAAGGAAGTCTCTTATGCTTGCCAAGGCTGCATTTATTTGACCAAACAAACAGTAAAACAGAAATATTGTGAAATAGTATTAATTATTATATATTTTAAAATAACTTACTGGTATTATATACTATATTAATGTACTTCTATATTACTTAGGCTATATATTATAGCCTACACTGTACAAAAAATCTGTAGAAATTACAGTATTACTGGCAGCTGCTTGCCAGTAACTTACTGTAGTTGTAAATTGATGTTATTTACTGGCAACAGTTTATTCAAAGTTAAATGAACATTAAACATTAACAAGTCTTTATCTTTACAGAATAAAACTAAAATAACAGCCTCATGCAAAGCTTTCTGGGAACCAAAATCTGAAGGGAAAAAACAGAAAAAGGTTGATGAAGATTTCTGGTTTCCAGAAAGCTTTGCATCAGATTGTTATTTTATAATTTTATTCTGTAAAGACAAAGACTTGTTAATGTTTAATGTTCATTTAACTTTGAACAAACTGTTGCCAGTAAATATACATCAATTTAAATCTACAGTAAGTTACTGGCAAACAGCTGCATAACTACAGCAATTTTCACTTAAATAAAATGACTGTATTCCTGTTATGACAACGCTGAATTTTCAGTCATCAGTGTTACATGATCCTTCAGAAATCATTCTGCTGATTTGGTGCTCAGGAAATATTTCTTATTATTATCAATGTTGAAAACAGTTTTGCTGCTTAATGGTTTGGTGGACACCGTGATGCGCATTTTTCAGAATTCTTTAATTCTCTAAAGAAATGTCTTTACTGATTCTCAAACGACTCATCCGATGATTCAGTATCTCTAAATCCCTCCCTCTTCTCAGCTATATTACACACTGCATGAAAGGGAATATTTGTAAAACCATAGGGGCAATTTAATATTGTAGTGCTGTGTTGCAATAAAAGTTATGTTGTTTTAAGTATTAAAGTATTTAAGTATTATTGAAAAATTATGAATACATATTTTGAAATATAACTGCACTTTGTTTTTCAGTTCATGCTATGGTAAATTATTGGTCTAAGGGAAGTTTTTTTTTTTTTTGGACCAGATTTTTTGCCAGACAGCTGAAAATTGTCCAAAATTTCATTTGCTAATGATTGTAAGTAACTAAATTGCAAGTATATTGTGCAAATCATTTATATAAATAGCACAAATGGTGCAGGATAAGTTTCATACTGTATTTTAAGTATATATCTCTAAGCAAGCACCACTAAACCAGAAGTTTTAAGTGTTTCGAATAAAGTTTCACAAACCTTCACAGCAGTAGAATATAAACTTGATAGGGGGTTTTCCTGTGCCATCCAGTTACATCATAAACATGCCACATTGCTGAGCGGAATGAATGCCGTTCTCTCTATGAATCACCCCTGGATTTGAAATATGACTGTAATATTCTGGTAATGCCATGAAACATTTAAATTTTCCTCTGACATCACCATATACCAACCACAAGTACGTGAATGCACTCTTTGTGAGACTGACTTCACCAATGGCAACTTTCTGTAAACGTGTCTAAATACTGTCTTTATCATTTAAATGTATTTATATGGAACTTAAAGTGCATGTTTAAATTCCATTTAGCAGAGCATGTTGTGTCCTGCCTTGGTAGGAAGAGTTAACCCTTTTGCTGATAGGAATATTGTGGATTTTTTCAGTGAGTCTGGTTAAGGTTACCAGTATAATGTTGGTAACACACTTGACAGTCCACTTTAGACATTCTACTAATAACAAGTAACTTTGCAACTACATTTCAACTACCAGTCATTAGCCTGTTAGTAGACTGTCTGCTTAATATCTGCTTTATTTTGATGGTCCCCCCAACAGATATTCTACTGACTATAACTTTCCAATATGTCAACTTATTCTACTAACCCTAAACGTCTAATACTAATACTCTTATAAGAGTTATTTGACATGTATTTGCGAAGTTTCTTATAGTTTGTAGAATGTCTAAAGTGGACTTTCGAAATACTGTTTTCAGGAATGGAAAAGTTACAACAAAATGATAATACTGAATGGAAATGGATTACTGTCTACTGTCTTAATGCATGTTCCTGGTCTTCCTGTGACCTATTCAACTTGCTATTCTCTGAAGCGGCTTTTTAAGAGCTTGGCTGTACTAAAATGAGGATAGGCCCACGGAAATGTAATCCATCTGACACAACTCACTCTGCGTCTCCCGTGTCCATACCTGCTTGAGGTCTAAAAGGCCAGACTTGCCCTTGATTCCCCTCAAAGGGAAATTACCCTGGATGTTGAATATGAGCCAGACACTCATATTCATACCTTGCAGGTGTCTAAAGTCAAGGTCTTGGGCTTGTTCACGCAATCCTCCCGGTCTAATCAATATGTCATGGAGCCTAGAATCGAAGTGAAATACCTCGGGCACGCCTCCTAATAAGATATTTGCAGCCATAAATGTAAGGATTAACGATAACAAATGACACGGGAGGCTGAGGTATGGCTCGCCGGTCCCTTCATGCATGAGATTTCAGGTCGGGCGTTATGCTGTCATCAGGTTCATTACCCTGACTGCGTTATGGCCCGACTGGGCTGAGTTCAATCATGCCGCACGGCAAAAATGCCCACAAGATGAAAACATAGGCTGGGCATGGATTTATCAAACCACTCTCATACGGTATTGAATATGATAAACAAGGCAGAGGGTATCCATTATGATTTTGTCAGATTCCTTAACTTTGACATAAATAATAAATAGGCAGACTGATGGGTTTTGCAAGTCAAAAAGGGGGAGTATTTCCATAATCACAAGAGCAATAAAGACAATCATTTACAAAAGTGGTAATAAATATGTCCGGTAATGTAGACTTAAATCGCATGCGATCATTAATGAATGCCTCAGTGACGCTGGTAAATTTACTTGCACCTTTGAACAATAAAAGACAAGTGTGTCTATATTACAGGTCATTGCTTGCGCATAAATATCACATGAGCAGTATGCATTGAGGATATTCAATAGCATAACATTGGCTGTAAAATAATGTCACAGATTTGACAATTTAGGGGCCATTTACACAGCATAGTTTTCAACTAAAAACGGAAAACTTTTCATGCGTCTTGACCGTTCATTTACATGACAACGACGTTTTGGCAGCCTTAAAACACAAGCTTTTGAAGTTTTTGAAAACAATACCGTTATCATCTCAGTGTAAACAACAAATATGTGAATTTGTAAAGACTGTAACATCATGCGTATTACGTGTTTAGTCTCTTGGCGCATAATGTTTCTTTACAAAGTGAAATCGCCAACTAATGGCATGGCATTTATAATACAGCTTTTTTAGTCGTTTCACAGATCCTTGTGAACAAGGATTGTTTTGACAACGTTGACATTTGTACGTGAAAAAAGATAAGAAAAAAAAAAACGTTTCCATTTTTAGTACATTGTTGTCGTTTAAACACCAATGCATGTGCCAACGTCATGTTCTATGTGAAAAAACCAAAGTCATTATTTTACGATATTAAAAACACGACAAAATTATCTTGGTTAGAGTACTATGAAGCCCCACACATGACATGCGGACAACAATATGTATATTGTGGCCACAAATTAAGAATTTGTTGTCTCCTTTTAGTAAATTCGCTTTAAATTCGTTCACTCGTTTAGTTAAATCGTGGCCACGAATCAAGAATTTGTTCCCACGACTTGTTAATTTGTTCTCTTCTTTTAGTAAATCGTGGCCACCTTGAATTTGTTTCCTCGTTTTGATTTAACTAAAACCAGGGAACGAATTATTACAATGTGGCCATGATTTAGTAAAACGAGGCTGAACAAATTATTATATTGTGTGCACGATTTACTTAAAATAAGGGACTGAAGTAAAGGGTACCCCCCCCCCCCCTCTGCATGTCATGTGCAGTGCACCGCAGATTTCTGTAAATTGAAAGAAATATTGCAAAATTATCATCATGTGTTGATACTGTCATTTTGTTCTTCACAAGGGACCAGACGCTGGCCAGGAGCACGTCACTCTTGTGTTAATGAACTTCCTAGGCTTGACCTTTCAGTGGGGCGTTTACATGTGGCGGACGCATGTCAGACATGTTTGACTGTTGGCCTGTGAATAGGTAGGAGGTAATCAGCGTTGTTTAAATGCTGCTTTGCATATGCATGCATCATTAATTAAATGCTAATTAGGACCAAGCCGTACTTGTGACTCTCCTTCCAAAGCCATCAAAGAAAGGTTACTGCAGGGGACGCAACACAGTAGATCAAGTTATATATCTAAATTTATCTCATCGTGTTACTCGATTTTTTTTTCTTCTTTAAAAAAACTAGTTTAAAATGTGTCAAGTTCTTAGAAATGTAATGTTTATTCTTTTATTCGCTTTTTTTTTACCATTTTCAAGAAGACATTCAGTCTCAAAATAAAAATCATGTGGTAACCATCAAGTAAAAAGTACTTACACCTTAAATGAATGTGTTTTTAAAGGTACATTTAGTTTTTACTCATTTTTAATTGAATTATTATTAAATTAAATTTTATAACTTGAACTAACCCTGCCTTGTCATAAAAAGGTCAAACGGTCTGATATTTTAAGAGACATATTGGCCTAGCAAGTAGTCATGAGGGTCTGCATGGTCCTCCATTTTTTTTTTTTTTTTTTTTTTTTTTTTTTTATAAACATGACATTTTGGACGTTGTTCCCCAAATACATATATTTAAATGAATTTCATTGCATTTAAATTTAATTTGATTAAATATTTAAATGAATATTTATTCATCACTGTCATTGACCCAGCCATATCTCATCCTTTCCACACTCTTCTGAGACTCTTCTTCACTTCTCTGTGACTCTATTCTGAGTCACAAGTTTATTATTGGTGACAAACACCCAAACAGCATATGAATTATATATCATGAGCATAGTTGAAGCTTTACCAAACCCTTCCTACAGGTTTGTGTCTGTTGCCGGAGGGTAAAAACTGTGTCAGTTGTGGGTGTGTGTAACCTAACAGCCTAAGTGAGGCAGGGTACATAACTCCTGACAGAAAAACTCGCATGCCGTCAAGTGACACTGGTGCAGATTTCATCTGGCACACCCAAAAATGTCATCCATTTTTGGATGACATCTGCTCTTCCAAATACACCAGTGTAACTGGAAAGTTTTAATTTTATATTTATATAATCATATTCTGCCATGTTTTATGAAACTTAATCGAATTGGCTGTTGTCTCTATTTGATGATTTTTCTTTTCTGTTTTTAGCATCGCTATCAGTTCTTCCAGATATTCCCAGTGTGTCATTTGCAGTCTTTGTGGTCTAGATGTGAAGCTAAAGCAGTTCTTTTGAGGAACTAGTTCACGTCTCTCTGTGGGTCCTGGATTAGGTTGTTGGAAGCCCATGACTAACATCTTGCAGTTGAGCTTTTCTCTTATCCCTGCCTGCCAATTCCCACTGCACAGTCGACTGAGGACTCTGAGCTTGATTCAAGCCAAAGGGGGCGGTTACTGAGGTACTTCAAGCACCTATACACTTTTCTCCATTTGCCTTTTAGCTAATAAAAATGCTTATATACATTTAAGATATATACAAGAGCAATCAATATTTGATGTAGCAGTGGAGGCCTTTGTGCCGCCACAGCAGCTCAGATAGGACCCAGGAGAACAGAAATGTATTGTATTAATCAAGAGCCAGAGTTGGGATTCACAAACATGTCCTCTCTCAGATGAAGGCATATGAAGAGGGGAAAATAAGTCTGGTAGTAAAAAAAAAAAAACAGATCCTTGTTTTTTTTTGTTTTTTTACGATCTAAAAACTGCTCGAATTTACTTGGGTGTTCTGGGTGGTTGCCAGGGCGTTGCTATGTGGATGCTAGGTCTCTATGATATTCTGGCCCAATATATGGCTTGTCACCCTCCTTCTATGTGAATGATTTTTTATTGCGTGGTTACATCATTAATGTGAATCATTGCTGTCCGGTATAAACGCTGTTCTGAGGGTCTCTATGCTGTCCAGATGCTCTGTTCAAACTGACATCGATTTTGTCTCTAGAGGTCGCAGGTCATTAGGTCACTGCACTGTTGGTTGCTATAAGGTGTGTCTACTCCCGAATGCCCTAACTTTAAATTGGTGGCCTGCAAAATTGGCTGTAGCGTTTGAAAATCGGATCGTATATTAGATGTATTGCCAATTAAAACAATATGCCATTTTATTTTTCTGTGCTATAGTAAAAATTACCATTCAGGGGAAAGCATTTACAGTGCATAATAAATAATATGAAGAAAAATGATTATCAATAAATAAGGGTGTAACAATATATCGTGTCACAATATATCGCAATACAAAAATGCAACAATATGTATCGTAAAATAGTGACAATCTGTATTGTGTATAGTTCACCCAAAATTAAAATTACTGCGTTAGAGAAAATTTTGAAAAACAAGTTTACAGAGTTTTAGTGGCAGTACTACATTAAACTACTATACATCATGTTGAATATAATGTATAATAATGCAATGCGGTAATATTTCTTGATAATGCCAAATGTCTTATGTTACCAGTAAAAAGTGGCCTATTATTTTAAATATATCTAGTTAGTGACAGAGTGCAAGCATAATCGTCTAAAATAAGTGTCATTCATTCATTCATTCATTCATTCATTCATTCATTCATTCATTCATTCATTCATTCATTCATTCATTCATTCATTCATTCATTCATTCATTCATTCATTCATTCATTTTTTTATTAATTTATATTAGGGCTGTCAAATGATTAATCACGATTAATCACATCCAAAATAAAAGCTTTTTTTACATAATATATGTGGGTGCACTGTGTATAATTATTATATATATATATAAATACACACACATGCTTGTATATATTTAAGAAATATTTTCATGTATATACTGTATATAGATTTATATATAATTTATATTATATATAAATATAAATATTTTATATATAAATAATATTTTTTTCTTAAATATACATGCATGTGTGTGTATTTATATATATATACAAAATAATTATACACAGTGCACCCACATATATTATGTAAAAAAAAACTTTTATTTTGGATGTGATTAATCGTGATTAATCATTTGACAGCCCTAATTTATATATTTATTTATTTTAGTGCAGTCAAATTGATTAATTATGATTAATAACATCTCACATAAACGTTTATATGTGTATATATATATAAATATATATATATATATATATATATATGTGTGTGTGTGTGTCTGTGTGTATATATTTATGGTATGGTAGATGTGATTTATGGTAGATGCGATTCATTATGATTAGTCAATTTGACAGCACTTATAGTCACAAGTATTATTCATTTTTTTTTACGTTTTATGCGAGCAACGACAATAACAGAATCATAGAGCAGTGACATCAAACCATCTTGAATTCGTTCGACTACGGTGGCACACAGATCAGGTGACTTTCACTGACTTCACTTCCATTGGTAATCGCCACATTGATTTGTTGCTTGCTTGCATAAAGTTAACTAAATGGTTGACTAAATGGTATCAACAACGGACGCTGAACATAAACAACTTCCTATCTCTTTGTTGCTAAAAATTGGTGTCACCGTGAACACCCCCACCACATTGTTTTTAATCAGGAGCCAGTGATGTGGTTCACAATTATGTCATCTGTCAGAAGACATTTGAAGGGAAGGCAGAGACAGAGAAAGTCTGCTAGTAAATAGGGAAATCCTATTTATTCTGGTCTTCTTATCCCTCTTTTGAGACCTGGCATGAGGGGGAGACTCCTCAGTCACCGCCCCACCCTTCAGATGAGAAGCTGGGGGAAAAAAACAAAACAAAACTGAAAAGACCAGAGGGAAAGGGAGAAGCGAAAAAGAATGAGGCACAAACAGCGTCTCAGGCAGGGCTCCAAGTGGAGCTGTCCACATTCTCCTTCCTTGCTCAATGTTCCATGACAACAAGGTGAGATGAACAGCAGAGGTTAGTCTGAGCAGCTGCTTCCTGGGTTGGAAATTCCAAGCATTGAGGACCATCTGTCTATATGCTCACTGATGTATATGGGAGCCATCTATCAGACTGCAGCCCTGCAGCTGCCGGCCCGTCAGGCCTGCTGCCTTTCTCTAGGCGCCCCAACAATGGAAGTCAGTTCTTCAGCTTGTGTCACCCAGAATGGCTGATTTGATTAAGTCCCGAGCTCTCATTATGTTGGGTAGGGGTGTAGAATTTCAATGATAATCCATAATGCATGACCATTTTTTTTTCCCTCTCCGTTTTTTTTATTTGTTGCCATGGCAACATAAATTCAAGGTTACTGGCTCAGACGCATAATTGGGTGTGCACTGAGCGCTGAAGAGGTGCTGTTAAAATTCCCCTCATGAAAGTGGAGCATCAATCATGTTGTCGCAGATTGCAAAGTACTCATAATCAGATGAAATGCCTTGGAGAGAGAGATGGAGAGAGAGAAGGAGTGTGTGTGTGTGTGTGTGCATCTTACTTTCATTGAAGCTAAGGAGTGAATGGGAGCACTTTGTCTCTTTCGCTCTGCCTAAGTAAAACTGGACTATCTCTGGCAGTCGCACAAGCCTTTTTTATGCACTTTCCTGTAACTTGGTCTCACTTCATTTGACTCCGCTCGGCTCTCTGAGGCAGGAGTGTGTGCGGCTCTGAAATGAAGGGAATCATTTCTCACTAGAGATCACCAGGCCTTTGACAACTGCAGCCAGCAGCCCGTAGCTCATCAAACATATTTTAACATCAGACAAAAGGCCAGATTTCCACCCTTGTGGCTTTCTAACAGTGTTGAAAATCCTATCATGCTGCTTATATCTTACAACTTTTTTTCTTTTGGGGGTCAGAGATTTGGTTTTAGATGTCGCAGCCTGCATTTTTATCTCAATGTTGTCCATCTAGAAGTACATGTGGCCTCAGCTTATGCCACTGTTGCCAAAAAAAAAGTGTGCAAGTGTGTATTTGTTTAATGGTGAAATACTTTTTACAGAGACTGTACATTTAAATGCATTGCCCCCTAACACTGATTGATGGTAATGATTTTGAGAACCAAATCAGCATGTTAGAGAAGAGTTTGGTTCCAAAACGCAATAAATCCATTTAGATTAATTTGAGTAAAAATGAGTTTTCTTTACCAAGAAAGTGGAAAGATGAAAACCACTATTTTCTGTTTCAAACTTTCACGTAGCATTTGTAGGTCATAATAACAAAAAAAATTTAAATCCAGGTTTTGATTTTCAAAGATTTATTATAAAAACGGATTATTTTTTTCCCCAAAATGCAATAAATCCATAAAAAAAAAATCTAAATGCAATTAATCCATTGAATCAATATAAAAGTTTTTTTTTTTTCATACTGAAACTGTTGAAAATACACAACAACGTAAGTTTTTAGTATAATCTTTTTATAAAAGAACTGTAGAAGATTGAAAACATTTTTCCTCCTCCCGAGTGCCTCATCTTCTTAATCTCCTCACATTTATGATTCGATTTCGATGCCTTACGTTTCTTACCCACCGCAGAAACAACCACAGGTTCATCAATGCCGTCAAAATTAATCATTTTTTTGTTTGTTTGTTGATCGAAAAGTACAAAATAGATAAGAAGAACTAGGAAGCCGGGTGTATTTAAGGCGCTGCCGTTACTGTTTACATGGTGCGTTGTGATTGGTTGAGAGCGGATAAATCGCATTCTGCAGAGAAGGGAGACTGGCGTTTGTCGCGGTTTGGAAAGAAAGGGAGAAAACATGACAGAATAACACGGCGGATATCGCATTTTACTTAAAATTAAACATTGACTTTTCAATACCAACCAGATACAATACTGATTTTTGCAGTAGGTTAACACATTTTTTTTTTTTAAATGGCGTTTATGGCGTTTTGGAACCAAACTCTTGAATGACGTGACACTGAAGATTGCTGAATATTAGAACAAATTACATTTTAAAATATTTGAATATAGAAAATAGCTTTAAAAAATTGTTATAGTGTTTCACAACAATGCCATTTTGACTGTATGTTTAGTCTTACCGATCCCAAACTTTCAAACTGTAGTTTACTGTAGTTATAAAATAATGTGTGTGTGCGTATGTGAGTGCGTGCAAAATGTCCCCACACATTTTTTGGTCCCTGTGAGGAAAACAGCTTATAAGTCATACTAAGTTATGTTTTTTGAAAATGTAAAAATTCAGAAAGTCTGGGAGGTTTAGGGGTAGGGTTAGTATATAGAATATACAGTTTTACAAATCAATATATCTGGAAAGTCCCCATAAAACGTGTGTGTGTGTGTGTGTGTGTGTCTGCGTGTGTGTGTGTCTGTGTGGTATTAATCATATTAATGGTAAAACGTATATCCGGCACTTCTGTTGCTCTGATATTTAATATAAGCCTCTTCATCTTTTATAAATGTAAATAAGGACAAATCGGACTCTGAGGACAGATTATGGGTCAGGGTCTCTCTGTTCAGGGAATCTGTCTCTCTGTGGGCGTATGGAGTAATGCTCAAACAGAAACATATGTACAGGCTTGATTTCCCTGTCAAGTTTACCTAAACACTGCAGCAACCTTTTATGATAAGCCTGTTTGTGTGCAGCCAGCGCACGCCATAAATTACAATGTTTAAACCAAGTCACACACACACACACTGCTTCAAAACAAGTGGCAAATTAAACTTCATATATGCAACAACAGTTGTTCCATATAAAAGACTAGCGAGAGGAAAAAAAATCACCTTCAAAGCTCTGAGTGCGTGAGGGAACAGATATCATTTACGAGTACAAAGAAGAAAGGAGGGTTATTGTCATCTTTTTAAAGACAGCGAGAAAGGCCATTTGTTTCAGGTTCAATTTCTCTCGCTGATGCTGTATTTATCACATAAGGGAGTCTGATGACTGCAGCTCCACAGGGATCCAGGCAGGGATCACACTTGGATTTTAATGAGCTCCTGATCCTGTACTCACTCGCACAGGTGTGGATCTGCCAGGAAGACGCTCGGGTTCATATTCATCCTTCCTGTCAGTCCAACCCTGTCAATTGATGGCTCCTGTAAAATTGACGTTTTTTCATCGCGCTGTGAATCATTGTGAGTGATGATTGATTTTGATATGAGCCTGAGGGATGACAGCACCCGGCTTTCCAAGTCATTCCCGGGACATGTTTGTGTCATTCTAGATTTTTTGATGATGAATGATAAAGCATATAGAAATATGGAGCTAATATATTCTAGTTCATAAAACTGGCAATAAGAATCTAATTGCTTGAAAAATCTATTTGTTCTTGATTTTCGTGAAGCTGTCACTCAATATTTTCACTTCTCATAACAGAGATTTAATTATGCTAATAAATAAATGATTTATAGTGGGCTCCAAAATAAGCCACTTTTAAACCACTTTTTGAATTGCTTAGAAATTCTTTGTTATTCTACAAAATAAAGGAATACAATCTATCTATCTATCTATCTAACTAACTTTAGGGTAATTCTCACTATTAACTATACGACTTTTGCCTCAGTAATCTTTTAGTTGCTGCTTATTAATAGTTAGTTGTTATGTTTAGGTATTGGGTATAGGATTAAGGGATGTACAGTCATGGAGAATAAGGCATTAATATGTGCTTTATAAGTACTAATAAACGCCATTATCCTAATAATATGCATGCTAATAAGCAATTAGCCTAGTTAATAGTGAGAACTGGACCCTAAACTAAAGTGTTACCCAGATTATTATCTTTGCTCGCTCTCTCATATATCCATATATAGATATTCTATATTCTTAATTTCATCTCAGTGAATATTCTTATAGAGAACCACAGAAAACCAGTAGTGCTATTTGAGTGGTGTGTGCAAAGGGGGAAAGCTGAGGGTCCACAGCAAAAGAACTAAAAGAATGCTGTCCTTATTCACTATTTGACCCAGTAAGGTATGGAGGTCTTTGTCCTGCATTGTATTTGGGGAACATTGTTAGAGCTTTTGTCCCTTCAGCATTTAGCCTGTGTCTCAAAGCAGTGCTGGAGCTCTGCTGTGTGAAACTGGGACTGTTTTATTGGCTGAGGAACAGCTGTTTGGAATCAAGCTGAATTTGGTCTGTTCACATCAATGTATTACAGATGTTTCCAAACCTAAAAATGAATGATGAGCATGGACTCATAAGCTTTAGGGCAAAATATTTGCATTTAGCTACCAGGGAAATCTCAAAGTATACTGACCTGAGGGCATTTCTCTCCAGCATGGCTGAAACTGGACAAAAAGAGCCAGAGTTTAAGGCCCTGTAAGAAGCCCAACTTAGAGTCTCTGGACCAAATATTCACACATAATCTCCCCCCATTGTGCTGTTTACAAGGTCAAGGTTACAGGGTCATTGCTTGGTGGATTAGTTAAATTGGCATACTCTTTCTTCGTAATGGATTACTGACTTGGTGGCTGGATGCTTAATGTCACTTTTATCAGGAACTGAGAATGATAGCAGAGGATTTGAAACTCAAAACAGACAATTGGAGCATCTCAATAGATATTGAGCACAGAAGCAGGATAAAGCGTAACCTGGCTGGGCCTCAGCTGATAGGATTGAAAAAATCCACTGTGAGGCCTTGACAGTCATAGGGATCATTTGGATGATTTATGCAGGGAAATTGTATTTGCTAAGCAAGGGAGATAATTGAATAAAGCAGTACTTGGCCCGGTGCAGGATATGTGGCAGCTCTTCTGTAGAAAATGATCCTGCTCTGCTTCTTACAGTCAGCAAGATAAGAGGCCAATATTTGCTCGATGCCCTGATATCCACTGCCTCAAGCTAATGTGCAGTTACACTTATTGAATATGAGGATGATCACACAAAATATATTTTTTTGCAATATTCTGTGAATTTTCTTTTTTTTAATCTTTCAGTAATACAATTTACTATTAAAATAAAAGTAAATAATAAATAAATTATATTTGTATTTTTAAATGAGAAATATAAACATATTTGATTGTTTTATTACTAAAATGTGATTATTTTAGTTTAATGTATTTTTATTTAATTTTATGAATTTTTTTTTTTTTTTTTTTACCTACCTACTTACTTATTTACTTACTTGCTTACTTACCACTTTAACCAGTTGGATAAGTTGCAAAAGAGGAAACAATGTAGAAAAGAGGGTGCATGAAATCAGGTAATGTTGCAAGCTGGACTTGAACTCCATGATATCCAATGCCTAATGCCTATTATATTCACACTTTATTTTATTTTATATTTGTTTTATTTTCATTTTTATTTCATTTATTCTTTTATTTTTAGTTTACCGTTTTATATACTTGCAGTTTTTAAATAAATATTTTTGTATTAAATGGACATTTTTATCTTTTCATTAAAATACCATTTAATCTTTTTCTTTTTTTAAAAAAGGTATTGAAAAGACTTAAGGTATACATTGAATTGTGCACTTTTTATTTGACATTTTATTTTAGTTTACCACTTTTAACAACTGGTACAAGAGGAAAGAATGGGGAGCAGTGGATAAATCGAATCAGAAAATGTTGCATGCTGGACTTGAACTCGCTTTTCTCACACGAACACCTCTGTCCGATGCGTCAGAGCATGTGCCATTAGCCACGGGCCCACGGCACTCCTAAAGATACACTTTTAAGATTTCAGCTAGTCCAATCAGAATACACCCTGTCTGGGAGGTGTAAAATTTGAAAGCAGTCATAAAATAAAACATATTCCTGATGCTTTTCTGTAAATTTCTTCTAAACACACTGTGCCTTGTTGCTGTGTTGCATGCGTGTCCGCTGCCCGTTTTCTTTATTTCTTTTTTTCTCGCAGTTACGGGCAGTTGCTGTTAATGGTTGAGGGCAGAGGCAGACCCAGAGGAACACTGAATAACTGGGACACAATAGGAGCTCTATGTGTGTGAGGAGGTCACATCTGCTGTGCTCCCTCACTCCCTCTCTTCTAGAGCAGCACCAATAACAACAGCGGAGGCCCTGCGTCTGGCCCCTGTCTTACAACGGCCCTCCTGTGCTGCTCTGGGCCGCTGATAGACCATGACATTTCACTGGGCACCCATTACTGGCGCTGTCAGTCCTTCTGTTATCACACGCTTGCAAACAGAAATATGACATCATAAAACGCCCCTGTAACGTGAGCCCACGGCCACTCAGGATAATGGCTGAGGTGTAAAATTAGTGTTTTGGTAATAACATCTCAAAGAAGAAAAAAAAACATGAAAGGTCACATTTATGTTGGGGGAAAAAAAAAAGGTAGATGGATGTTTGAGGGCTAGAAAAGAGGGTGTCATTGAAAATGATCTAAAATAAAAAGGTTTTGCTGTGTGATGGATGTATTTAGTCTTATCTTCATGAAAGGCTCCACACCAATTACCACGTAAGCACCACTGTTTACACGCGCTTCCCGGCGCTAGCAGCTGTTTTTGATGGGCTCCCATTTCGACAAATACATTTGATGAAGGTTCTTGAAGGTGAGGAGGCGCATTTAACACGTATGAACTCTACCCTTTCAACAGCAGCCGGCTAAGACCTTGCTTGTTGTCGTTCAAGATGTTGTCCATGAAAATTAAAGGCCGCCCTGTGCCACAGCGATTAGTATATTAGCTATTGACTCTGTAAACAGTGATTAAACGTATTTACCTCTAATGAGCTTGGGAGCAGATAAAGCTACTGTAAAAATCATTAGCGGTATACAGTGGATATTCTGTTAGGGACCGGATCAAAGCCGGTTCAATAGTATCCGTCGCGCCTTGTTAAGGTAACTTCCACTGTTTATGTTAGCTGGTTGACTTCTACCAGGCATCTACATTACCAACATTTAAGTATATTATTGTCAACATGATCAAAACTCTGCTGAAAAACCGGTTGTATGCAATTCAGTATATGCCTTCAGCCCTATGATTGACAGTTCAGTTTTTATTTATTTATTATTAAGTGAAAGGCCTTTCAGCCTAATTCTAAAAGCGCTTTCCTTCATGTCTTGGTTAACATGACCTTTTGCTCTGAAATCTTTAATACTGTTTATAATGTAAACATAATAATAACTTTTATATTAGTAGTAATATTTCAAGATGAACAATTACTGGACTGAAACAACTTAGGTTTACTTGACTATCCATATATATATATATTTTATAGCGGGTAAATACAATAGGCTTGTGAAAAATGTTTATTTGCACATCTCTCAATCATTGTATTGCATTGCATTATGTATTTTGCTCTCCACAATATTAACTGTAGAGCTTTGATGATAAGTCCAAGTTTTTAAATATCATCTTGCCAAGACACATTATTTGGAGATACAGATTGACATGTTATATTTATATGCATTCTATGCAAGTAGTCTGCTATACTGTTATAAAGATGTGATTCATTTACATTCAAAGCTATCAGAATTTCATCTTACCTTTTGGCCATATAAATATCAGCAACTGCACCAAATTGCATATTTTTGCTCAGTTTGGGCTTTTTTTCCCCCGTTGAGTGTGAGCTCAATCTCACTATATCATACTATATTAGCCAAAAAAGCTAATAATTTGTTAATGTATCAAATATGATACAAAACATAAAACACAGATGCAAACTTTTTTAATGTTACAATTTAGAAAATTTGATTTATTTATTTCATATGTCAGGCTTTACAGTGTTAAAGATCTATGTATGTTATGTTCAAATTATTTTTGCTTTCAGACAAGGTTTTAATTGGTGAAACGCTGCATTTTTCGATCAGACTGATTTATGACAAAGCCTGCATTTCTCTAAATTGACCCTCTGACCTTATTTTCTGCTAAGGATAGTACTGTTCAAATCAGTGGTCAGTGCCTTGAATACTAAAGACAGGCTCAATGGAGAGAGAATGCAGTGGTTTTTCAATGAGTGGGTCACGGGAGGTCACGGCACACGATAACTCCTATTCAACACTTAATTGCTGGTTGAGAGTCTAGCAGGCCCCACTGAGCTCACTAGAAGGCAGGCCATGTGTAGAGAAGGTAATTTATGATGAGTGAAATGAGATTACCAAGTGACAGGACTGGGGAACTTTTTTTGTTTGATTTTGGGGGGAAATAAAGAAATATAAAGGTGTGGTGCTGGGTTTGATGTCCACCTGTCTGTAAAAGTGATCAGGATATAAGAATTCACATAAAGCTGACACTTTACAGACATCTGAAGTATATTAGGGCTGTCAAAATAAATGCGATAACACATGAATTTTCTGGGGGGGGGGGGGGGGGGGGTATTTTTAAAGCAATTAACGTAGCATCCATTTTTTTTTTCGTCATCCTTTGGCTGCGCTACAGTACTATATGATCAATCTATCATTCATTCAAGTGATATTAAACCGTTCAAGCACGATAAGACGCAAACAAGCCCTAACTACTTAAATCTGTACTGGCGTGCAGATTTAACCCGCATTGAGTTCTCTTTCGTGCTTTATCAGACATAAACGCACAAAGATATGCCAAAATGCCCGCTTTGTCGGGTATCCTCGTAAGCAGTCTTAAATGAGTGTATATGTATTCAACTCATTTTAAATGAAAAATTTATTTAAATGATTGTGCTGCTCAATGTTTTTATGAAAACGTTATGAATGTTTTCAAGCTTCTTTGATGAATACAAAGTTCTAAAGAACACTATATATTTGAAATATTTTGTAACATCTCTGTCACTTTTGATTGATCTAATTCATCCTTGCTGAATAGCAGTATCCATTTAAATAATTTAATGAAAGCCCCTTTATCGCCCATTCTCTGAAATTACCACCTGTTTAGAATTAAATTACACTGATAAATCTTGCCACTTACTTAAAACTGTCCCTCTAAAACTGGCATGCACAGTTCAATATCAGATGTACAAGGAAACTCTTCAGGAACATTATTAGAACTAGTGACATTTTCCAATTTCCGTGTTTTCCTTTTTCTTTTTCTTATATTGTATTCAGCTGCGTAGACAGTGTCTTCGTTTATATACATGCATTTAACTCTGTGACCGCACACTTCAGCATGCGACTATTCAAGTATGACACAGTGAACAGTGGTTTTTACAGATGGATACCAGAGCGTATGCATGTGTCACCGAGAGCCAGAAATGTGCCTTTGCTTTGGTCTCATATTTATTGTGGTGACTCTTGTGCGGCTTATGCAAACAAGATGACAGAGATCAAGCTTTCAAGTGAATACTAGATCATAACCACAAGCGTCTTTAAGGAAAGAGGAACAGAGATTATAAATGCATTATGACATCACAGCTCCATCAAACATGTGTCAGGCACTTGATTCGACTCACTAACACATGGGCAGGCCGTCGAGATGTTGAAAACACTGATTTCATTTCACTATTCCATAGCCGTGAGGATGCAAGCAGACTCGATCACCTCTAAGCTTTGGGCAGGACCGTGGGGTGGACAGAAGAAATTGGTTTTAGGCAGAGGTGGAAAGAGTAATAAAATATTCTACTCAAGTAAAAGTACTACTACTTCAATGAAATTTTACTTAAGTACAAGTAAAAGTACTGGTCTAAAAATCTACTCAAGTAAAAGTAAAAAGTAGCTCATTTAAAATTTACTCAGAGTAAAAGTTGCTGAGTTACTTTTTTAACAGCGGGTGGGGGAATCCCCCGTGTAGGGTTGTATTAATGGTATGAGATTTTCACAGTAGAAAATATCACGGTTTACAGTATTAATCAATTATTAAAGGTGCTATATATATTTTTTAGCGGCCTCTATCTGTGATGTTTCAGATTGCAACCAATTTTTACAAGAGCGCTCGTGCTCATGCTCGAACACAAGAGCGAGCACTCATGGTACCGGCCACACTGAGACTTTCAACACACCGGAGAAAGCATCACACAACATGCTGGAAACTCATGTAAACTCCCACTGCAACGTTACAATAATAGGCTACTTTTATCAGCTTGACGTTGAACTAATGCTCCATGCTCGTACCATGATAAAGTTACATTTGTGGTTGTCTAGCATAAGGCATTTCACTAACCATTCGTGTATCTTTCACAATCAGCAATGTCAACATAGGTGAATGTATAATATGATAACGAAAACGGTTAGTGAACTAGACTGAACAATGTCAGTGTAACAGTAAGATCGTAGGAAGTAACATTACTGTACTGAACGTGTCTAGTACATAAAATAAAAGTTAAATCCTAAAGCACTTGCTATCCTGGAACAGTCTTTTGTATTCATTTCATGTCTCATGTATGTTGTAGTTTACCTTGCTATTTCATTATAGTTTAACATTATTTCAGCATATCTGAAAACTTGTAATTTATCACAATAAAAATAGCGGCGGTCTCAAAAAGGAGAGAGGCTCGGGAGCGCGCGTGCACGTCACATCCGATGGCTTTCGCAGAAAATCCGACCCGGAGACTTCACATAGAAATATGAATATTGGCCTTCAGAGGTAATAGCAAAACCCGACAAGTGGATCATTGTAATGTGTGATTACAACCCCTTCACACACAGGCAATAAAAAAAGGATTCATTTTAGAAGAAAAGTTACATATAGCACCTTTAAATAAATAAACAGTATTATTAAATTATGGTTATTATTATTATTATCATTAGTTAAAATGACAGTTAAATTAATGAAAACAGAGGTTTTTTTGGTTGAACAAATGCTTTTACTATAACAAACTTGAAACCATTTGTTTGTTTTGTTTATTAAAATTTCAATAAAACATGTCTAATCAATTAAATTCAATAATTGATAATGAATTAGATTAACAACTTATTTTTAACATTAATAATTTATTAAAATGTTTAAGAATAATATAGTCCTATGAAATGTATTTTATTCAGAAAATGAATGTTTCTTTTTATAATTTAATCCAAATATATTATCAAAAACGGTGATCAAATGTAAATTTAAACTTTGTGTCCTTTTATTTTTTGGGGAAGCGCTGCAAAAACAGATTTACTAAATTAAACCATGGACAAAAAATATATATATTACTTTAAATACTGTTTAAATAAAATGTATTATTGTTGTTATTATTATTTTGAGAAGTTCGTTCTATTGTATGCCCAGAATTTCTCCTTAGTAAAACCGAACTTTTATTTTGACAGGTTGTAGTGAAGACCCGTTTCAAAGTGTATTTGACAATGGTTTTTTTCAAATAAAATTATGAAAATGCTCATTAGGCGTTCTCTCAGAGCAGCTCTGGAAATGTCCATCATGTCCTCAAATTGTTTGTGAGACGCTGAAAACACCATGAACGTCACGCGTAGGCTACTTGAGTATGTGACGTTAGTAGACAAAGCGGCACAGCTCAGCAGAACAAATATGTTATAGAAGTATTTTTGTGCTTTATTGCACAGTTCTACTTTCCATGTATTCATCCATCCATTATTTTGCGTGTTTTACGTGACATCTGCGTTATGTGAATTCCATTTTCATGACTGGATTCCGGGATTCCCTCTGCATCACGCAAGTCATTCGGCCTTAAAGGAGCTGTATGTAAGAAATGTATTTCAATTAATCATAAAATGGCCCTGATATATCAGGAGACATTAAGAAATCATGTACATTTCAAATACTTATATCACTGACAACAGTAGTCCGGCCAGGATATTGTCATTTAAAAAGTGCAGTTGCAGCCCTCAACTGATGTTGATGTTGTCATGTTGTGTTTTGGTCTGATGCTCCACCCTCCACCTATCTACCAATCACGAAGTCAGTAGTGTTGCGGCATCCGGGTTGCCAGCTCTGCTCTAGTTACCACAGCTGCAGCTCGTCACGTTCCTGCTGGATCCTGCAGCCGATCTGGCAACCTTGAGTCAGGGGGGAGGGGGAGGGGATACACCACTCTACAGTAATTTGAAAGTGATTGCAGTACCAGTTTTGGCCACAATCTTACATACAGCTCCTTTAAGTTATAATCGGGACATACCTTTTACGTTATCTGCAGGAAGGATGGTGTCCTATGTATCCTCTTTTTGCAGCCACTTTGCGTCCACATTTTTTGCAAATTATGCAAATTATCCTATCCTTTTTGATATCTATCCTCGAGGACAACCACTCGTTTTTTCTACAAAGTATTTCCATACTGGCCATAATTTGCTTCAAGAATTCGAGGGCGCTTTCAGCTTCAGCTTCAGCTGGGTCTGCGTCACCTTTCTTGCGCGTTTGTTCTCCCGCCCTTCAATCAATGCAGTAGCTAGTTTCCGGAGTGTGATTTTTTTTTTCTCCCTTGTATTATTAGTTTTTTACTCAGTAACGGATATGATTTCAAATGTAGCGAAGTACAAAACTTCAAACAAAACGTACTTAAGTAAAAGTAAAAGTACAGATTTTAAAAACTACTTAAAAAAGTAGAAGTACACAAAAAAACTACTCAATTACGTAACGCGAGTAAATGTAATTCGTTACTTTCCACCTCTGGTTTTAGGATCTATGAGGCCTGGTGTAACGGAGGCTTCATGGAGGTCAGAAATGCAATATGGTGACAGCTTATGTAAAGCCTTGAAGACAAATAATAAAAACCTAAACTAGATTTTATATTGGACCAGTGAACAGTAGAGAAGAAACATTGTTTGTTTTCCTGGTGCCAGCAGCCTAGCAGCTGTGCAAGACCGGAACGAGTGAAACAATCCTATTTGACACTTTTCTTGAATGTGATGCACTTTTAGGGTGCTTTCACACCTGCCTCATTTAGTTCGGTTGAATCGCACTAGAGTTCGTTTTCCCCCTTGGTGCGGTTCGTTTGGGCAGGTGTGAAAGCAGCAATCGCACTCGGGTGCGCACCAAAAGCGGACCAAACAAACGAACTCTGGAGCGGTTCATTTGTGGTGAGAACATGATCCGACCTCGAACAGACCCAACTGCCAAAGAACTGTGCGTTTTTGGACTAAACCAGCTGCTGTAGTCAAACAAAACTATTATTTAGATTGTCAATAGCGCTCCCTTTAAGCCATTACTGACTTACCGCGTTCTGCACTCTCACTAAAATCTCATCATAAACACTACAGTTGTCTGCACTGCACAGTGAATCTCTTATTTATATCGCGTCTAGACTTTGTTGTTTATGAGGGGATTTGCGAAAGGATAAAGCTTGTGCACATACATTGTTGATTCTGAACATACATTGTGAGCTAATTCTTCGCATGTCAGCCGGATTTTGCTCCTCTTTGTTTACTTCCAGGAGTTCTGTTGGAATATTCCCGCACGTTAATTCTGACCAATCGAAGTGCAGTTATGGAAATATGTTCAAGACACATCTGGCCAACGAGTGATGTGGATGTTGTCACGTGACTATATTTTGGTTTGTTTCATCAACTCATCAACTGATTCGGACATGTAGCAATCAGTGTGGTGTGAAAACGAACCAAAACCCCTGAAAAATGCTACAAAGTATCATTTTTCGCCCTTGGTCCGGACCAAATGAACTGAACTACAAATGTGAAAGCACCCTTACTGTCCTATATATATATATATATACCTTCCTTATCAGAAGACAAATAAATAATTTTTTTAACCATATTGTCATGTTGACTCAAGCATTCAACTTTATTTCTCAAAATACTGTAAGAAGCAATGAACATTTTAATAAAATCATCATCATTTTTGAAAATGTATTTAATTTATTAATTTATGGGAAATAAGAGTTTATTAGTTAGTTTTAACTATAGGTAGACCTTACTGCTAGGTTATCTAAATTTAAGTTTTAAATGATAAAAAGACAAATTTGAAAGTGTTCAACCCTGTTACCTGTATTTTTTTCTTTGTTAATGTTAATTTTATGTATAGTCAGTTTCTGTAACTGAAAACAAAACACTTTCTTGTGTAGGCTATATGTTATATGTTTAACATATAAACCTTTAAAGACAGACCTACTGCGATTTTGTTAATCCATGGTATTTGCTTTTGCTGAAGCCATCAGGCCGCATTATTTCAGTATATTTTTAAAATAATCATGTTTAACAGTGGAATTCGTGGTGAAAAACTACATTACCCATGATGCTGTACGGAAAATTACACCAATCACAGAGTCGAAAAAGCAACATGTGTCAAAATAGCTCCACCCACTGCCATGAAGCACTGCGAAGTCGATACTGTGCTCTCAAATACTTAATGTTTCTGTATATGCACATTTTGTAATAAACTTAACATATGTTGTGTATGCATATAAACATTTGTAAATGAGTAGTTTCATATTCCTCCATCGTTTTTAATTTGATTATGCTGTTCGCAATGCTTCATGGGATTGTAGTTATTTCTTTCACTAATGCTGTTAAAGGTTCAGTGTGTGATTTTTAGCGATATCTAGCGGTTCGGTTGCGAGTTGCACTAATTGCTCAGCCCATTGCTCACCCCTTCCTTTGAAGAAGCTACGGTGGCTAAAACGGGACAAACATATCGTCGTCTGAGACAGCAGAGAAAAGCCAGAGTAAGCCAAGTTTCTGTACCACAGTCCATTATAAACCACATCATGGATAAAGTTTACAAAGCCATAGTCAGGTGAGGATCAAGGGTCTTGATATATAATATAATAATAGTATCAGCTGATTGTCTCACGAACGTAACCAGCACATTTCTCCCCACATAGCAAACCCATACAGCGAGGGAGAAGCACCACATGAAACTATGCAACTATATATTTTTTCTAACAGGGTAGTAAAAGTTTAGCTGGCTAAATATGAGCTGTTACTGTGGCTGAGCTGGTTAAAGCGTAAAGCCTTGTTTAAACTCGACGCGTCTGCATGAGCCCAAAGGTGCGCGCGGCAAAAATGACATGATTGAAACAGCGCGCGCGCCTCCGCATCCCCTAGACACCATTTACTACACTCAATAGGCTTTTTTTCTCTGATTTTGAAAACTCTTCGCGATCGACTTAAAATGCTTCAGAGATCGACTTGTCAACCGCGATTGACGGGTTGGTGATTCCGGTAACATATTCATGTGATTCCTGATTCATGTGGACATTAGTAAGTTCTTTAAACACCACTGAAAACATAGTTATGGATGTCATATTGCATTTCTGTTAACTCTTTAGGCGCCAAGTTTTTTTTTGAAGAAATGCTGGATTTTGACATCAACATTTCAAAAGCTTGTGGCTTGAAAGGGTTTAAAGATAGAGATCTACTGTAAATTAGAAAAATGTTGGGGATGACTGAAAGTTTATGTGGGGTGTAAATATACTCATCTAATTTGCATATTATGACGCCATAAGGGGGCGGCCCACTTGAATTTCATAATATTCAGGAAATAGTAGATATTGAACTGATGTTTGAACTTATTTGCATGTTTTATTTTTTTTTATCCTCATTCCAAATGATGAGAAAAGAGGAAACCAACAATAACAGGAGAAAGTACTAAAGTATTACTATACTATATAGTAGTAAAATGCATATGAACAGTAGCCTACTTTTTGATCAGTTCATCAGTAATATTCAGGAAATAGTAGATATTGAATTGATGTTGGAATTTATTTACATGCTTTTTTTATTTTCTTTTTTATCCTCATTCCAAATGTTTGGAAAAGAGGAAACCAACAATAAAATAAGAGAAAGTACTAAATTATTACTATATTACAATACATTAGTAGTAAAACACATGTGAACAGTAGCCTAATTTTTGATCAGTTCATCAGTAATATTCAGAAAAAGATCACGTCCACCCCTGCCACCCCTATCCCCGTTGGGCAAATGGTCAAAATGATCTGTTTGTGCTTCGTGAACACTCGCCTTGCACGGCAAAGATGTACCGCGAGAAGCGCGCGCGGCACCATTGCGCTTCAAAGATCTACCGGGAGAAGCACGCGGCACCATTGCGCGTCAAAGATGTACAGAGAGAAGCGCGCGCGGCACCATTGCGCGTCAAAGATGTACCAGGAGTAGCGCGCGCGGCAAAGTTGTACCGGGAGAGGCGCGGGCGGCACCATTGCACGGCAAAGATGTACCGGGAGAAGCGCGATCATTAGACGGCCGATCGTCATTTACAAAAGGCAAATATTCCCCTTCAGAGTCAGAATCGGCGAATAACATTTGCAACACATCCTCACGGTACAAGTTTTTATTAGCCATTTGACGATTTTCTCTCACAAATATCACAATTTACTCAGACGCTCTGAACTGAACTGCTTCCGCATCAATGACACGATCGCTCACTTGCTCTGCTGTTTCCTCCAACACTTTGAATAGGAACATGACGTCATTTTGATCTTGAATCGAAGTATTACATGTCTGCCATCTAGTGGTAGGGAATACAAATTAGATATTACACCATATTAGGATCTACAGCCTGTTTTATTAAGTATGACGTCTTGTCGCAATTTTGCGACTTTGGCGCTTAAAGGGTTAATAGATACTCAAAATTATTACACATTGCACCTTTAAGTTCACAGTCTTGTACCTTTGTCCAATTTTCAAAAAGTTTTTGCTTCAAATCAAAGTGTGTAGTGTTGTGATTCACCTCGTAGCAGATCGGCTTGGTTCATGGCTTATAACTCTCTAACAAAGACTTTTTAAAATCCATATGGGAAAAAATGAATGGAAAAATTACTTCTGGAACCAGCTCCGCTGAAAAAAAGTGGGTGGGCACTGTTGCACTCTATAGAAGCTTGAATAAAACAAAATCAGTGCTAAATAATGTTTAGATATGTCCCAAAATATTGGTTACAGGGTTGCAAAAAAAAATCAGACCTCATATAAAATGAATAGAAAACCAGCACATACAATATTTAATTTTACCTCCTATGGCTGACAATCAACTTTTTTATTTTGTATTTTTTAGGGTTAAACATCTTCTTTTGCTGAACAATTGAATGGTGTCTTTTATAAAGATTATTTCAGGCTTTATTTTTTTACCTTGTTCATGGAAAGTGCCCTGCAGAGCCTGTTGCAATAATCCGGACTCAAGCATTTTCTGCAGACCCAGTTAAAATTGATACAGGGGATTTAATGTGGTCTCAAATTCACATATTTGTCATAGAATTTTAGCTCTAAATCAAAAATAAAACACTGTTTGCTGGTTGTATGAAGCCATGTTGCATTGTGCCGTCCCTCAGGGTGATTGTGGCTAATGGCTGACAAATTCATTTCAATGCAAGCAACCAATCACCACTCTTTCAGTTCCAATTCAAAAAGGTGCAGCTGCCATACGAGAGACGTCCCTTGCAGCTTCAGGCACTGATCGTGGGTCAGACATTAACGCTCTTATTCAACGTGGTGGGCTCTTTTATTAATCCGCCGTTTAAGTTTCTTTCTGAGTACTCTGGAGTGTCTGAAGGCCAAATCTGCACACAGCCTCCCTTGTCTCTAAACAACAACACCCCCGCTACCTCTTTTTATCATGCCAATAGGGATAATTGTATTTAATTTGGACACCCTGTGTGGCTTGAGTGTCCTACAGTGGCGGAGGCGAGCTGCCCGTGTTGCTGTAATTTAAAGGCCTCTCTCATCATCACCATCAACCCTAGATTGTAATTCAAGAAGCAACTGGGATGGAGGACCCTCCTTTTCTATGCATGGCCCATTATTGTGGCTGAGAGGAGATAGCAGCTTTTAGTGGCAAATAGGGCCTTGGCGAATGGTTCGCCCAAGTGTTTTACAAATGAATGTAAAGGGAGGGAGGCAGACAGTCAGGCAGCTGGTCGGATAGCCAAGAGAGGCCTTGATTCACGCATTCAACCCCCTAGACATCACTCACCTCCAGCCTTGTGCGATGGCCAGAGAGCTCCGACTGCTTTCCCTACTGGTAATTGCTGCTATTAAAGCTAATCCTGTGACCATTCAGGACTGCTTTTGTTTTGGGCTTTATCTTCTCCAAGCTTGGAGAGTTTCACCTTTCAGCCCGCTGCACAAAAGAGACATTTTTTAGAGTTGGTAATTATCTGTTTTATGCTCTCTACAAGGGCCAGAGAAAACCCTTCCTCGAGCTCCGAAATACAGCAGCGAGAGCACTCTGTTCTTTCTTTTCAATGCAGCCACTATAATCACAGTGATAATGGCAAAAATACGCAGTGGACGTTATTGAGAGATTAATGAGATAGAGGGGGACTTTATCTATCTCGCCTGGCTATACCGCAGTAAATGCAATTATGTTCAGTGCTTATTAGCATGGTGGTAATGCTGGGTTCTAATTTACGCCAGTAATTGGGTCTTTATTTTTATGATGTGTAATCCACTATTAATCATGTTGATGATTTGGTAAATGTAGCGCACAAATTCCCGCTCTCTCCGATTTCCTGGAACACATCTTTGATCGTTTCGTTCATTGTTTTTCACACCAGTTAACAGTTTTGTTGATAATCTACAAAGATTTGCACTGATGACCGAATTTCTACAAAAAAAGCATAATTTTGCTCCCTAATGACTTTATTGTAGTCGGCAAAGGTATCCCATAATGTCAACAAGAAATCAATCAATGACCCTATTTACTTTCTTAATGCACTTACAGTGACCTAATCCATAAATATGCACATATTTTCCTTAAAAAAAGGTAGAAATATGATCATCAGTTCAAACATCTTTGTAGATGTATTGCATTACATGATGTTATAGAAAAAAAGAATAGTAAAAATGATATAGTAAAAATCTCTTAATTTGGTTAAGTTTTCTTTACCATAGGCCTATATATATACAGTAGTCAACATTTGAACTGGATCGAAACCTTTCATCAAAGTTAAACAAGAATTTTGAACAATACCCATTCTTGTCTTAGGACAACTTTGATGAACTTTTTTGATCCACTTCAAATGTTACTAGTGTTGTGTGTGTATATATATATATATATATATATATATATATATATATATATATATATATAGCTTTTGCAAGTAAAACCTAAAAATTACTGTATAATATATTTTTACTGTATAATTTATAATGCCTGTGTGGCACATCAAACACTGTATGAGTACATTAAATAACACATTTTTTTTCTCATTTTTGTTATCAGTAATGTACATTAGGCTGTTTTCTGTTAAATGTTATGTTATTTAGTTATTGTTTATTGCATTATTATTTCGTGTCATATTTGTTTTTGTCTGTTACAAATATTGGCGGTGTTTTATAGACGGGCCACTTAAGATGAGTCATCATGTGGCTTTCTATTTTATCACCTGTATTATTGTGGTGGTTATCAGTACATGTTAAGGTAATAATCAGATTTTGGTATAAAGTGGATTGGCATATTAACATTATATCACAAAATATGCTGTCCCGTAATACCTGAAACATTGTCACCGTGATTTGTTTAGTGATTTATTTCTATTTTTTTTTTTTTTACCATAAATTTAACAGGATATTTTTGAACAGTGATATATGTGTGATAAAAAAAAAATGTAATGTTAGATTTCCTCAAGTTGATTCTAGTGTTGTTTCAGTTAAGCTACATGTTGAGACAGTGATGAAATGTGCGTTCTGTCGAAAAATGACTGTCACTAGTTAACAATAATAGGCTGTTACCCAATCTGTCCTGATGTTAATGCCAAAAATATGGTACATGTGTATTAGAGCGCTGGGATTTACACTCATTAGAGAGTTGTGTGACTCTTTGTCTGAGTGACAGGTTTAGCCTAGACGTGTTTTATTAAATCACGTCAAGTCTTGGTATATCTGTCGTGAGTCAACTGTAGGACGTGTGGCCCTTTCAGAGTCCAGCCTCTCTCCAGATGGCTTTCCTCTTCCTGGTCCCGGACCTGCTGTGCTGGGACCTCTCCTGATTGGGTAGGCCAGATGCTTTCCTGCTGCTTCAGTCATGATTGACAGGTGCTTTCCCCAAACAGAAGACCTAACATCCTCACTTTTTCTTTGAATGACAGCCCCTCCGGCCCACAGATCTTCTCTGATGGTTTTGGGAATGACATTATTAAAGCCTTATGCTGATTGAAATATTCATTACTGTCTGGGAACTTCCATTTGGCTTTGTTGTGATGTGAACAGTGCTCTGAGCTGTCAGGTTAAGAGCAGTGTTTAAATGACTAGTATCTTCATTTGAAAGCTAATGGACAAGTAAACCCAGAGCATCTGAATAAATTGGCTCTTAGAGAGATAAAAGGGTCCTTGTCCGTGTAAATGGAGCAGCTCATTTACCGTTTAAGTTTACATATGTCACCAATAATATTGTGTAGGGTAATCTACACCAGACCTTTTAAGTAGCTCAATAACAAAAATGGAATTTCAGCTAGTTATTATTTGATGCAATGTAGATATGAAACCATTTTTTTGACATTTATTTTTACTATTTAAATTTGCATCCATTATTTTTCTTAAAAATATACAAATACATGCACATTAAAAAAAAGAAAGTAAAATATTACATTTAGGCCTGGCTTCACAGGCAGGGATTAGATTAAGTCAGACCTTAGTTAATTAGGAGATTTAAGTAACTTTTATAATTGTGCGTTAGAAAAAAACAATCATTACTGAATAGGAATCATGGAGATTCATTCTTGTGGAAAGTGTGTTAAAGCCAAAAAGTATAGATTTTTAGTCAATATCAAAATCAAATTCAATGAATTTTTGATCAAATGTCACATTCCATTCATTGACAACCATATACACATTATGCTATTGTATACATTTACTGCACTATATAGATGTCAGCTTGCTGATGATTCAGGAATTTTGGACAAATAAGTGATATTTTCGCTGTGTAAAAACATACAATATGCATCAAATAGTTATTTACATATGTGCATAAACACGAAACATGATTAGTTTATTCCTCAGAATAAACTCGGGTATCATTAAACATATGACTCGAGGGGGCATTCATATCCAATGTTTGACTAGGAAACTTGTATTTATGATAAATCCTAGCATGTGAAGACAGCATCACTGTAACCCAGTAAATGCAGTTTATTTTTATTATGTAGCAGATTACCTCATGGGGCCATTTTGAGATCACATGATCAACCAAATACTACTTGTTTCATCTCAGTAACACCCCTTTATAAACAGATCTGACACCATTGCATACAATGCTACAATACAATCCTGTTTTACGGGACTCGTACACGAACGCTATGTGTGTTTGTGTGTGTGTGTGTGTGTGTGTGTGTGTGTGTGTGTGTGTGTGTGTGCTACAGAAACTTGCCTGATGGTATTCCTAGAAAATTCCCAATGAAACCACAGGACATGGGATGGCTTTGTGAATATGTCTCTAAAGCTGTCAGCTCACATCTGTGGTACAGGTGGGTTAAAAAAATTATGTTGGGCATATTTCTTGATTTAATCACCCCTGAGGGTTTTTATTGGTTTATACTGAGTTTACTTATTGAACCTGACATCATTGTCAGATTTTGGACTTCTTTTGATGACCTCCTACTGTATAGCTAAGCATTTTAGTAAGCAGTGCTTTATGTGGTCATTTGTGTTTGCATAGACAGGTTGTCTGCCGAGCATTTCCATAAGATCTTATCACTGTTTGACCTGTTATAGTGAAAACGTTGTTGACAGAATGTAACTTCAAAATAATGTTACTTTCAAAATATGCTGATGCTATAAGAAAGCAAGCATACATTTGTCCAAGGTCATCAGATTTTTGAAATGTAAATTTGTGTTCAGAAGAGAGGGCATTAATATCATCAATCCAAGGTTATGTTTCAAACCTAGCAATATTATACAGAAAACCATGCGGTACATGTCCCACTGATGTCAAAGTAAATCAGACTCTCTGCCCCTCCCTTTTCCCCCCTCTGTCCATTTGCTTCCTATTACCCTATCTCTTAGCCAATAAAGATCATAGTCAATTAAAAGCTCTACTCCATAGTCAGGAAATGAGCCAATTAAAAACCAGCCCTGGAGAGAATTGTGTGTTTTTGTGAGGACTGTAACACCCGGAGTTAGCTAGCCATTAGCATTCCCATTCATCTCAATAGAAGAGTGGGTTTTTCTTTCTTTGTTTTTGCTCATATAAACTCTCTTTTGGATTGCTTTGAGCCAATCAAATGAGCCATAAATGGCATGTAACTAATCACTCCAGAGCAGGAAAGTAGCATCCTGACAATGCTCAGCCTGTTCTCACGTAAATGCGTCTCTATAGCACGCATTGTGTATTGTCGTGCAATTTATACGCGAAAATTCGTTTTTACGTGCATATGATACGCAGTTTTCGCGTGCATATACGCAGTTCATTTGCGTGTAATACACACACACGCAATACAATACGTGCAATACACACGCACCCCACACCACTACTAAACCTACCCTAACCAACCCATGCGTATCCTATGCACGTAAAAACTCATTTTCGCGTATAAATTACACGATAAACGCACTGCGTGCTATAGAGATGCATTTAGTGTGATCGGGTTGCAATGCTAGATGATGCTAGCACACTTGACTAGCAACTATCCTGGGGTGTGTTTCCGGTACAACTATGTAACTTGCTGCTTAACTACCATAGTACGATGCATCATTGAAAAAATAGGGGCCAACTATGGTCGCAAGTTCCGTCGTTATGAGCATAGTTCAACGAGTCGATGTTTCCTGACATTCGACATTCACTAACAGCATCGCAAAGTTGTATGGTTGGAACGACAGCCCTCGAGCTGTGGTTAGAAGCATAGTTTCTAGATTGCATGACATGTGGACTTAATAAATCCTTATCTTGAGCAAAATAAGCAAGCTGACATTCAGTACAACCTGTGTCTTTTATTTAGAATACATACAAATGTCATTTACGTCTTTGAGTTTGTCAAGAGATTTATGAAGACAGCGCATGTGCGAACGTGCTCTACTATGTAAGAACGATGATATCCTATGATTGAATATGGAAATAAAGCAAAATAACTGAGAATGTTTTTTTAAAATTCCTCAAATGCCATGTCTGTTATATATCAAACCATCTAGCATTAATTCGATCTCAAAGAGTTTCATTAAAATAAGTTATTACTCCACCACGTGCGTGACGTCATAAACCAATGTGGTTGAACGACCACTTTGCGACAATATGGTTTCAGGAAACAGTTGTGACTCGCTAGTTGATTTCTTCAATGATACATCGTACTATGGTGAAGCATCGAGTTACGTCGTTGTACGGGAAACGCACCCCAGGACTGTTTCCCAAAACCATATTGTTGCAAATTTGTCGTTCAACCATGTTGGTTAATGATGTCACAGGTGGTGGAGTGATACCGTACTTTAATGTATAGTTTGGACCCTATTTTAACAACATTTGTATATATTTGAAATAAAATATTAGATTGTACTAAATGTCAGCTTGCTTATTTTGCTCAAGATAAGGATTTATTAAGTCAAAATGAAATGCCATCAAGAAACTAGGCTTTTACGACAGGTCGAGAGTTGTCGCTCCAACCACAAGATTCATTTTCATCTCTTTCGGATAAAACTGAACATGCTTTTAGCACCAATCACAGGACATTCCACTTCCAAAGTGTTGCAAAATGTGCAAGAAGCAAAGTAATTTTGCAGAAATGTCGCCACAGGCACGTTTTTCCAAAGAGCCTGGATAGATATGTTTCTAGCAAAAACAAATTATTTAGTCAGGATACACGTTATACTTTTAAAGCTGCAGTCCGTATCTTTTCCTCTTTGTCGCCATCTCTCTGTTCGAAATCTGTAACTGCAGTGATTCGCGGAATTATCATCTTTACGTGGGTTGTAAATCGGCATTAAACAGCACGGATGAACACAGTGCTTTGAGGCGAGTGGTGCTGTCAGTCACCGCGCTGTGTGGATACTGTCATTCAGAATCACAGATTCACTTTTTGAAAGTTTGACCAACATAAGAATTTTCATAAGAAAATGTCTTCTGAACAAGTAATTAAAATCCATTTTTGTTCTGACCAACTAAGGGGGGAAAAGCATTCGACATGATAAGCTTCGTTAGATTTAATCAACGCGATTTACAGCAACAGTGCAAATTATAGCCTACTTTGTTCTCAAATTGTTCATGTTAACAACATCAGCATTGCGTGACTAATGTTAAATTTAATGTGTTTTATGGTTACCTGTGTAGTTCAGAATTCATATTCTCCATAATAGCAAAACGAGAAAGGCACAACAAAGGAAACTCCATAACTGTGTGAATTAAGAAAACGTACTGTTACACGATTGAACTATTGAAATGTCTTACTTGTTCAGCAGAAAAAAGCCGTCTCTTCTTCCGTTTTGAACCCCTTCAAAACACGGAGTTCACGCACTTTTCAAAAGCCCCGCCGATGTTTAAATCCTTGTGTTCGCATGAGACGGTTTCTTTCTCTTTCTCTAGCCACCTTAAATCCGAAGTACGAAGTCTTTTGGGTTTTATAACTGCTGAATCTCCAGTTGACACTGATGATTGTTGTTTGGATCTTTCTGGATGCCATAAGTTTAATTATGTAAAGTGCTGCGAGAAAAGCCTATACATCTAAACATCTCGTCACGCGCAGTATAGCCGGCTAGCCGAAACTCCTTCTTTATGTGTACGGGTGTGACGTCATGACTCAAAGACATGCTCGAATTTCACGCGGAAACCCACCAGTACCACTGGAATTAAAATCATTATTACAAGCTAACCGTTTTGAAACTAGCTATGGCAAGCAGATAGTTTTGACCACTGGCAGAATAAGTTTTTTTTAATATAATTATTTTGGATTATTTTTTACTTAAAAAAGTTACGAACTGGAGCTTTAAACAGGTGTTAGAGGGGGAAATATGGTGTAGTTGTAGTATTTACCTGCAAAGACTAAGCATGCTAACCAGTCAAACCTTGACCCCTTGGCCCTTGGATAAAAAAATAAAATAAAAAATTCAAAAGCTCCAGTCGTGATTTGGGGGGAAATCAGGATCACAGGACCTAATCTTCAGAACAGCAGCCTTGCGGTGTGCAAGTCACTGATAAAGGCCATTTTCTGTCATCACCGAGGTTCACCTCGAGTCAGTCAGCCTGTCAGAGGTAATCTGGTAAAGTGCCAAAGGCAGGTCTAGAGAGGGAAAAGTGGGTGGAGAAAAAGAGCGGAGAGATGTTGTTGTGGTCTGCCCACCATCTTCTGTGTATGGGTCGTAAAATCAAACGCAGATTAAGAGATCATAGGTGGTATTGAGACAAAAGCAAGTAGAGATAGTGTAAAACCAATTAATGGGGTATTTTATGGCTACAAGGTGGTTTATGTCTGGCGTTCGTCTGTCCTAGGAGAACATGATGAATCAAATGGCTCTCGTTACTATTTTATTTTGGGGTGTCATATACAAAGAACTGTAGATATTAAGATACACTGGCTCATGCATACATGCTTGACGTACAACGCGCCTGCCTGCCTTTGACATTTGAGTAACGACGCAATACGTTCTCATAATATCCAGATGAATATTTTGAAGGCCGACGTGAGATGATTCATTTTTATGCGTGCAATCCTTATACTTTGATGTATGTATTCATCAGGTATTGCTGCATTTGTAAACTGGCATGTTCCCATCACTCCCCACCTTTTCGGTGCTTGTATCTGTGCTACATATCAATATAACTTGCAGCCATTTGGTAGCACATATTTAGCAATTAAGGTGAGTTTCAAAGCCAAGTTCGAGATTGATACATACAGTGCCAGATGGCCATTAATGTCATCATTTTTCACGCAAATGCCTATGTAATGCTTTCATTTGCCGTTTAATGTTGAGGATACGTTCACATGGAAAATGGATCTAATCTTCAGCCGAACTAACTGTTTAATTTCGATCTAGCAAATTGCAGTTTGAAAAACAATTGAATAACTCTATTTGTTTTTAAGTCTTCATAAAGTAGGAAATGAGTATTGGATTCTTTTATTTGATTACTGGGCGCATTAGCTGCTAACTACCATCTGGTCGTAGATTTTCATGTAGTGTA
Source organism: Rhinichthys klamathensis goyatoka (assembly GCF_029890125.1). Classification (NCBI taxonomy): domain Eukaryota; kingdom Metazoa; phylum Chordata; class Actinopteri; order Cypriniformes; family Leuciscidae; genus Rhinichthys; species Rhinichthys klamathensis. Next base: position 3,791,207 of record NW_026606581.1, read on the forward strand.
TTGCAAAGCAATGCAACACACTGACTAATGCAGAGTTTTCTCATTTCTGCAGATGTTTGTACATCCATTAACAGCGTTGACGGAGAAAAAAACATTAGCAAAAGTAAATATTCATGATTTAATTTGTCTTCATATTCATATAATGTTTATCCGAAATCATATTAAGAACAGCAAACAAGCTTCGAATTTCAGTATAACATCCATAAATGTGCAGCAATTTATTCAGAATGGACACGGCTCAGTAGAATGCAAATTGAAGGGATTGTTTGTTCTGAGATGAAGGCCAATTCATCTCCAGAGATGTGTGGTGCATTTTATGCGTTTGGGGGATCCAAAATATGCTTCTATTTCAGGGTCAGTGAGGAATAGGAGTGTCCATGGCAAAGAAAAGAAAAAAAAAAATCTTTTACAAATCTATTTACATAAATGTGCTCTTTGTATTCATGTTGGTTTCATGTGGTTTTGAAAAACTTACTTACATTTCCAAGAAACGTTTTAATTTAATGATAAAAAATGTCATGAGATGTAAAAAGTAAAAGCATATTTCCCCCAAATACATTTTTACAAAACATTTTCAGTTACATTTGCTTTAAATTATGTTGTTTAAGGTATGTTATGTACTTTTTAAATTGTATTTTATAAATACCAAGAAATATTAATTCATACTTATCCTTAATGACATTTTAAGAAACTTGGTGACCTTGACAGTCATGATGGTCTCAATGGTATTACTTCCTGTTTTTTTCTTTCTATCTATCTATCTATCTATCTATCTATCTATCTATCTATCTATCTATCTATCTATCTCTATCTCTATCTCTATCTCTATCTCTATCTATCTATCTATCTATCTATATCTATCTATCTATCTGAACAGAACTTCAGACTCAGAAACTCAATGTCTCCAGCCACAGTGTTTATGCTGTTGAGAAGCTAAACATAATCCAGAAGATTAATTTCTCATGTTAATTTGTGAGTCAGAGTTTTCACACTGCAGTTTACTTTCAACTACTTCCAAGCAAAGTCATTCCTTCATTAGACCAGGGGTTAGCATGGGTCAGACGCCACTCCTCCAGGACCTAAAAAAAGCAAGACATCTGGTGCAGGATGAGTTTGGAATAATAATGCCCTTGGTCTCTCTCTTTACATCAGGAAGTTTGCAAGGAAGCAGCATACCTCTGTTTCACAAAAAGCAAGAATATACCTTCAACCCATCTAGTTCCTGTTTGCCCTTTTCTTTACTGATTTAGAACCAGTTTCCTTTCATCTTAACCATTCTAAGAGAGAGAGAGAGGGAGAGAGAAAGAGAGAGAGACCAGAGCAGGGAAACTTCTCCCAACCTGTCTGCGGATTTAACGTTAACCTTTTCATCGAGATCCCTCTGTAAGCACTTTGCACAAACAGCTACCTTCCCCCTCTTGCAGCAGGAAATGTGTCTGGATTGTTTGTTTGGGTTCTAGCCCCACATTAACAGGCCCTTGTCTTACATGCCATCTCGGTGTTGAGCTTCTGAGTTAGATACCAGCATTTTCAACATTTGATATGTGGCTGCATGGTTGAATTTTTTCATATCCTCCTTGTTTTCCCACACATTTGTGCGTTTGGAGCCTGTTTCACTGGCTTATTTATTCTCATGAATTCTTGCTTATAAGACATGTGTGCATATCACACATTCCAACTGGTAACTGAATGCGACGATGCGCCACTTGCTACATTTGTTGAGTGCCAAAGGCATTCTCTACGCTGTTGCACAGTTTGGGAACGAAACCCAGAATGCCTTTGTTTTGAACAAATGTGCTATTTTCTACATGACACTCTTGGTAACCCCAAATAATCCCGATTGCACCGTGTAAGGGTATTTCAAGGTGAAGTTTAATAGCCAGATCTAGTGTTGTTGTGCTCACATCAAAGAGAGAAAATGGATGAGTTTGTAGTGTGGTGACCTAGCCACTTAACTCTGCAAACTGAATCTATAAAATTCACAAACAGAAATTGGTCTCGATGCATGTGTGTCTGAGGCTCTGTTTACACCTGGCATTAAGATGCGTTTTGGTCGAACGGATCACAAGTAGACGAGGCAGACACATACCCGTTTACACCTGGTGTTTTACCAGTTTGCACCAGAAATGTACAGTTATTTATTTTACAGGTGTCTTAACAAAGTTCTGCTGGTGGATGATAAAGCGGGTGAAAGCTCCCACAAAATTACACTGAAGGATGGATCCGAGCCATAGGTATGGTATGGGCTTGCGGTATAAGCTCTTCATAGGTTTGTCCATAGGCCCCCGACATTGGTTTATCCATGGGTTCCTAATTGATCCTGTCTAAATTAGCCCATACTGGGGATTATTCAGATAGGGTTGACATGGAACCCACGGACAAACCCCATGTAGGGTCCACAACTCAAGCTGATATTGTTCCTACATTGGCCCCACCATGAAATGTTCGCTAGGTAGGGATCAGTGTCATGGGTTTTGTCCGTAATCAACCCCTATACCACCATATGTATTATTTAAGGGGACAGCCATTTGTGGTGGTGTTTTTAACTATAGTTGGCATTATTGAGTGAACCTCAACAACAAGTGTACAAACGGTGTGCGAAACAACTAGCAGCGAAAAGGACCCCAAAACGATTCTATTTGGTGAAAAAAAAATATTTTATAAATGGGTATTCTATTCAGTACCTGATTAGAAATCCTATAAAATTGCTTTACGATGTATGTTGTCTGAACTTTTACTTTGACAGTTAGTGTCTTTTAAACTGGTACATTAACAATACTATATAATTGAGGTATTAGATTGTGAAAATAGGAACATTTCTTGTTCCTATTTTTTGTTAGCATCGGTTTTGCAAGCTAACTGTTCAGAGTGCCAGCTTTGCATACCATTAGCTACATTAGCCTACTAGCTTAGCCTAAGTATTTCACAAATATTCAATTACGCAGTACTGTTTCAAATAAAATGTTTTTTTTGAAATGTCATCAAAGAATCCCCCAAAAAATAATATTAAGCAGCACAACTGTTTTCAACATAAGAAATGTTTCTGAAGCATCAAATCAGCATATTCGAATAATGACACTGAAGACTGGAGTAAAGGCGTCACAGTAATAAATTACATTATCAAAACACATTAAAATAGAAAATGGTTATTTCTTAACTTGTATTAATATTTCAAAGTATTGCTGTTTAACTGTACTTTTGTACAAATAAATGCAGCCTTGGTGAGCATAAGAGACTTCTTTCAAAAACAGTGTTTTGTTTGATCAGGCTTTGCAAACAGGGCATCAGCAGACTCAACTCAACTTGTTGCAAAGAACCAGGGCATAATACTTTTTTTTAGACTTGACGCTTGGTTCTTTTGACCTGGGCCAGTATAAGTAAACACTTAGCTACCACTAAGAACACCTTAGAAACCACACATGAACATACAGCAATTTGGCAGCAATTTGTACTCCACCAATAGAATAAGTTAACTTATTTACATTTAACCGACATCATATATTGCTAAAGCTGCACATTGTGCATGCAAATATGAGATAACATCAACCTTGAAATAAGAATAAATCTATTGAGGGTTTATAGTTTTTGAAGGCTTTCTATATATTTAAAACTCCCTCTTTTTTGTTCATCCTTTCTATGATTATGCCCCTACCTCTCTACCTTCAAACTTTGACTGCACTGATGCACCTTTGAAGTCAGTGAGCAATTTAAAACAGATGAGTCACATTCCAATTTCCCAGCATTACTCTGGATAAAGATACCCCTAGCGTGCACAATCTTTCCATTGCTGTCCAATTAATTCTTTCACTGAGCCATGTTGCTAAGATTAAAAGATCAGTCAAAATCAGTCCAGCCATGTCAGAAAAAGGCAGAGGCTTCAGTTGCTTTCTCCTTAAGAAGTCAATGACGAACTCACTTGACTGGTACCGACTGCTGGAAAAGTCGATATTTCTTAAAACAGGACTGAGAGGGAAATTCTTTGAAATCTAACGTACACTTGGCTTTTTATTGACACGCATGAGAAGAATCGCTGTCGCATGAGAGAATCTGCGTGTATTAGTGTGTGTGCGTAAGGTCAAATGTCACGGACGGAACTAGAAAAACAGTTGGAGAAGTGGGTGGGGATTCCTGTTTTTTGGTTTTTCGCCAGCTTCTGTGAAGTGTGTGTCTCAAACTGTCTTCCTTATGTCAGTCACTGGCTTCCTCGGCAGTCTAATGCAGTCTCTGCTGACATCATATCCAGCACATCTGCCCATTACCCATGCCTGGAGGGAATCCGACTACACACGCTACCTGAAATATTCATCCAATTCCAAACACAACCTGACAAATCATTGCCTTATAATTCCCCATTCATTATCATATAATGACATTAATGTTCTACTTTAACCTCCATCCATTAATAGCAACTTGTCAGTCCAGAATATGCGTGAACTGACTTTTATTGCATTTAAAAAGCCAAACTCTGGCTGAAAAGGAAGACGACGAGCGTTATTCATCCCTCCAGCCCTCTTGACTGTTTTTTGAATTAATTCTCAACGGAGGACACACTGTCTGTCCATCCCTGCCAGCCTGTATCTGGACACATCATTAGGTGCTCTTTGTGTTGACCTGGCTCTACTGAAAAAGCCATTGCCTCTTTTTCCTCCCAGGCTACCTTGACATGGACCTGACATGGGTGACATGTCTGAGAGTGGGGGATGTTTTCTGCTTTCTCTCTCTCCTTTCTTTTTTCTGTCCCTCTGCTGTCTCAGCACGGGCTGTCAGTTTGAGAAGTGTGCGCCCCTAAATTTAATAGGGTTTTCTCCCTGTGCCTCCCTTTGGACAGACCGGCACAGGAGAATTCAGTGCGGCTCATTTTGAGAAGTGCAGAGCAAAGTTCACAACACTCCTTTCGTGCTGTGCATCTGACTTTCTATAAGACCCCCCCACCATCGCAAACATCCAGCATTCAAAGTTTCTGTGCCTTATGGTCTGCTGGGGAAAGTGTGTAACTTTGGTTTTGCTTCAGGATTTGTAGATTGGACATCAGCAAAGTACAAAAATATTAATGCTTTTGGCAGCCAATAATTCAGAGAAATTATAAATGGTTACATTGGAGTATGTTGATGATGTATATATTGATTAATTGATTGTTTTATTTTTATTTTTTATAATTAGCTTATGTTTGCAAGTTACTGTACTATGCAAGCATAGTACACTTCTAGCTGATTAGGTCCTGGACAAGTAGAATGCTCTTTTATGAAGTTGGACTTAAGGACTTTAGTAAGATTATGTTATTATTTTTATCATATGTTAATTTAACAAAAAAATTATAATATGACTTGTGTTTGTTTTGGTTGTATTATATGATATTTGTATTTTTGTAATTGAATTTTTGCCATGAAAATAGCCTTTAATGACATGGCATTAAATAAAACAATCCATCTATCTGTCTGTCTGTCTGTCTGTCTGTCTGTCTGTCTGTCTAGCTATCCATCTAGCTGATTAGATTGCTAGTTTAGCCTATACCTTTATTAAATGTTCAATAATACACTTAATTTTGGGGTCAGTTAGACTTTAAAAAAAATAATAATAATACTTTTTATTCAGCAAGGATGCATTCTTGACAAAAAGTGACTGTAAAGACTTTTATATGGTCAAAAAAATGGTCTTTTCCTGAAAAAAAAAAAATATTATTATGGTTTCTAGATCAAAAAAAGTAGCACAACTACTATTTTCAACATTAATAATAATAAGCAATGTTTCTCGATCACCAAATCAGCATATTATAATGATTTCTTGAGGATCTTGTGACACTGATGACTGGAGTAATGATGCTGAAAATTCAGCTTTGTCATCAAAGGAATAAATTACTTTTTACAACATAATAAAATAGAAAACAGTTAATTTAAATTAAAAAATAATATTTCACTCTATTACTTTTATTACGGTATTTTTGATTGAATATATTTAGCTTTTGGTGAGCATGAGATGCTTCTTTCAAAAACATTAAAAATCTTACCGACCCAAGCATTTAAATTGTACATTTTTATGCATAATTCAAGGCAATAATTTACAGTACCACCATGTTCTCATTGCAAATCAGTGTTTAGCTATTTTTTTTGTTTTAACTCGTGTAGTTTGATGATACAGTATCTTCTATCAAGTAGGCCTAACACATGAATTTGCATATAAATGCACTCGAATTTGATTGGCTGCACTTTTGATGACAAAATCTAATATGGGAAGTTTTTTATCCCCTCAGAGATATAATAATGTTGTCATCTTAGCTTTATATTATTTGCATCCTTGAAAAACATTTTGAGAATCACTGCTGTGCTATATAAGATACAATAGGTGCTTGGTGTTTATAAATTCACCCTCTTTGCAATGTCTATTAAAAAACATAGCAGCTTAATGTTTTTTTTTTTGTTTTTTTAATTGAATAGTCCTCTCACACACTGAGTTCTGTCTGAATAGCATGCGTTACACTCAATTCAAAGGTCTGCGGTCTTAAATCATATTAGGAATGTGGTTTAATCAGACGTCTATGGATCTAGCCATTTAACAGGCAAATTTGGTGCTTTGCCACTCCAAAAAGATTTTGCCACTGTTATTATCAATATCAATGCATCTTAAATGACCGATATCACGTCACATGTTAGAATCAACACAATGGATTATGGGTAGACAATGTTGACTGCTTGACCCAGAGACGTTTAAATGAATCTCCATGTGATGTGAAGTTATGCGTGACCGCTGGAGTGGCCCACCTGCAGCCGTCCTAACATAAACATGGACGCTGGTGTCTCAACATAGACGTCTCCTGTTTCAGGACAGCTGCAGCCCACGCACACCCACAAACCCCTTTAAATCCTTCTCTAAATCCCAAACCCTTGGTGGCCTTCGGATGACTTGTTTGCTCCTTACGGAGGCTACAGACAACGTTTTCTCCAGCTAATAATCATCAAGTTAGCTAGACGGAGGTCACTGAACTGAAATATTTGCGCAACAAATAAACCCCAAACAGCTGTGATGCATTTAGCTTAGCACAATGCAGACTGAGGTAAAGTGTGCGAAGTGCCTTTCAGCGATTTAAACACGCCAGAGACCATCATGGCTGTTTTAAATCAACGTCAGAATATATTTATGCTCTTATTAAACATTCCTTCGCCTTAATCCTGTAATTGAGCAACAGTTTGTCTTCTTTCAGCACTCCGAATAGGTTTGGAAGCAAAGAATTCCCAGAGCTGCCAAGGAGATGCACTGTCTTGTGTTTCACTGTCACCTGCTGCAGTCTGTGTGTAACGCGGGTCCGTAATTAGACTGAAAGGTTCTGGCTTCTGAATACACTGGCCTTTGACTACAAGCCCGAATTCCTCCTACCAGTTTTGCTTAGCTTGTGATTCAGGGACTGCACGCCGCGAAATGTTTTCCTTGGCCTGCTACCTAGCAAATGTCCCGGCGACCCTTTGGCTTGCAGCGAGGAGAAGGGGGGATTTCAACCGATTGGACATGGACCATAAATCAACACCCACATCTTTCTAGAACACAGGGAGAATGAGCTGAGGGGTTAAGGGGGTACAGGGGTGTGTGTTTGGGTTTTTCCGAGTGTGTATGAGCAGGAGACTGGATAGATTCCCAGTCAAGGACAAACATTTGTATGGCATTCATTACCTTTTAAAAGTTTGGGGTTGATTAGAAGCTTTTTTTTTTTTTTTAAGAAATCTCCTTTGCTCACCGAGGCTGCATTTATTTGTTAAAAAAATATAGTAAAAACAGAAGTATTATGACATTTTAATATAAAATAACTGTTTGCTATTTTAATATATTTTAAAATGTAATGTATTCCTGTGATGGCAAAGCTGAATTTTCAGCATCATTACTCCAGTCTTCGGTGTCACATGATTCTTCAGAAATCATTCCTATATGCTGAGTTTCTGCTCAAGAAACATGATCCAGTCAAATTCCTGCGTTCCTATGTTTTATTTATACGCCAAATCGTGTAAGAAACATCCTTGGTTGTGAGCACTGTTTTAGATGTATATAAGGGGTAATTTGCGTTTGTGTGTGACTTTTCATGTGTTGATATTAATGTGTGTGAAGAAGAGAAAGTAAGAGAGAAGGTTAGTGAAAGCTATGCATTACCGGCAGCTGGAAGTATTCTGAGTCACTGCAGAAAGTGATAAAAGTACCAGCCCGGACTCCACTGTCCTTAAGATAACTTCAGCTGGAGAGAGAGAGAGAGAGAGAGAGAGAGAGAAAGGGGATTTTCTCTTGACAGTGGTCTGGCTTGTAAACCAGCAGTGAGGCCAGCAGGAAGTCTAACTTGTTTTGACTTCACGCTCCTTGGCTAAGAATAAAACCAGCCTGGGCTGGTGTTGCTTCAGACATGCAGTATTCCACCCAACATGCTTTTATGTCTGTTTTACTTAAGAAATCTGATATGTAAGGGGATTTAAATATCAATTACACTTCTAAGATGTCTTTGAAATGTCCCGGAGATCCAGGTTGATTTTTTTTTTTTTTTTTTTTTTTATAGATAGAAGTGAGAAGCGGAAACATGTATTTCAACAGGTATTTTTTTTGACAAACTTTTGGGAAAACTTCTCTTCTATATTTGTGTGACCTTTGGCACTCAAATACAGGAACTTACCGGGGCTCACATTTTTGTTTCAAACATTTGGCAGGGGAATAGTTCCTACTATAAACCCACACGTTTCAAACAGACAAGAAAGAACAGGTGCTTCAGAAAGCTCAGTGTTATAGAATACCTGACCTTACAGTGACTTCAAGACATTTCATTAGGGCCCGCAGACTGTCAGACTACTTAGACATAATATTTTATCATGCACACCACAAAAGAAAATTAAATTAAATTAAATTGAATACATAGTTTAATTTATATTTTACTTTATAATATTTATATATTTTAAAATATTAATAAAATGTAACTATTTTAATAAAAATAAAAACATGTTAAATAAGTCAGGTCAGTAAATCAAGACAATGCTTTCAACAGGTCATTTGGGTGGATTTTGTAACGTTTCAACATATGGAGGGCCTCAGGGTTGAGGTCAAGGAGAAGACAAACCTATAAAGCGAGAGAGACAAAGTGAGCCCTGTGTCATAGTTCTGTCTTTACCGTCTTCGTATGTCTGAAACCAATTATGGCGTTGGATTTGCGTGCGATTTCCTCCCTGTGATGAGCATCCCCTACATCTGTGTTTCAGTGGGGGAAAAGTCTCTCATGTTACTGCAAGAGCATGTTGGAGCGTTTAGATATTTGGATTTGTGAGTACATATCAAACTGAAAAAAATGTTGAAGACCAGATGGAAGAGGATTTGTCTATCAAGGTCTATCAAGCTAAAAGTGCCTTTTCATGTGCTTCAAAATAGTAATACACTTTTAACGGAATCATACAATAAGGAATCAAAATTTATTTTGAAGTAATTTTTTTAACAAGATTCCTTATCATTAATGTAATTTCACGTGCAAAGGGGGCATTTCTTAAAGGGGTCATGACATGGATTTTTTTATTTTATTATTATTTTAATATGTTACTTTGGTTCACTTAAACTGTTAATAGGAACCTTCAATCTGACCCTGTCTAAAATGATCAGTTTTTAAGGGGCGGCTCCTTTAAGGCTTGTCAGTAAACAGCAACTGTTATGATTTGCTAACGTCATTCCATAGGGAACAGTATCAATGGCCACTCGCTATTGTACACGAGTAAGTGTTTTGAAAACATTAACCATGAAAAAATGTACAGTCATTAAAGCATTATGAAATTATTTACTTACAGATTTGTGATGCAGCTGCTGTCAGATCCAATATAATTGGGTGCTTTATCTTTCAACAAAAGTTTCTATGCAAACTCTCCATTTCACTGTGCCTCGTTTACAAAACAAAATGCTCCAAACAAACATAACTCTGGGACGCCGGGGCGCCATTAAAATAAAACATCCACTTGTTTCTGACACTGGGATCTTTCTGAAGTTTGCCCTGGTGAAAAACAATCCTAAGTATACTTGCAGCCAGACTAATTATCAGTATACTTCAAGTGTGTTAAAGGTGCTCTATGTAACTTTTCTACTAAAATGAATCCTTTTTTTATTGCCTGTGTGTGAAGGGGTTGTAATCACACATTAAAATGATCCACTTGTCGAGTTTTGCTATTACCTCTGGCCAGTATTCCTATTTCTATGTGAAGTCTCCGGGTCCGATTTACCGCGAAATCCAACGGATGTGACGTGCATGCGCACTCCCGAGCCTCTCTCCTTATATACAGTCTATTGTAGACGGTCAGGGAGTTACGTCCGGTTAAAGGCGCACGTTTTTCGGCTTATATCTCAGTCAATCTTTGATCAATATTCCCAAGACTCTAATCGTTCGTAGTGCTGGACGGGGCCTTTCGAACGAGCCCACCCCCGAGGTCCAACTCGCCCGGCTCCCCGAGTTATAGCCGTTCGAAATCGGGGGTCCCAGCGAACGGCAATCCGGTAGGGGGCATCCCCGAGGCCCGCCACTCTAGCGTTCGGGCAAGGGTTCCCCTGGGACCTCCTCCCCCGAATTTGAGCTCTCTGGGTCTTTGCGTTCCAGAGATACGAGCGATTTTCTTCTGAGATCGTGACGTCACCGGCGTCCGCAATTTTGAAGCGCGCCCGATGGTTTTCTGCTAATATATCCGCGAAAACACCACCAAAAACTATGGAACTTATATGGTTCTTCTCAGCTCGACTAGATGGTCCCAACGAGCTCGGTGCTCGCCGAATCCGTCAAGTATTCGCCGAGATATTTGCGTAATAGACGGTATTGTCTATGAGTTCGAGCACGAGCGCTCTTGTAAAATTTGGTTGCAATCTTAAAACATCACCACTAGAGGCCGCTAAAAGTTACGTAGAGCACCTTCAATGATTAGTTTACTTGAAGTGTGCTATTTTGTACTAAGTATATTGTAGTTGTTATTAAATTGTAGTAAAGCATAACTTTAAGTGTATTTAGTGTACTTTTGTGTACTAAATTGGACCAACTTCAAGTATACTTAGTATACTTTAAGTATACAGTATGCCTGTGTAGGGACTAATTAAATGCTTGATTAGTGATATTAAAGTGCACTTTATTTGTGTTACAAGTACATTACAAATTCATTACGAGTGTCTTCGAAACATACAAGCAATACACCATAAGTATATATACTTATGGTGTATTGCTTGTATGTTATATATACACTTATGGTATATTGCTTAAGTGTATATATATATACAGTCACCTAAAGGATTATTAGGAACACCTGTTCAATTTCTCATTAATGCAATTATAATCAACCAATCACATGGCAGTTGCTTCAATGCATTTAGGGGTGTGGTCCTGGTCAAGACAATCTCCTGAACTCCAAACTGAATGTGAGAATGGGAAAGAAAGGTGATTTAAGCAATTTTGAGCGTGCCATGGTTGTTGGTGCCAGACGGGCCGGTCTGAGTATTTCACAATCTGCTCAGTTACTGGGATTTTCACGCACAACCATTTCTAGGGTTTACAAAGAATGGTGTGAAAAGGGAAAAACATCCAGTATGCGGCAGTCCTGTGGGCGAAAATGCCTTGTTGATGCTAGAGGTCAGAGGAGAATGGGCCGACTGATTCAAGCTGATAGAAGAGCAACTTTGACTGAAATAACCACTCGTTACAACCGAGGTATGCAGCAAAGCATTTGTGAAGCCACAACACGCACAACCTTGAGGCAGATGGGCTACAACAGCAGAAGACCCCACCGGGTACCACTCATCTCCACTACAAATAGGAAAAAGAGGCTACAATTTGCAAGAGCTCACCAAAATTGGACAGTTGAAGACTGGAAAAATGTTGCCTGGTCTGATGAGTCTCGATTTCTGTTGATGTCAGATGGTAGAGTCAGAATTTGGCGTAAACAGAATGAGAACATGGTTCCATCATGCCTTGTTACCACTGTGCAGGCTGGTGGTGGTGGTGTAATGGTGTCGGGGATGTTTTCTTGGCACACTTTAGGCCCCTTAGTGGCAATTGGGCATCGTTTAAATGCCACAGCCTACCTGAGCATTGTTTCTGACCATGTCCATCCCTTTATGGCCACCATGTACCCATCCTCTGATGGCTACTTCCAGCAGGATAATGCACCATGTCACAAAACTCGAATCATTTCAAATTGGTTTCTTGAACATGACAATGAGTTCACTGTACCAAAATGGCCCCCACAGTCACCAGATCTCAACCCAATAGAGCATCTTTGGGATGTGGTGGAACGGGAGCTTCGTGCCCTGGATGTGCATCCCACAAATCTCCATCAACTACAAGATGCTATCCTGTCAATATGGGCCAACATTTCTAAAGAATGCTTTCAGCACCTTGTTGAATCAATGCCACGTAGAATTATGGCAGTTCTAAAGCGAAAGGGGGTCAAACACAGTATTAGTATGTGTTCCTAATAATCCTTTAGGTGAGTGTATATATATGGTATATAGAGTATATATATGCACTCATATATGACTCTACCATTCTGACATTCAGTTTGGAGTTCAGGAGATTGTCTTGACCAGGACCACACCCCTAAATGCATTGAAGCAACTGCCATGTGATTGGTTGATTAGATAATTGCATTTATGAGAAATTGAACAGGTGTTCCTAATAATCCTTTAGGTGACTGTATATATATATATATATATATATATATATATATATATATATACTGATATTAGAGTAACAATTATAGAAGAATAAAATAATTTTGGGTAACACTTTATTTTAAGGTGCTTGTAATAAGCAGTAATTAACAGTTAATAAGACACTTATAAGACCTTATAAGATGCATATAAGCATTAACTACTTAATATAAGGGTTAATTAAAGGTCCAGGCCCTGAAGAGATCAGGGAAACTACTCCCTCTTGGGAAGGTCAATTTTTAAGGGACTGGGAGTTTGTGTTACCATTTATGTTTGTTCGGCTGTTCTAAAAGTGCAATGTATTGATACTTGAGACATTTATTATTTAATTTAATTTATTTATTATAATTAGTTAATGCTTATATGCATCTTATATGTATCTTATAAGGTCTTATAAGTGTCTTATTAACTGTTAATTACTGCTTATTACAAGCACCTTAAAATAAAGTGTTACCTAATTTGGTTACCTTTTGGAGCTTGGAAGGGTTCAATTTGAGCAGATGTTTTATACCATCATCACTCAAAACTCAAAAATCATTTTAAACATCTTCAAAATCAACATTTTGATCACTGACAGCTTCTTTACCAGATCCACCATTAAGTGACAGTGACACTAACATTTGATTGTGTTCAGTAGTTGCTCTGCAGTAAATCACTTAGCCATTTCAAGTTTTGCCGATGATTCTTCCTATTCTTTTGTTTTCTGCCTGTGGTAACTATCAGTGAAACATCACTTCATCATTGTGTATCAGACATTGCACTTAACATATGAATGGGAAAACAGGCATTCTTTTATAATTCTATTATTATTTTCTTTTTAAATTGTTTATAATGAATTGATTGAGGAATACTAAGAAGGTGGGTGTCTAACTTTAACAAATAAATGACGTCCCAGGTCACTAAAGACCCGCGGTATGCGTTTAAGAGTTAAGGTGGGTTTTGAAATCATGTAATGGTGAGAGGTTGTGGGTGTGTTGGGGAATAGAAGTCCAGAGAGTAAGGGCAGCGATAGAAAAATGCCCTTCCACCAAACGATGCTAGTTTGTGCAGTGGGATCAACAACAGACCGGTATCAGAAGATCTAAGTGTACAAACTGGGAAGTAGGTGTGGATTAGATCAGAAATACACGGGGCGCAAGACCATGGAGTGCTTTGAATGTGATAAGGAGTATCATGTATTGAATATGACAGTGAACGGGTAGCCAATGGAGTTTGCGTATAGAATAGGATTAATGTGGGAAGATTTCTTTATACTGTATGTGAGGAGAGGACCCTTGCTGCAGAGTTCTGAATATATTGGATCTTATTTATTGATGTGTTGGGTAAGACTATATTGGGTAGGAATAACTGAACATGCAGTATATCAAAAGAAAGAACAGACCCTTGAATGTAAGTTTCATAGAAAAAGCAACATTTTGAGCAAAAAGCTGAGAAAATCACGGTTTTCATCAAAGACTATGTCTGGATGGGATTCAGAACGATGATCAAAACATAGATGGAGTAGATCGAGTCCATCAACACTTCCAAAGCTTGCTCAGTTCTATACCTCTATAAGTTCTATAAGTTTTAATACAAATACTTCTAATATGTCAAAGGATCAAGGCAAATTTGATTTCTCATGTCATGACCCATTTAAAGGGATAGTTCACCCAAACATGAAAATGGTTATCATTGAGACATTCTTGTGTCATTTGAACCTGTCTGACTTCTGTAGAGCACAAAAGGAGACAATCTAAGAATATTTGAGCTATTACTATATATTATTACAATCTGAAGTATTTTCATCTATTTTAGTTTAAATATTAAGCATTGCAACTGTTGTAAACATTGATAATAATAAGAAATGTTTTTTGAGGAGCAAATCAGCATATTAGAAGGAGTTCTAAAGGATCATGTGACACTGACGACTGGAGTAACGATGCTGAAAATTCAGCTTTACATCAGAGGAATAAATTACATTTTTAAATTTATAATAATATTTCACAGTATTACTGTTGTTACTTTATTTCATTACATAAATCTACCATTCATAGTTTCATAGAGAAGCGTAGTCTCCAGGCCCCAGGGCACTGATCATAGACCCTTTCAAAGTGTTCTGGTCTTGAAGGCTAACTTCAGAGTGACAGACCTTACACAGAGCGTGGCCTTCTCACATGCTCGCCAATCATTGTGAAAGCACTGCCAGCAAACATATTTCTTGATAGGTTTAGAAAGGTGGATGATGTGCAGTATATCTTTAAAGAATAGTTTCTTTTTTTCTAGGGGACATTTCATCTTAATACCATTTCGGTGTGCGGCAGTAATCAAATGGACAGATGAAAAGTTTGGGGGTGCCGGTGGTGTCATGGCTCTTCTGAGGCAGCTTCTGATGGCTAAATCTAGCCTCAGCCTCAGTCCTGTCCAAGTTCAAAGGAAACATGTCTCTCGCACAAGCTCTTGCAACTGACGGAGGTTAGTATTCAGATGTCAAACTCAATAGTTTGCGTAAAAAAAATCATCAATCATCACTGGATGAAATGGGATATTTCAAGGTACAATCAAATGTGTAAGTTTGAGGTCATTAAGATTTTTTAAATGTTTTTGGAAGAAATCTTATGCTCACAGAGGCTGTGTTTATTTGATCAAAAAGCAGAAAAATAATATTGTGAAATATTATTGCAAATGAAGAAAAATGTCAAATGTAATGCTTTTGTGATGTCCAGTCTTCAGTCACATGATCCTTCAGAAATCTTTCTAATGTGCTAATTTGGTGCTCAAGAATTATTAATTAATATGATTCCTATTTTTGTGGAAACTGTGATACTTTTTTAAAAGATAATTTGATTAATAATATGTTAAAAAGAAAAAACATTTCATTTTTCATCTGCATTTTAATTTGTGTTATGTTGCCCTTTGTGCATCGCTTTTCATTATTTAATTTTTGTACGATTTTTTTATATCGTCAACAATTTCTGCAATGCACATATTTGATGCACACTCTTTCCTCGCCAGCATTTTGGAAAGAAAATTGTATTCTAGCTTCATGGATTCCTTTTTTATCAACACTTATGGGTAAGTTTCATTTAAAAAAAAGCAACATTTTGAGCAAAAAGCTGAGAAAATCTTGTTTTTGTCAAAGACTGTCTGGATCGGATTCAGAATAATAATAAATAATAATTCATTTTATTTAAGGGCGCCTTTCAGGACACTCGAGGACACCTTACAAGGATAAAATACATAGTTATACAAAAGAGACAGCAATACAATAAATAATATCAACAATATAAAATAATTCACAAGAAGAATACTCAATACTAACATCAATCTGGATAAGCTAGTCTAAATAAATAAGTTTTGAGACGCGACTTAAAAATTGAAAGACTCAGACTGTTGCGTATATCGTGAGGTAAAGTATTCCACATTGCCGGAGCGTTATAGCTAAAAGCTCTACCCCCCATAGTAGTTAAACGCACAGGTGGTATGACAAGAGTGCCAGAAGTAGAAGACCTGAGGGATCGAGTAGGAACATACACATGCAAAAGTTCACTGAGATACGAAGGTGCTAAATTATGTAAGGCCTTGTATGTAAAAAGCAGGATCTTGAATTGAATACGAGATTTAATCGGAAGCCAATGAAGATGCCCCAAAACAGGAATAATATGCTCGCTCATTGATGTTCGCGTAATTATCCGAGCCGCTGAGTTTTGAACCATCTGAAGTTTGTGAATCATTTTTTGTGAAACGCCGCAAAGCAGAGCGTTACAATAGTCAATTCTAGAAGTCACTAATGCATGCACAAGGACCGCAGTTCCACTAGCAGATAACGATGGTCGAAGACGATTAATACTGCGCAAATAATAATATGCGGACCGTGTGATATTATTTACGTGAGCCTCGAAAGACAAAGTACTAATAGTAGTAGTAATACAGAACTCGGCTTTGATGATATATAGAGCTGAGTGTCGTCCGCATAACAATGAAAATTTATATTAAATTTGCGGAAAATCTGTCCTAGTGGTAATAAATATATAATGAACAGTAAAGGACCTAGGACTGACCCTTGGGGTACACCACTTGTTATCTGAGATATCCGCGATCTGAAAGTCTTAATCTGAACAAACTGGGTCCGACCAGATAAATATGATTTGAACCAATCATGGGTTGTACCAGTGATCCCAATAGAAATTAACCTCTCCATTAAAATACTATGTGAAATGGTGTCGAAAGCTGCAGTTAAATCAAGAAAAATAAGTATTGATAAGAGTCCCGAATCAGCAGCCATTAACAAATCATTTGTAACTTTAATAAGCGCTGTCTCCGTGCTATGATATGGACGATAAGCAGATTGAAATTGCTCAAACAAGTTATTCTCCAATAAATGAGTGTGCACCTGCTGAGCAACAATTTTTTCTAATAATTTGGAAAGAAAAGGCAAATTAGAAATTGGTCGAAAGTTTTCGGGGTTATTGCAATCCGCACTAGGTTTTTTGAGTATAGGAGTTATGGCTGCTTTTTTTAAAGGTAAAGGAACAGTTCCAGTAATAAGGGAAAGATGTATAATTTGAGTTATCAAGGGTAGTAAAGAAGATAAACAAAACTTGACAAGATGTGTGGGAATTGGATCTAACTGGCAGGTAGTAGATTTTGCTCTGTTAACAAATTCATCTATTTCATTCACTGTGGGCAAATAAAAATTAGAAAAAGTACTAACAATGGGAGCATCATAGAGAGTTGAAAATGAACCATATGCCTTATTGTTCAAAGTCAAACTCCCATGAATGCTTTCTATTTTATCACTGAAATATGTCATAAAAATATCACATGTGGTATTGGACTGCGAGTGTAATGAGAAAGCATCAGGTGGTCGCAAAATACTATTCATTGTAGAGAACAGCATTTTCGTATTCCCACCAGCAGAGTTGATCAAATTGGCATAGTATTCTGTTTTAGCAGTAGAAAGAGCATTTTTATAATCTCTGATATGGTGATCATACATTTCCTTGTGCACAATTAAACCAGATCTTTTATACAAACGTTCAAGTTGACGCCCCTTAGCTTTTAACAAACGTAACTCTGAGGTATACCATTGAGCAGTGTGAGCAAATGAAACAGTTCGAGTTCTAACAGGTGCAACATTATCTAAAATATTCTGTAACTGGTCGTTATAATAAGAAGTCAATTCATCAAGACTAAATAGACCATCAGTATTCAGAGAATAAGAGTTCATTAACTTATTAACTTCATCAAAAAACACAGACAGTTCAATATTCTTAATATTACGAAATGTTATGGTACGGTTTTGGGCAATTTTTGATACAGTTAATTTGGCATTGAAGAACACAAGTTTATGATCAGATAAAGACAGGTCACATGATCTACAATCAAAAGGTGTTATTCCAATACAGCAGACAAGATCAAGTGTGTGACCCTTTGAATGAGTAGGAAAATCAATGAACTGTTTCAGTCCAAAGCTGTCCAAACATGATAAAAAGTTATTTGTATCAGTAGCAGTAGCTTTGTCAACATGGATATTAAAATCACCGACCATAATCACATTAGGAGAAGCAGAGCATAGTAAAGTTAAAAAAGTAGAAAGTTCAGTTAGGAAGTTAGTGTTAGATCTTGGTGGACGGTAAACAGTTGTTATGATGGTGGGTTTTGGTCCATTGATTTGCAGCACCATAGCTTCAAACGTTTCATAGGATGGTACAGCTATAGTAGAGACCTTCCATTTCTTGTTATACAACATTGCTAAACCACCACCTCGACCCGAAACTCGGGGCTGACATGCATAAGTAAACCCTGGAGGAATAGACTGATTCAACTGTGAAAAATCATTTTGCTGCTGCCATGTCTCAGTCAAACATAGAAAATCAAACTCACAGTCTTTCAACAAGTCCCAAACCAACGTCGCCTTGTTATTGATTGAACGAATGTTCAGCAATCCAAACGTAAAAACGTTCGTTGTAGATTCATGGATAGTTGACTTTCCTAGATGAGCAAGCACATGATGATCCACAGTTCGTTCCACTTTGCTAGTCGATCGCGACGATGAGGACCAGAAGGATCTGATAGAGTGTGCATCATCGTAAGTATAATTCCGTCTTGATCCGCGGTGAACATATTTGCGCCGGGGTTTAGGAATGTTAGTATAGGAATAAGGATCCAAAGGAGACGGATATTGATTTAAACGGAACTGTAAAAGCTCTTCGGCGCTATATTGAAGCACCAACACAGCCGGCTGAAATATAGTCAATAAAATAATCCAGTTCAAAATGCTCCATGGAACCATCGAAAAAAGCCTCATTGTTCCAATCTTCAACAGCCGGGAAATGACACAGAAGGCAACAAAACACTCCACGGTAGGCTCTCACAACAGGAGTTTAAATATCAGATTGAGATTTTCTCCAATTGTTAAAAAATTATAAAAAAAGCGTAAGCTAAACCATTAAAACATATAAAACAAATTAAAACAAAATAAGCACCCCGGAGACAGCGGCAGCTAACACGCGCCAGCGTTCGTCTCGCGATGATGAATGATGAATGAGAATGATGATCAAAACATAGATGGAGTAGATCTCATCCATCAACACCCCCAAAGGTTACACAGTTCTATAGCACGTCCTGGGTCGACAACACTTTTTATGATCTACAAAACAGACGGTCACAAAAAAAATAACATCCCCTATTTAGTCTTATATAACTGAAATAGACCAAATTCTATATTTAAACAACACCAAAACACAAAATATTAAGTTTCTGATCATAGGCGGAGGGTGAACCAACACCATGAGGATATGCGCTTCCCCTTTAAAAACATTTACTAGGCTTTAACCTCCTGAGACCCAGAAAAAAAAAGTTTTTTGAATTTAGTTTTTTTCCATGTCATCATACTGTTTAGAGCACAATAAACAAATGGTAAAAAAACATATATATAAAATAATATTTTATTCATACGTTATGCTATGTCCTCTGTAGTGGACGCCAGGACTAAGTTGTTTAAAAAATAAAATGACATGAAATTATATGTATAGGCAAAAACAATGGGATTTTTTTTTCAATCACCAATACATTTTGGGGTTTCAGGATTTTTTCAACCAAAATTTGTATAAAGATTATTCTCAACTATGTTAAGAAAGAAATAATGGAATGAATTGATACACCATTTTACTTTTTGCAATATGTGGGTAAAATGGCCATGAGTTAATATTCCCATTCAATGCAATGTATCTATACACTGTATCTAATTTGCACATTAATGTGTTCTGGGAGCAACATTTAATGAAAGAATAAAGGGTAATAATTGGAGTAATAATTGGCAACATTTTAATAATAATATCTAACATTTCATAGGAATATTGATGTATAATTTATTTCCATATTCACTTGTTGTGTCTCCCAGAATGCCTGATAAACATGATTTTAGTCCTGATGTCCTCTACAGTGGACACGTTTGAAATCAATGCCCTGTTCTGTAACAGAAAGTTTTTTTTTTTTTTAAACCCCTTAACATTTTCCTGAGATGTTGTTTTATGAAATACAATTTGAAAAGTAGTCCAATTTATATTATAATTACACTATATTATCATATTTCCATAAGAATGCTACATTTGATCACTAAATTAATGTCAGACATTTTTAAAGACCAAGGAGAAGTTGTTTTCATGGTGAAACCTCCAAACATTTGGTATCTCTGAAAAGTCCTGAATGCGCTCTTTACAGGACACCCAGGTTGTGTCATGTGACATGTATGATGTCAGAGAAATTCACTAAAATATAATGTCCACTACAGTGGACAAAAGTCTATTCTTGGGTCCCAGGAGGATATGCAGGATTTGACATGGCAGAAAGCTCGCAAAGAGCGCCTATTTTATTATCTTTAAAAAAGCGGTTATACAACTTTATCGCGATCTCACAAAGTTCCTAGGCTATCAGTAAAGCTGATACACAATAATGCCTTATTTGCATAGCCTAACTGCTTATTATAACGAGAGGATTTGCACGCGCGTAGAACTAATCCACTTACCGCTCAAAACACCGGAGTTTAGCCAATATTCTTTTATTACGGAGAAAACTGATCCTAGACCAGCATTTATGGACAGCTTTTCCCTCTAAAAGCAATCAGAAGTATGGAAGCTTGTTTTCGCCACGGAATAAAAAAATTAAAAGGTAATTGCGACTTTTTATCTCACAATTCTCACATGGATTTCTCTCAATTCAGAGTTTTTCTCACAATTCTGACTTTAGGCATATAACACGCAAATGTGACTGTATATCACTCAACTCTGACTTTATAACTTGCCATTTTGATTTTATATCACGCAATTCTGAGAAAAATGACCTTTTTTTACGTGGAAACAGTAGGCTGTTTTTAGCAGGCAAATGAATCAGAAAATTCGACAAGCCCGCTTGGCCAGGGGAAGGTAAGCCTTGCGCAGAGCCTTAGACGCTCCGACTAATTTTCATATTTCTGAAGACAATGTGTTATTTAAAGTTATAGAGGTTAGTGCATCTGTATGCTGCTGACGACATTTCGTTATGGAATACGTGGATACGTTTTTTTTTTGCTCTGAATAGTAAGTTTGCTCAATAACCATATGATTAGGGGGGCACGTTGTGTCATCTGGGGGGGGGCACGGCCCCCTAATGCCCCCCCTTGGCGACAGGCCTGGTCAACATTACATTCGGTAACATTGGTCAGTTTTGATTTGTATGCTGTTTAATGTTAATGATCGCATTATTTTACATATGCATATGCTTACATCGCTTATATATTTTTACATTTACATTTATGCATTTGACAGACGCTTTTATCCAAAGCGACTTACATTGCAGTTCAAGGTACACATTTTTACATTCTTATCAGTTCTTGCTTTCCCTGGGAATCGAACCCATGACCTTGGCGTTGCAAGCACCAATGCTCTACTGTTTGAGCTTCTTCTTTTCTGTGTTTTGATCAGGAGATTCAGATTCATTCGTTCAATGGTTTAAAGGCATTGTTTAAAAAATTACAGCATTTTTTGTCAGTGGCGGGGAAAGAGTTAAATACTTCAAGTGTCATACTGATGTAGTTTACATATCTTTTAATAACAAAATGGTTAAAACTGTTATCCGAGCTGCTATAAAAAGGTTTGTTTTTGTTGATGCAAAATATTATCTTGCCTCAAACCCTTTTGAACTCTTGAACAGCATCCAGGGTTATGAATGATCTAATCACACTTATAATTGGAGATGTTGCATAAGAGAAATTCCTCTGCGGGGAGGCCATTCAATGTATCCTTTCACAGGGCGCAGACCCAGACGTCTCCTCACACCGACACCAGCTATATTTACTTATGTCCTGCTTAAACATGTTTGCACTTGAAACAACCTATTGCAATAGCGCCGGATTATGTGTTGAGATATACTGCACGTCTGTAAACAAGAGCAGCAGAGGCTTAAACTCGGTTACATTTTTCATGGTACATTTGTTCCTGTTGAAACACTTTGACTCGAGTTCGCAGTCGGGAAGCCCTTGGCCTGCAGTTCTGCTCTAATTGTGTCTCAAGTTAATGGGCAAATAAAAGCACCACATGCTGCAGACATCTGGATTTCTCAATGTAAAGAATGGAGATAAACACACATGTATATCCTGGCTTTTGTCCTTTTGATGTGTGAACCCATTGCAGCTGCCTGCTTGTTTTAAGACTTAATGAAATGGCACAAGACCTACTCGCTGACCTGACCTCTGGTTATGTGTTGTTCAGGTCACATTAAACTGCGCAATGATTAAAAATCAAAGGGCAAACAATAGCACACATGCACAGAAGACACAGGAAGGAATCCACAAAGATCAAAACGAAGCCTCCAAACAAACATGCAGTTGAAATCGTGGCTTCACTGTCATTCAATTCATTGACAAATGAATGATGTAACCTTGGTCACCTTTTCAGCCATATTTTACATTTACAGCACATGTGTTTCTTCAACTTTAGCCACAATCATGCCCGTTTTTGTTGTTGTTATATTAAGTTGACATTAACACAGTCTTGGAAACTTTTATCACACTGTAGTCACATATTTTTGCTACATATTCTAGTACCCTTGTACCCTTGTAGTGTCTACACTAAACTATTCAAGTGGGCAAAAATTGGTTACACTTTATTTTGATGTCACCTTTAGACATTCTGTTGACTCCAAGTAACATTGCACCTACATGTCAACTAACTTTCAGAGTATTACTTGAGTATTAGTAGTTTGGGTTAGTTGACTTGTAGTTCAATGTTGTCAGTATAGTATAGTCACTCAGTAGAATGTCTGCTGGGGGACCATCACAGTAAAGATTTAGAAGACAGTCTACTAATACTCAACTAATACTCTAATTAGAGTTAGTTGACATGTAGATGCACCATTCCTGTAAACAAATGTGCAGCCCTAAATTTTTAAGTACAGTCAACTTGGATGTTTAAGTCATTTCAACTGAAATTACATTAAACAGACTTAAAAAAAGAGCTGAATAGAAACATTTGTTGCTTTCAGAATAAAACACACATGCACACACACACACACACACACACACACACACACACACACACACACACACACACACACACACACACACACACACACACACACACACACACACACAATGTGCATGTGTTAATATAGTGTTGCATTGTTAGTACACAAATTAAACTGTTTTAAGAGAGAGCCATAGTTGTAGAAACACTCTTTCATTTGATCCACAGCAGCTAACAATGTATTTTTAATGCATACATCTTGCCAGTATGTGTATTCCCTGGGAATCCCGTGACCTTGGCTTGCTATTCTCAACCAGTTGAGCTTCAGGAATTGAACTAAACTGAGCAGCAAACCAGATTGCAGAAATTGACCCTAACATGGATACATACAAATATTTTGAAAAGGCATGTAACTGACCGAATTTAAGTTGTCATAATACATATGGCTTTACATGTTCTGTACAAACAAATGGGTAATAAGTTGAGACATGATTTTCCCTTTGAGGCTGACGCCAATATCAGATCTGTATTGAATCTTGCTGGTATCCAGATCGCTGATAGAGAACAGCAGAAATGTGTGTAAATCCCTTGTAGCACAAATGTTACACTGGTACTACGTGTTTCTGTTTTGTTGATATTTTAAATCTTGAATTATTACCAGAAGAGAGGTGTTCTGAAGCAGATTCTGATTCATCCTGCCCGAGCTTTGATGTTTTACCCATCTTTTCCTCTCTGTGGTTTTTCAAAGCCTTACACATCCCCTTTCTCTTTGAATATCTCTCCTCTGTGGATAGTTTTGCTGTGAACACCTGTTTGAAGAGTTAAAACAAGCATTCTTTATTAGCTTCATATTTGAGTGAAAGGTTTAACATCGAACATCTCAGCAGCAGATTCAGATCTCAAGGATATTCTGTTCCTCCAAAAATAGGTGAAAGGCAAGGGAATATTCAAAACATAAAGGTCTCGTTCACCCAAAATTGAAAAGTCTGCCATTATTTACAAACCCACATGTTGTTCCAAACCTGTATGACTTTCTTTTTTCCATGGAAAAAAAGAAAAGAAACACACAACAAAATTACTGAAACTTTAAATAAATTTAAGTGAAAACAAAATATATATAAAAAAAATTAAAGGGATAGTTCACCCACAAATGGAAATTGTGTCATTAATTACTCACCCTCATGTTGTCCAAACCCGTAACTTTTGCTCATCTTCGGAACACAAATTAAGCTTTTTGCTGAAATCTGAGAGCTTTCTGTCCCTCCATTGACAGCTACACAACTACCACTTTCACACTTCAAAATGTTAGTAAAGACAGTCCAAAATTTTCTGAAGAGACACGATCGCTTTATATGATAAACAGATTGAATTTAGGCTTTTATTCATATATAAATATTCACCAACTCACACAATATAGTTGTGGTAAATGGAAGCTCAAGCATGTTCGCTTGATGTGTGAGAACCAATGAGGTTCATTCTCGTGTTACGCAGCACGTTTGAGCTTTTGCAAGAACCAATGAGGTTCATTCTCGTGTTCCGCAGCACGTTTGAGCTTTTGCAAGAACCAATGAGGTTCATTCTCGTGTTACGCAGCACGTTTGAGCTTCTGCAAGAACCAATGAGGTTCATTCTCGTGTTACGCAGCACGTTTGAGCTTTTGCAAAAACCAATGAGGTTTGTTCTCGCGCGTAAATGCAGGTTCGGTTGAGGTTTTGTTTATGTTCAATGATCAATGTTTATATGCAAATAAAAGCCTAAATTCAATCTGTTTATCATATAAAGCGATCGAGTCTCTTCAGAAAATGTGGACTAAACCGCTTAATTCATATTAGGCCGCTGTACATGAGCTGTATCGTTCAGTTTCGTTCCGCCGAACGGGGCACTACATTTTCTTTTGCTCAATATGTTCAACGTTAATAAAAGGTATCCAAGCAAAAAGTTCTCCACGCATTATCCTGCAGTTAATGAGAAAAGTGTAATTTATTGGCGCACTATATTGACTGCGTATTGAGACATATAAAACTGTTTAGCTAGATTTTCAACCAATCAGCATCGAAAATGTAGGTAGGTCACAGCCAAAATCAAGTCAATATCACTACGCACATGTAAACATGGAGGACGACATAAGCAGCGCATCTTCATCTGACAACGGGGATTAAGCTCAATTAACACCAGTAAAGTGTATTCTTCATGTCGGAAAAGATGCTGGGAAAAGTCCGCAGCCCTTTACTGAAGTTCGATGGGAACAAATCAAGCAATGTGCGAAGGAATGGCTCAAAACGTCGGACACTACGGAGCTAGCAATTGATCCCATACTGCAGGTAAGTTACTTTCATAACATATCAATATTTGTTCATTATTTTTGGGTGATGCTAATTTACAAACTTCCCGATCAGAATCCCGATAAAAACATCGACATGATGAGAGACGTTGTCCTCCGTTGTTTGATCTGTTATCTGGGTGAAAAAGAGGATGACCTCATCCAAGAGTATTGTGTTTTGAGAAATGTATTTGTACATTGTTTTTATTTATAAAAATAGAAATGCAACTTAAACAATAATCTTTTTTTTAAATTAAATTATATAAAGCTAATGTGAAAATATTTAACACAAAATAGATTTTTGGCAGCCACTATATGAAAAAAGGTAACACTTTATTTTGATGGTCCACTTTAGACATTCTACTGACTATAAGTAACTTAACTGCAACTACATGTTAACTTACTCTATTAACCCTAACCTAGCAGTCTACTAATACTCTGAGTTAGTTGACATGTAGTTACTATACAGAATGTCAACACCAAATGTAATTTTACATTTATTGTATTTTTTCTTCCTTAATACACCCTCTGTCATTGGTGAAACTGTACTTATGTTATTGTTACAGTCTTTGTCTTTGTGGTCCACTGAAACATAATATTTTTATGTTTCAGTGATTACAAAGAAAATAAACTATAATGGTTTACTTGTAGTTGTCTTAGCATTTTAAGCTGTTATAAGAAATTTTTACAACCGTACACAAATCAAGTTTATAATTATGGACAGACTTATAATGAGACAGAAGAGATAAAAATACTTCTTTAATGTTTGTTTTACAGTGTGACAATGGAGATATCCTGCAGCACATAATGAAAATTGCCATCTCCAAGAGGGATTCTCAGGAGTATTTCAGCATCATCTTGGAGGGGATGCAAGTCATGGCTGGCTTGGAAAATCTGGCAAGAGCCTGTGCTGTTCTTCTTGGACTCACGTATGCACTAAACCTCACCTACCCGAAAGATCTGAGGCACACTTTTGAGGCCTTTCAGAAGCTCTTCTTGGAACTGGATGTTTGCAAGTTTTCTCCGAAATTACTAACACTTAAAAACAAACACATGACTTAGATTTACATTATGACCAAGTTCTGGTGAAAAAAAACTGCATTGATTGATGAACGTTTAATATTGTTCTACATACAAGCTTTCAGCAAGTACAAATTATTTGATATGTTTTGCTACAAGTTATTCACAAGTTTTAGTCAAGAATGTGACTTTTCCAACAGAAATTTGTATGCACATGTTTTTGTGTAACAAAATGATCTTTCTCAATGACATGGAAAATGTTAGCATTTTTTTGCTTTTATTTTTCATATCTTAAAACTGCTGTCTTACATTTTATATAGAGGGTATGCGCATGACGTCACCGTCGGCCGGAGTGAATGCGGTCACGCCCACAAGTGGCAAAAAGACTGAGCGGCAGCATTTGTTTTCAGCGTGAATGCCGTGAAAAACACAAAACGCATCTAAAACGGGAAAGAGCTTTGCGATTGACTGTACAACTAGATTTGACCAGAAATCTGAGGTACTGTATATTTTTACAGACTGCAAAAAGCTAGAGAACAGACTATATTCTGCATAATTGGATGTTTTTAAATAAACACTGACAAAAAACTATACAAGTTTTAGGGCTGGACGATATGATGATATACAGTATAACATTAATGTAAGTGATCACTCGGATTTAGACCTATCTATATTGTATTTATATAAAACGTTTACAGGCAAATTCTCTTCATTTATTTCCCCGGCGTCGAAATCAGGCACAAATAAATGTCAGGAAACACGATTCCTGGCTGCATGTCAATATCCATGGATCACTGGATCTTTGATAAGTTGTAAGGAACACTATATCGAGTCCAACTTTTAGTTTAAACTGATAATAGTTTGTTTTACTCGCGTTAACGCAGTTTCCCCTATTAACTCCAGTCACGCAGCAGCTCTTCTGCCACTCAGTCCCGCTGAGGGGGGCGTGTTCCGGCGGGGAAGTGACGTTAATGCATTCCCTCTATAGATTTGTTTTATTTGTGCAAAAAATACAGAATAAAAGCATGTTTGATAACAAAAAGTGCATTATGTATTCATTATTATCTTAACCTGAAAAAGGCAGTAAATGTTATAATTAAGTAAATTTCATTAATACAAACGAGTAAATTCTGCTTGATTTATTTGTGACAACTTAAATTAAAAAAGCACATTCCACTAATAATATTAAATTAATCATGTGCCATAGACTAATTTAGGAAATTTTACTTAATTTATTTGGGTAGATTTCACACACACAAAAAAAACCTTAATCTACTCAAATATAATACGTGTAATATTGTTACCATATTTTTTTTAAGTAGATAGCATGTAATATTTTTTACAGTGTACATGCAGTGCAGTTACTGCTCGTGTATGTGAATTGACAATTCACCATTAAATGTGTTCTTTTGAAAAGTGTTTTTTTTATATATATTATATTTTGGCTGAATTCTATTTGTTATTCAGATTTTACCTCAAATATTACCTTTGAATTGGAACAACATAATGAGAAGTAATTGGGATGTTAATGCTACTGTAGAAGTTTTCTTGATAATCTTATCATGTTTACTGTGCCTAGATAGCAACTTCAGGTATATCACACATTTCAAACTGGTTTATTTTGTACCTCAAGTGGTAATTCAGCATTTTTGGGTTTATATGATAAACAGGTTTGAAAGTGCAAAATTCCCTATGTTTTCCCTTTTTTTCAAAATGGGAACCTTTAGCATCATTTTTCTCAAAAACTGCAAGGTTGTGTGCGGAGAACTTTTTCCTAAGGAATCTCTATATATTTCTGATGTTAAATATAAAAGAATTGGGTAGTGCCCCACATGGTGGAACGAAACCCTATTTCTAGGCCTCTTTTAGGCTACCGACAGCGGCCTATATGGATTATTTTTACGATCTCTTTATGAACTTTTTGAAGCATCAAAGTGTCAGTTGCGTGGCTATCAATGGAGGGACAGAAATCTCTTAGATTTCATCAAATAGATCTTGATTTGTGTTCCGAAGATGAACGAAAGTCTTACAAGTTTGGAACGACATGAGGGTGAGTAATTAATGACAGAGTTTTAATTTTTGGGTGAACTATCCCTTTAACAAAAAACTATAATAGCATATTGTTTACACACAAAAAAATACTGGAGTGAATAAATCATGATAGAATTTGCATTTGTTTAATGAAACGTGAATTAGAATGGTTATGAGAGTGGTAAAAGTTAATAGGGGTGAAGGGAGTTTGTTCAAGTCTTGCTGAACAATATCTCTTGGTTTATTCTTGAGCTCATTCCAATAAGGAGGCTTTGAGTCTGTTCCAATCATAATTTAGCATGACTGACATGTTAAAAAGCAGGCGTTTGAAATCAACAGTTGCCGTGTTCCCTCAGACCTCTCACCTCCTGTGTCATTCTGTGCCTCTGTCTTGACTGTTGTTTTGATCCCTGTCTGGCAGACCCCCCATGCTGAGAGCTCACCGCAGTGTGTTGGTGTCAGAGTGTGTATGTGTGTTAGCTGAAGGACGTGGATTCTTGCCAGCATATTTCATCCATGCCCCGTATCGTCCAGATCCAGCTAAAGGCAGGGAGGCTTTGTCCCCCAGCCCCACCATCTGCCACAGGGCTCCCGTTCCTTTAACCCTCCCTACAGACGCCACCACTGCTAACCTCCACCCACCCTAGTGGGCCTGATCACCATGTGTGTGAAAGCTAAACATCTTCAAGTAGAAGTGGGAGGAGTTTCCATAATCAGGGCCTAAAACTAACTTTCTGTCACACCTGCCAGTGGCCGGTGAAATTTACTGCCATTTACTGAAATTTAAAAAAAAAAATTTACCGGCCATGAAACCAAATGTCACCAAAAATGTTGATACCAGTCAAAATTCACAATTCTCTGTTCCAATTTATTCCAAACTATTCCAATTCTAATACTACTAGTCCAACTATACATTTTTAAACATGATTAAAGACAAGTACACCGTCAAATAAGAACAAATAATCTAATTTCAAGCAATAGCACAAATAAATACAATAGAACAAAGATACAAATGAAATAAACAGTGCTTTTCAGGTACTGTAGGTTTTTCAGTTTATTTAGTCAAGAGCATGAGTGATTTTCTCTTTGTCCTTTTGTTGTTTGATTAACATTAAAAACAGATGGCAGCATGTTTATTAGGCTGCTGTCACTTTAAGACCTGTATATTAAAGACTCAATTTACCGATACTGTACACATGCATTTTCTGTCTCAACTGTTTACATTCACTTAAGACATAACTGACAATGTTTACTAGGATATTCGCTGAGACTGGCATTTTTTGACCAAATTAAGTTTGAATTTGAAGTTTTTCTTGTGCTTCTTCAAGCAAGAAGACGTGAAATAGAGCTCAATTCAGTATTCGTCTGCTTTCTGGGAGTGCGCTTCAGATATTTGCGCACAGAAAACTTTCCACATGTGCGCAAGTAAGAAAGTGAGTTCACTTTCGCGTCTTTCCCTTTGCACTTGAATATTTAAATGGACAAAGCTTAAACTTTCATTACGATGCAGCACTGGCCCGTCAACTGTCCCGAGCGTTGTTCTCGTTTGTTTACGTTCTCACAACATTGCATTGTTAGAATTCATAAAACTTTTTACTCTCATTTGGGGTTTGGCAAGTGTTCATTTTAGGCCTTGGCCATAATATATCATGGTGTGAGTAATTTTATGTCACTGTAGCGGTATAGAGGTTTTTTTTTTTTTTTTTTTTTTTTTTACATTGTGGCGTCATAAAAGGGTAACTATTCCTTGTGAACAGACTTTTTATGATTCGTCATTAGTCAAATTATGTTTAAACACAAATTTGTTCAAGTTAAAAGTTTAAAAATATTATTTGATTGTGTGTATTTACGTTATAATTCCAAGGCTTTAGTAATTGTATACAGCGGTAGCAGTATGGGGGTGTTTCTACAACTGTATGCTGTTTATGTTGTGAAAATTAGGTAAATATCAATTGTGAACTGAATATTTGTAAAATGTTTCACTTCTAATTGGTAACATTATATTTAAACACAAATTTGTTCAAATTAAATGTGTGAAAATAATATATAATAGTAATAATAATACTATTATAAAAAATGTGTGTATGAGATGACAAAAGTCTGAAGATGTTGGCCAGTTCACTCCAAAAAAAATTCAAAATGTTATTTCTATCACAGAATTTTATTATACACAATAGTCACTGTTGTGAGAATTGTTATTACCTAAAATAAAATAAATAATGTAAAGTTAAAGTAGTAACATTGTAATAAATGTTATGGCACAATCTCTACTATAGTATGCTCATATACCGCCCAGCCATGTGCTGGTGCATTCTGGGATATCACTAATGACTGATCATGGGCATTTACCGCACAAGGTGAAGACATTTGAAGTTACTCCGTGTCTGTTTGGGTGGTGAACCATGAACAGGAAGGTCACAAGTCTATCTATAAACAGAGATGATTCCTTCATGTCGCTTTTATATATTTTGTCTTTTCCAGTTGCCTCCAGAAGTGTTGTGATCACGCGGTTGGCATTAATCATGGAAATTTAGAGGGTTGTCTCCACTGCGGAATCCTCCGGAACCAAAGCTGAGATACAGCAGCCACATTCATCATTCTTTTATCTGAATCACGTTTTGTGCCGAGTTTCAGTGTCAAAGCTGTCAGGAATCCCTAATCAGCTAGATAAGGATCAGCCGGGACCGAGTCTTTCCTCAGCTTTCATCTGCAGACAGGCTGCATGTGACTAATAGCAGGTTAGTCAGGATGAGCCAACTGAGTCATATGCGCTTGCCAAGCTGCGACTGGCCTTACCCCACTCAACACAATGACATGCACAGTAACTATAAATCATGACACAACAGTTGCTGTCAAACCTCAGAGGAGAGGAAGTTTTTCAGGCCGAACTGTTTCACTGTTTCTTTTTGGGATTTGCCACATTTTTATTGAAAGGACTGGAAATCAAAGGGAGAGAGGATGAACAAAATGCACTGCTTGAGCACCAGATCTTAACATGTCTGGAACATATGAACCTCCACACAATGTACAGCAATATCTAGTGAATTATGTGTGTATGTATAAAAAGATATATATATATATACAGTATATATATATATATATATATATATATACAGTATGTACATATGTATATATATGCATGTATGTATATATATGCATGTACGTATATATAATTTTTTAAAGAAGTATCTTATGCTCACCAAGTTTGCATTTATTTGAACAAAAATACAGTAATATTGTGAAATGTTATTATTATGATTTAAAATAACTGATTTCTACCTTAATATATTTTGTACATGTAATGTAATCATCTGATCGTAAAGCTGAGAAATAATTGTAACCTGTTGATTTGGTGTTCAAGAAACATTTCTTATTATTGTGCTTCTTAATATTTTTGTGGAAACCGTGATGCATTTTTTGTAGGAATCTTTGATGAACCAGAAGTTCCAAAGAACAGCATTTATTTAAAATAGAAATATTTAGTAACATAATAAATGTCTCGAATCTCATTTCTGAGCAAGTTAATGCATCCTTGCTAAATAAAATAGTTTATTAAAAAAAGAATCTTACGACCTAAAACTTTTGAATGGTATATTTTTGTATTTCCACATATGGTGTTAATCAATAAAATAATGAATTAAAACTAAATTAAATCATTTAAAAATCGATTATGTTATTGTCAAGTGCATGGGCAGACGCTTGAAACTCACTGTGTGTTCAAATTTATAATTAAGCATTGTCTAATATTGTTTTTTGTCGCTGTGTTGATTTTGCTCCCTGCTGAAGTTGAAGTATTGCACATCTCTGATGCAATCTCATCCAGTCGCCTGATATGCGGCGCCACAGAGAGAGAGAGAGAGAGACGGAGGTGAAGTCACCTCTATACCTAATTAATCTGCCGTACTGCTGTATTGGCATGTCCAGCTTTGATTAAATAATTACCTAAGCACTATAAGCTGCTCTGATTAAGTCATAATCCTGAGTGAGCTGTTACAGAAACGGTCAGGATGAGTCTGTTGCGCTGGATGAGCTCATTGTTTCAGACTCAGAGAACCTCCTGCCACGGCTGACTGTATTCCAGAGATGACGATTCTTTTTTACGTAGTGTTTTATATCTTTCTCTCTCTCTCCCGGTTCATTGTTTCTCCCTCTCTTTCTCTCTCCGCAGCACCTGTCACTAAGGTCATACATACATTCATCGTGTGTACTGAGCACGCTCCCAATGACCCCCTGACAGGTAGGAGCGGGAGCTTGGCAGGAGAACGGAAGAACCCAGAGCAGCATTACATCTCGGGTGATGTGCCCTCTCCGTTGGTACCTGTCTGCTCCCGCACATTCCAAAGAGCACGATACATCTTTCTCAGGAAGGAGTAATTTTCTCCTCAGGAAGTAAGGTGTGTCTGGAGAGCGAGCTGTCTCTGGCTACGAAGGAACATGGGAGCGAAAGGTCAGGGGGCATTGAGACAAGGTGGACAATATAACATTGAGAAAAAAAGTTATATTCAAATGTGTCCTGTTTAGGGGTCAGGGGATACGGCCTTCAAAATGTCCAATGCTGGAACTATAACAGGCTGATGATCAGTATTTATCAAACAGTTTAATGACATCAAATAAGATATACAAATAGCTCAAATGAAATGTGTTCTGCACAATATTTGAATTTTTTTTATATATATAATTATATTTAATTATAAGTTTGACACATTTAAATATTTAAAATATAAATAAAAATTATATAAAAAAATGAAATGTACAAAAATAAACAAACAATGTGAGTGTGTTTATATATATATATATATATATATATACACAGTGTTGGGGAAAGTTAATTTTAAAGGTAATGCGTTACAATATTGTGTTACTCCCTAAATCTAAAAAACTAAATCAGTTGCCTAATTACTTTTATAGAAAGTAATGTTACATTACTTTTGAGCTACTTTTTATCACCTAATCTTTTGGCAAATGTAAAGGCCCTGTTACACCAAAAGTGAAATGAATAAGCCTCAGGCTGAAGGAAATGCAGTCAATCAATAAATGGGGAAACAAAGTAACTTGTGTTACTTATTTTAAAACGTAACTCAGATATTTTGTTATAAATTTACTAGTTACTTGAAAAAATTAATCTGATTATGTACATAACTCACTTTATGTGTAATGTGTAACCCACAACACTGTAAGCAAGCTGAAACTAAATTGAAATACTTGTGTATTATCCATCATTTATAACTGACACAACTAATTAGGCACTCCTTTTTACCTGAGAAAGGATTCATAATTATAGTTATACCGGTAGTACTTTTACAAAACATGTAAATATTTCAAATTTACTATAATAAACAAACGTATTGTAGCAGAAATTGTCTATTATCCACCGACAATGTCATCTCTATATTTTAAAATATAATTAAAAAATGCAAAAGCTTAAAATTCACTATATAAACTGACTAAATTGTTTATTATCCACTGACAAGGTTGTCTCTATTTTTTATAACTGCAAAAGGCAGTTCCTATTTTTCCTGAGACATGGTTCTGGGGATTGTGCCAGAGCGGTGCCCGATCTGGAACTCTTCCACATGTTTCCACTGCAAGTTTCTTGGGTTGTAAAAAAAATCAGGAAAACCTTCATCTTGAACCAGGAACCAATAACATCAGAGGCATCAGCTACTCCATCCACTTTCTTTTCCCTGTCCGTCTCAAATGAAACCGTTCTATTTACGTATATCATCACCACTGGTCTAGTATCACTAGTCGCGTCGTTTAAAGAGTATGCGTTCAAATCTGAACCTTTTTGAAGGGGAAATCCTCCCTCAAATCAAAATAGCACATTTCATTGTACTATAACTGATGAGATTCCATCAGATCAGTGTTAAAAGCTTTAGGCAATCTTTATGAACTCTCAGAAAGCTGCCAGGCATATAATTAAAATCATTTCTATAAAAGTCAATTAGGGCTCTTACCGCTCATTGTTAAAAGCAGGCCTGTGGCACGGCATCTAGAGATAAATGGATTGGAGGGAGTTGGACACTCAGTTGGGTTTGGGCTGACGGGATCGGAGGTAGTCATTCATCACTCACCATCTTGCATGAAAGTTGTGACAGGCAGAGGTCAAGCCAATATGGCAGCTGTGAGCAAGATGGATGCCTTTAATTTGGGTAATGAAGAGTTAACCGTCTTGGGGAAAGTAGCGCCGGCATTAAATAGGAAAGCTGTCGGCATCAAAGAAAGTCTTATTTAATTCCTCCCGTTTAATGGAAGACATTGAGAACACAATCTTTGATTGACAAAGCAGCCCCCAGACATAATTCCCCACAGACACTTAACTTAGATTCTATCCCTTGTTAATCTCAAAAATAATGAATTGCAAAAGTAAGGTTAAACTGCCAATGTGAATTCATTATCACTAATAGATTAGTTCATAGATGATTTACAGTGTATGGGGATGGGATTTCATTAACATGAAATCGCTTTGATTTAGCTGGGATTTTGCTGGCCTTTTCTGGACCATCAATCTCGCTGCAGTGGTCATTGTCCCTCTTTGGGTGACCTCTACACTTTATTACTCGGCTGAGAGATGAATATTGCCGGTGGCTGATGACCTGCTAGTGAAACAGAATGATTATTGTGTTTTTCATTGCAAGTACAGGACTCCATTTATCTGTTCTGGTGGAATAATAGGAAAAGGGAGCTGTCTGTCAAATGTTTCCTTGACCCTGTGAATTCTCATGACTGACTTTATGGCTACCTTCAGCAAAGATAACCTCGGGTGTAGCCCTAATAGTCGGCGAACAAAAATATTTTAATAACCTCTCCTACAGAAAAGAATTTAAATATTATGTTAGGTGAATACATAGTCGTGTCCTCTGACTTCTTTCTTCGCAAGTTCTGATGTATTGAACTTCAGGGCGAGACATTATAGGAAATTGTTGGCTGTGTAATGTAGTGGTGTGCAAGTTGTGTTGAGGTGATTTTACTGTTTGACTTTCCTTCTGTCTCTCTGCTTTTAGGTCAGAGTTTTTAATGGCTTTGACTTTGTTTGCTTTTTTGTTTAAATGATCATAGTTGTGGTGTCATAAGAAGGGTAATGCTCTCCTAACAAAAATAGCCAAGTCTCGTCTTCGTCTCCTGTAGGAGTGGCAGCCAGATATAATTGAGCTGAAAATTGTGTTCTGGTGGTTTACATCATACATTAAAGTCATCAATCGATATCTCAAAATAATGAGAAACAAATTGAGTTTGCTTTGAACGTTGTTGAAAGATCTTTGAGTCAACACAGTGATTTTTAAAGCTGTAATTACTTTTAAATGTACAGAGCACCTTTCATCAGTAGGGTACAAAACACGGTTTGAAACTAAGTCATTTCATTTCTTTTTGAACAAATGGGCAGTGAAATGAGGCATTTAACCTTTAGAAACTGTTGTATTGACTACCATCAACTTTATGTGAGCTTTTTTATTTATCTGTTCTATTAATTTTTTTATGAGGTTTGCAGTTTTTGGTGCTTAAACCCATATTTTCTGTGATGTTATTGTTTTATCCAATATTTATTTATTTGTCTTTCTATCTGCCTGTCTGTCCATCCATCCATACATACATCCATACATACATACATCAATACATACATAAAATATGAATAACATGGTAACAGTGTTTAACATTTAGCCTAAATTACTATAAATTACATTATGGGCTTGCTAGTTTGGGAGAGGGACCAAATGTTGCTTATTAGTTATTCAAAACCCCATAAATCACTGAAAATATCGGCTAAATATTTACAATAGCTTTGGTAACATGGTTGAACTTGACGAATGCAGTCAACGGTAGAATTTCCGTATTGAGAAAGCTATTTATTCACAAAATGCTCCAGAAAGGGTCATATATACCGGTACTGTAAAAAAAAAAAAAAAAAAACTAATTTATCTAATAGTTAGATAAACTATGAACACATGGGACTTGTGCCCTAAATGTGCTTTTTAAAAAAGTATTAGGACACTAATTTTTTACCCTATTCGTGGAAAGTGCCACAGAAAAACACATTATCACCTAACTACGGCCTGGAGACATGTGTCTCTCAATCAGAAGAACATTCCCACATGCTTAAAAAAAAAAAGTTCTGAGCAAAACCCGGATAATAAGCAAATGAAAACTCAAACATTTCTTTGGTGCAGATGTTTATTGGCTTTTTTTTTCCAGGAAGACAGCTGCCAGCACCAACTAAAAGCTCCTGGGTCATTACTCTATTAAACAGAGTCATGGCCACATTGAACAGATTTACTGTGAAAACACGCTCACTTTTAAACAATTTCCGCCCTTGCTTCTCAGAATGATCAAAAGTGCTGAAGCTGATCCCTTTTCCCTTTTTTTTAAAGATGTCTGCTTTACAAACCTTCTAATGTGTTTCCATTCGAAAGTGAAGGAACTACGGCAGGAAGCTATATTTTTTTTTTTAAGAAATTGTGTTTCTTCTTTTTTAGTTTATTGACATTTTATAATGAATTTACTGCCTGAGCACCAGGTGGGGAAAGTAGAAATAGGAAGCCAATTCTGTCCCACCACCCCCACTTTGACTAATTCTTCAATGTAAATATCACAGATAAGCCATTTTTTTACACCGCTTTTCCACCTAATGCTTTCAGTGCTACAAGAGTGATCTAACTAGTCATCTATTTAAATAACACTCATAAATTGCAAAGGACACCCTTTTATAGCCCACTACAACTTCTATTTCGAAGAATTCAAATTTTGCAGTAAATTAGAGATTACATGTAAAACGCAGTTTTATGTTTATGTTTTTGTCTCCTTGTAAACTAAACATGGTTCTTATGCCTTGTCCTTTTTATGCACTTGCAGTTTAGCCACACATTTTAATTAGACAGAACCTAAGCACCCAGCAATAACACTTCCACAAAGATTACACTCAATTTAAAAGTTTCCTTATATACACGTTGTGGTCATTGTGGGTTATGGCCTGTCAAAGCCATGCAAATTAAATATAAGGTTGTTTATTGTCAAAACAATATTGTTTGGGGGTGAAAAGTACATTTTTAAAGGCATTTTGAATGAATGAGAGTGTAGGATCTCTGGGTTACAACGGTTAGCTTAAGCTTTGTCCAAAAAAAAAAAACACACAAACAAAACGTATATAGACATTTGGTGAATAGTTAGCCAACAGGGAGCTTTGCGAGTTAACTTATTAGACCAGATCCTATACGTTTTTGAGATGTTCTGATGACAATTTTTAAAGTAATTTAGTACTTGTATCATGAGAAACAGGGGCGGACTGGCCATCTGTGTGATCTGGAGTATCACAGAACGGCCGGTTCTCCAGGACGGCCGGCGGGCCGGCCCACCACCCGCCACACACGCAGTCATAACCTGTTTTTTCCCCCCACTGATCTGTTTCACACTCCAGTACTGTAGGTGGCAGCAATGCACCTTTAAGTTGGATGCCAGCGCGGAGCATTATCAGCTCGGCCCAAAAAAACGGCCGAATCGCGGCCGAAGCAGCTGTGCGGACTGATCTCGATCACGCGAACATTATTACACAGAGTTGCGCGATCCACTGAGAAGCATTTCAATTCAGCGCAGAATTCTCTATCTCTATTATAAACCCACAGATGGCTGTGATTTAAGCTAGTTAAAAGCCAGATTAAACAGCGCTGATATTCTCAACATCTTGACGCAAAAAAACAGGTGAAACATTGTTCCAAGAACAAACCAGTTAGAAGACATTTCACTCCACAACTTATGAATTAACTGTAACTTAGTAAAACAAACTTTTTTGGCAGAAATGTGCCTGTATTCATATTAAAAATGCTGTTATATTAATAGTCATGTAGGCCTATAAATGTAGGCTATTAAATGTAATGCAGTAATGTTTTTGTTTAGAAGTTATGGCAGTTTATTTATTTATTTTGCATTAAATATTTATACTAAATGTTTATGCTACAATAGGTTTTTAGAGAATAATATTACAATTTTTCACCAATTGTTGAACCAGAATATCAAGATATTTTATTATTTCGCATATGATGGTGAAAAATAAAAAAGTTAAAGTTAAAAGTAAAGGTAAGGTAAAGGTAAGGTAAAAAAACACCACCATGTTATATGTATAATAAATATTTTTGAGTATAGACCTTCTAGATTATTTTATCACTTGAGGTAGCCCTCACACACAAAAAGGTTGGAGACCCCTGGTATATAGTAACTAAATGTTTTATAATTACAAGTTTGTGTAATTAGGGTTTCTGTAGCCAGTGACATTTCATTATTTGTATTTTATTTTCAATGCAGATGTAATGGCATTGTACATTTTTTTTTTTTTTTTTGAAGACTGAGGCTTCATTAATAAACAAAACCCCAATTGTCATCATTGTTTTTGAGATATTACTTGCTGTGAATACCTTGTCTGATATAGGTTACAGTATTGTGGCATAGTATCAGGACATCCTTGGCTAGGGGCAAATGGCTGGATGATGGGCCTATTTGGGAGAAAGTCCAGGGCTGTTTTTTAGCCCCAGTCCGTCCCTGATGAGAAACATCATATTTTAAGTAAATCTAACCTTTAATTTTGGATTATGTAAAGCTGCTAATTATAGAGGGTGAGTTCTCTCAATAAGACTGCTGAGCCCAAGGGCTATGTATTCTGCGAGGCGTCTTTGAACTGTCACAATTGGGCTTGTGGTGCAAAGATCATAAACGGAAACTTCAGAGTGCAGGATACGTCTGAGGGTGACTAACCATACACCCTGACTCCATCAGAGCTCATCATTTTCTTTCTATTTACATGAAAGAGCAAGTTCGTGCTTGTTGGACACGGCAGACCATTTCACTAAACATGCACTTTCACAATGAAGTGAGAAAAGCCTTGATTTATTGTGCTTTTTGCTTGGCGAGATCTCCTTGGCAGCATAGGCTATTTTCATTTCAGCCTTCCGTCGAATATACGTCTTACTTCAAAAATCATGAGAGTAGAACCTGATTTCATCCATTTCCCAAGTAGCTTTTGAAAAAGTGAAAGTGTGCAGAACTCACTCTCTCTGTACTTTAGTATGTATTAGAGGAGGTTAAGCCGTGGCCATGCAATCCATCAGAATTTGTCCCAGCTTCCCCAGACTAAACATACTCTCATTACCCGGCCTCGTCGGCCCCGAGGGCTCTCTCAGACCATGTTTATTAGCCCAAGACAGAGTGCATACAAACACTCAGGAGGTAGTTGTACAGTGAAAATGTTTCCCTGAATGCAGTGGCACACTCAGGCAGGCTGGGAGCGTGGACGTAGAAATGACAACAGGTAAACTGTTGCCATGTCAAGACGCCAGGGGCCTTTGAAAGCAAGGTGATGACATCATTACGGCCAAGCAAAGCATTCCCACGTTTCCTGCGCCCTGGTGTAAAGCGAGGCGGTGAGCTGAAACAGAAGCTTTGACTTGTTTTCTCTGTGAATTTCAGTGGTTGGATCTCAGGTTTTGGGTGCTACTGAAATTCACACACCTATCGGAGCTAGGTGACACTCTTTTCATTTATTTGTAGCTTAATTTGAGAAATGCAGGGGTTGTGACCAGTCTTCTGGGGTGTTTTAGTAAACAGTGGTGCACTTTTTTTTTAGGGGTAGACTTGGGGGCTGTTGATTGTATCATGTGATAGACAGAGAAGTGTCAGTCGTCAGCTGTTTACATTACTGACAAGTACTTAGGTGTCAAATGTCTGATAAACATCAGAATCTTGAGGGAGTGAAAGAAGTTTGACACCCTATAGCCACATTAATATTGGTTTGTGACAATTACAGTTTGAACCAATAATGTAGATGTCAGTGTTGAAAAAAAACCTTTAAAATTATGTGGAGTTCAGCAAGCTATAGTTTCAAAGTTGGCTAGTTACATTTTTTTTTTTAAATATGCTACAAGCTAATAGGGTTATAGATTATATTGAAGCTATTTACAGGGGCATTTTTTATATGCACATGATATAATTTCATTGGTTATAGATTTTCTGGCACAAGGAAAGTTTTTGAACAAATAAGCATTCTAAAATAGGGCTTAATTTAAATAGACCTAACTGTATAAAAACTAGGAATGAACAGATTCATTTAACTATTTAGTTGTGCATGGACTTGTGACTGAGATTTTTATTTTATTACTTTTTAATATTATTTTTAGATGAGTTTGTTTACAAAATGATCTGAACTAATTGATTGTATCCTTGTAGAGGACAATATATTTTGACATTATAACTGTGTGATGTATTATACTGAAAGGTTTAGTTCAGTTAGTCTCACTACTTTGAGTTACTTGCCAACAAGGGTAGATGCACAGTTCTACTATTCATTCTTCATAGGGCCTAAAAAAATTGACCAGAAAGAAAGCAGTTAAATGTATTACATACAGCACAGTGTATAATGCCTGTCTCAACTGAGATATGTTCATTAAAATATTTCCTCTTTAATAGTGTTCTAATTATGCTTTAAGAACTTTTTTTTTCATTTTTAAGTCTGGTTTTGGGCTAAGATTATACTGATTTGCAGAGTAAATTGCATCCCCTGTGAAACTCATTACTGTCCTAGTAGTTTCTTGTCTCACATGAATGCGTTGCTACATTAAAAGTGTATTTTCATGCGGCAGATGGTGACTGTTAGAACGATTATATGTTTTGTATACAATTTGCCTATTTAAATCAATGGTTGTTTATTCCGCACAGGTTCATCTTATCAAAGTACGGGGTGTTCTTCAATCCAAAACTCCTGAGATAACATTAACAACACTATCCAGATGCGTTTCCTTTGTCATAGCAGCTCCTGATAGGATGCAAATATCTGTACCATCCACACTACATATGATCGTTATCAGGTGATCAGGCTATTTGCATAAAAATACCATTTCAAGAGGAGAACCACTCCATGAAAGCAAGAATGTGTTATGTAAGTGAGAACTTTATTTGCCTCTCAATAGGCCCCTATAACAACCCCTTTTCCTAGCCATTGTTAATCCACCAGATAGCAGTCAGAACAGTCAGAAGAGGCCCGCCTGTCTAGAGGCTATGCAGAGGAGATGGATCCATGAATCTGCAGCATCAGATAACCCTTACCCTGACTCCGTATTGATCCAAGCTTCAGTGCTCCTGCATAGAAACAGCTGTTTCAAAGAGTTTAGATAACTGAGGGAATATTTGATGAGGGATAGATAAAGTTAAGAACAAATACAACTAAACAGAACCCACACCCTTTATGATAACACTTTATTTCGGTGGTCCACTTTAGACATTTAACTTTGTAACTACATGAAAACGATCTCTCTTTAGAGTATTAGTAGAGTGTTAGGTTAGGGTTAGGTGTTAGGGTTCAGGTTTGTATAAAAAGTTGACATGTAGTTGCAAGGTTACTTATAGTCAGTGGAATGTCTTTTGGGGAACCATTAAAACAAAAAAAAAGAGTCAGCAGACATTAAGCAGACTGTCAATTAATACTCTAATGAGTGGCATTTGACATTTAGTTGGACAGTTACTTATATAATTATATAATGTCTAAAATGGTCCATCAAAATAAAGTGTTACCCTCTTTACTTTATTGCAAATACACAATGAATATTTTAAAGAGGCTCTGCTGAAGCAAAGCAGGTTGTCATACAGCCAGTCATAATAATAATGTTCCTGTTCAGCACAATATTTCAACTCATATATTTCTTTTGGAAGAACAGTGTGAGTTTCAAAAGCAAATAGGATGCACATGTGGACAGCAACACCAACGACCACCTATGCTTTTCTTGTCGACTTATACCTATTCCTTCTGGTACTTGTACTGTGTGCGCATTTATGTCTGGTTTGATCAGGTTTTATCTGCTTTGTGGGGACAAAAATGTCCCACAAGGATAGTAAAACCTAGTGAAATCACACATCAGTGGTCCCCTTATAGAAAACAGTCTAATAAACATGGGAAATAATGTTTTAATGAAAATGTAAAAATGCAAAAAGGTTACTGTGAGAGTTAAGTTTAGGGGGAGAAAATGTCCACCAGAAAGTGTGTGTGTGTGTGTGTGCTGTGCAGCAGTCGGGGGAGAGAGAGGATGTCTCAGATTTCCCTGCACAGAGACCCTCCCTTTTTCAGGATGACTCACACCTCTGCAGTGGCTGACACTCTCACCTCATTCACAGCCCTTAACGAGCCATGCTAATGAGCGGCACATCATTAGAGAATCTGATTCACCTCTGTTTGTGAGCCTATCACAAGAACGATGATGTAACACAAAACGAACCACAGCAAGAGAGCAGACCGCATCCATAGATACTTGTTCATTCAACATTTCTTCTCGTCCAGTAGCAGAGGAGAATGCCTTGGCTTCAGAGTGTATAGGTTTCCTGTATGTCAGCATGTGTTTTTATTTACAAATGTATGACCTTGAGATTTTTTTCTAATGGAGGATTGAAGAAATATGAGTGAGTGGGGGGGGCAGTTTTGTGGTCACTGCGAGAGAGATGTAGTCAGCGGATTGCTTCTTGTCATTTGTGCTTGTCTTACCCCAAGCCTTAGCTTTTTAGGCAAAACTATAGTCACATGTCCAGTGCTCAGGGCAGTTTCTTCCATCATCAGAGGTGAGGGTGATGTAAGGTCTCTGAAGGGCTAGTGATTGCCCTCTAGGGGACAGAAAACAGGAAGTCTTGGCAGATGCATAGTTTCAAGTAACATTACTGACTGCTAACCACAGTGGGCAGGAAAAAGGATCTGTTGGCTTTGAATGAAGCACATCAAGAACTGCCATTTACCTTTTCCCCTTTTGCTGAGAAAACTGAAAATGAATGTATTCCCTGGCAGAAATAAGACACTAGCACAAGTGCTCTGTTAAATGTGCTTTGTTTTTATTTGTATTTTATACACATACTTTTTACAATGGAGAATAAATATCATTAAATGCAGACATTTTAAAAAGTAATACCGTATTATAGAACCACCAGTTGTATATCCCAATTAAATGGCAAATTAGAGTAAAATGCTAAATTATGACACAAATAAAAGAAAAAAAGTAGATGTTATCTCGTTTTTATTCAATAAAACTGTATGTCTCTATGCAGATAGATATAAGGATGATTGTTTAATGACAGGCTTTGTTAACTTGTAATCTTAAAAACAATATTTCTTCTATGCTAAAATATTATGTATTCCATGTCCTTGAATAAAAATCTGATTGTGGCCTTGAACAACCATCCTTCAAGTGGTGTAATGTATGCTAGTTCGGATTATTGATATGATGTGGAATGGTAATTATTTATTTTTTTTAGTTTAGTTTAGCCTTGAACTTTCTTGCTTCTTATTTTCTTCATACATAAATCATAAAACTTTGATTGCAACAACAGCTGTATACCAAATACTCACTGAAATAAATAGTTTTTTTTAATACATTTTCCTGATTTTAACATGATTGATGGGAAGTTATAGTACTGTTTGGGAACAAGCCCTGATAATCTAACATTTCAACACGCTTAGTTTTTCAGCTAATTAAATAGATATAATTGTGGTTATAATCTATCCTAGAATGATTGTTTTATTAAAAAGCTTTTCTTCCTATAAAACCATCCCAGAAGACTGAACATTTCCCCCTAATTGAAGATTCACCCATATCGGAACACAGGAACAGTGTCCAAGCGCCACCTTCAGTATTTTATTAAGAGAGAGTCTGAATGATGAGAGAAAACAGCTTCCATAGCATACACAAATGTTTCCATAACACAAAACTCGCTCCTATAGTCTCACATCATAAAGGATTCTGAAACAGATTAAGTGCGAGCGGTTTGTTTGGTTTCGCTTGTTTATGTGTTGACACTCACATTCCCGTTCAGTTTATCTAGTGATATGCGCGTCTCGCACAGCGTGGGTCCAGACGGGAGCGCGCTAAGGGTTAAAGCGCGCTGCATGGAGTCTGTAGGGCGGAGTGGAGAGGATGTGATTGGAGCGCTACACATGATGTCATGTACATGAAAAAGCCAAGAAGTAGTTAAGAAGGCGGCTTGTAACTCTGGAAAGAGTGGGTGAACCTCTAAGGCGCAGAGAGCAGACGCACGCGGGTGATATTTTGGACACACGGCAACGGCACCATGGTGCAGAAAA
The DNA here is from genome assembly GCF_029890125.1 of Rhinichthys klamathensis goyatoka. Lineage (NCBI taxonomy): Eukaryota > Metazoa > Chordata > Actinopteri > Cypriniformes > Leuciscidae > Rhinichthys > Rhinichthys klamathensis. The sequence continues at coordinate 3,835,824 of NW_026606581.1, forward strand.
CGGACAACAGCGAAACGGACAGCATGTCCAGAGAAGCCACAGACTCCGACGAAAGTGAATTCATGGTCTCGATAAACCCAGACTGGTGCAAGACAGCGACCGGACACATAAAACGACCGATGAACGCGTTTATGGTGTGGTCTAAAATCGAGCGGAGAAAGATCATGGAGCAATCTCCAGACATGCACAACGCCGAGATCTCCAAACGCTTGGGCAAGCGCTGGAAAATGCTAAAGGACAGCGAAAAGATACCTTTCATCAGGGAAGCCGAAAGACTCCGGTTGAAACACATGGCTGATTATCCTGACTACAAATACAGACCCAAGAAGAAACCAAAGCTGGACAGTTCCTCCAAACTCTCAGCCCCATCTCCAGAGAAGTCCTGCAACAAAATGTCCAAGACCTCCAAGAAATGTCCCAAACTGAAAACGAACAAGACGGGAAGCAAATCATCTCACTGCTACGGAGATGAGTACGCGTTTAAGAGCATGAAAGTTTCAAAGACTGTCATTAAAAGCGAATTCACGGATGAAGACGACGACATCGACTCCGAGGAGGACTCTCGGGTCAGAGTGAAAGAGGAGGAAGAGGATCCGATCCCCGTCTACAATGTAGCAAAAGTTCCCGCCAGCCCAACTTTGAGCTCGTCTACAGAGTCCGAGGGCGCCAGCATGTACGAGGAGGTCCGGAACAACAGACTCTTCTACAACTTCAAAAACATAACCAAGCAGAGCACAATGTATCCCGCATCTGTCTCACCAGCATCCTCTAGGTCAGTTTCCACGTCTTCCAGCTCTAGCGAAGACGCGGACGACTTGCTTGTTGACTTCAGTTTGAACTTCGCCTCCTCCGCGCAAAGCTCGGAGCTGGGCAACCCGAACCCAGGGAATCTCTCCCTCTCTCTGGTGGATAAGGAGTTGGAGTCTTTTAGCGAGGGAAGCCTGGGCTCCCACTTTGAATTTCCAGACTATTGCACGCCTGAGCTCAGCGAAATGATAGCCGGGGACTGGCTTGAAGCGAACTTTTCTGACTTGGTTTTTACATACTAAATAAGACAAGTCCCAAGTAATAACACACGGGAGAGGTATAATGCTCTGTTCTGTACGTATTTCTTTCCCCTGCCTTCCTCTGGTGGTCCACCTATAGGGGCTTTGGGAAGGAGGCGAGTATGGCAAGCCTCTTAAACATTTACTTCTTTAAACTATTTAGTATCTATGCTTCTGTTGTTAGTATCAATTATTTCATTACGAGTGAGTAATCCAAATGTGACTAGTGTTTATTTCTTTTTTAGTTTCTAGTACTTATTCATGTGCTGCTTTTCACTATTCCAGTACTAACATTTCTTACCTCACTTGTTACACTAGTTTATGTGGCATACGTATTCAGAATAGCTTCTTTTAATTCAATTCAAAATGCTAACAGTTAAAATAAACACAAGTGTCTAACAAATAGGAACTAGTGTATTTTCAATGTTTTTTTTAATACTAGGAAAACTGGAATATTCACACAATAAAAAGTACTGTACTTAATAAAAAAAAATAGTAGGAAATGAAAAAGTATTATTAATAAATACAATTATTGAATGAATAGTTGTGAAATAGATACTAGTCAGTATTGGATTACTTACTAGTAATTAAATAAGTACTAGCAACAAAAAAATAAGATACTGGTTACTTTAAAGGAATAAATGTTAAAATGGCTTGCCATAGGTGGGGAGAGGTTTGAGGAGTTAGATGCTCATGAAGCTGGTACTGTAGCAAAAAAAGAAAAAAGTCTGCAGACGTTTTTTTTCTGGCAGCATGACAGGGTTTTATGGATTTTCTGTAGGTCTACAATTACTGTTCAACTAAAGCGGACCACAAAGGGAAAATCTGAGAACTTCTATGCATCTTATACCCTCTTTCTAACTGCAGGGAGCTGAAAATGTAAAGACTGTGGACTGACTCAAAGCAAATCTGTGAACTAATATTGTTCAGGACGTTTCTTTCAAACGTTTAGTCATTTCTAAATGCCGGAACTTTTACTCTTTTTTTTTTTCTCTCTCTCTCTCTCTTTTTTTTTTTTTTTTTTACTGATTCTGTTTACCTACTGGTTTGAAACTTAAGCAGCCTACACCTCCTTAGAGTTGCAGGTGTTAGAGGAAGCATTTTGATACATAACAGACCTCATCTTTTTAAAAGAAAGCAAACTATTTTCAGGCATATTTTTGTACAGTTAAAAAGGGAATGTTCTTACTGGGCACTCAGTGAGTTTCAGGCACTTCTTCCCTTTATCATTTGTTTTAAGCATGCAAGGGAGTCCTGGTTTAAGGATTAAGTTTAAATTAAAACTTGCATCAAAATGCCTTGTGATTTTAAACTAGGTTTTGTACAGCTGTAGATCAAATTTGTTGAGTATTTGTAGGACATATGGCATTGGGGAGGGGGGAGATGCATACCTCAGTGCTGGTATTAGTTTCAAGATTGTATATGTACTGTAAAATAGTAAAGTTAGGAGTTTATGTATATCATACTCGTGATATGTGGATGGGTCCCAATCGCAGGTGTGAGACTGGATTTTTTTTTTTCTTTCTAATGGCACATACTGTTTCCCCTTCATTTTTTGTGCAATATATTTACTTGTAAATGCAGACCATCTACATTTTTTTTTCTTTTTTGCATTTTTGTAGCAAAATGATGGACAGGCAGACTTTTGCTCTGTCAACATCATTATTTGTCATGATGCTGAAGTCATTGATGAATAAAGAAATCAGCTGGAACTGATCGTAACTGAATATGGTCACATGGTGTGCTTTTCTGTGGAGAAAAAAAACACACCATTTCTCTTTAAACTGACCCACAAAATTGGACAATTCATGTCCTGCAACCAATTTGAAAATGACTCATTTTTAAAGATGTGCCATAATGGGCAAATAATGAATGTCGGTGGTCTGGCTGAAGAAAAACCAAGAAAGCAACAAAAAAAAAAGGTACATTCCATATCCTCGTTTCATATGATGAAACATTTTATTTTCAACTTAAGACTGCCGTCTTTTCTATTAAAAACAACAACTACAACAACCATAAACCTGTATTTTTGTTTCTTGCACTTAAACATATTTTGTTTATTTTTATGTGGGTCTTACATAAAGTCTGTTTTGATACAAGGTTTGGAATATGATGGACTCTTTGCCAGGGAACATGGTGACGTACAAGGCAGCCTATAGCCTCACATTCCAAATGTGAACCTCTCTTCGACTCATCTTTTAATAAACAAATACTTACCACCATAAAATCTCCTCTCAATTTGTTAAATGAAATAATGATGTCATTGTTTGTAACGAGTGGGCTACCCATAAAAAAGAAATTGCTCAAAAGCTTTTGCATAACCTGATTTTTTCCTTTGAAATATATACATCTTTCCAGGCAGGAACCAGTAAAACCAATCAGTTTAAACTTTAAATCATAACAATTCTTCCGCTTCTCCCCTTCGAAGCAACGGCCCCTTTAAGAAATCAAATTGTGCGCTGTTTGAAAGCGGTGTCCTGTGATTGGTGGGATTGTGTGGCCTGTTGGAGTGAAGAGGAGAGACCCAACGTGAATGCTCCACAGCTGCCACTAATCACTGAAGAGCCCAACTCCTCCCATACAGCCCCCCAACTTCCACTGCCCTCTTTTTTTCTTTCTAGTGACCAGTCATGCAGCTTAGAAAAATGGGCTATAAGCAAGAATACACAAACACTCTTAAATAAAATCTGTCATTAGACATTTCAAATCAATATGCACTTAAGAAGATGATTACTAAAGCATTAAAGTGCTCACAACTGCTTTTAGAACAGTTTCTGAAGCATGCAAATGGATCTCTTAAAGATGCATCTATTAAAGATGCATTTACAAAATCTTGCACGGAATGCACTAAAAAAGTAATATGCTAATTACCTACCTTAAATGCCTTAATTGCAACCAATTAATTTGTGATACAGGACTCTTTCTTTGTGATACAGGACTCTTCCTTTCTAGATTTCTGATGGCTGGTGTTTGTATGCAAGAGTGCAATATTCCATATGAGCAAGAAGCTTTTTATACAATTAATAAAGAGCCACGGAGAGCAAAGATAAATGCATTACATCATCCTGATGTAATCGTAAGTGTTTGACATGCATGGATGTACTATATGTATTTAGTTTGGCCATTAAGTCAGTCAGGGCATCAGTAATAAAACATTTATCTAGCTATTACTTTACCTGACCTCTTGGTCAAAGTTACTAATGGATTCATGGAGCGATTCCCCACAGAATGTGCACATTGATTTTGTGCTCCTCTGAAATATCTGGTCCGGCCTAATGCCACCGGAACGCAGTGAAATGAAATTAGTGACCCGTTAAAATTTCCCTCCATTTCCTCTTTAAATAAATGGAAATTTGAAATGCTTGGGAGACATTGAGGAGGATAGCATCTATCAAGTCCAGTAGTTGGAAACTGGTGACAAAAGAAAGTAATTTCCAATGCCTTGAGCGCTTAAATCATTCATAAAATCTGGATGTCATGGCCAAATGCCACATGTGACATCTACATAAAGGCTCCTGGAAAAGAAGCTTTATGGTTTTAAACATTTTTATATTGGATTTGTTGCTCAAAATCTTAGCAAGTCTTCTTCCAAGATGAAGAAGACTATGCAGGGCCGGCACAAGCTCACCTGCCACTATTTCATTCTGCTTCAGCTACCTCAGACAAAAATAATAAATTGGACCATGACAACAAAGCTGTTTTTCTCTCACCAGTGTGTGGATTCACCGTGTGAGCACTGCGTTCTTAATATCCTCTGCTTTGTCAGATGTGCTTCTATGCTTGGCAAGAGAAATGCTCACCAGTGTTTATTGCTATCAGATAGATCACTCCTCCCCAGAACTCAAAGTACAAGAAAAAAGATTAGCTATTGAACTGGTAATAGGAAATGCATTTCAGCAATTGCAGTGACATTCTTCTTGTGCAAAAGAAAGGACGACCTGTTATGTTCCTGTCACTTGCTGTCCATTCCTTGCATTGCATGTCAATCACGAGGCTACTGAACCTCACAAGATTTACTTCCTTTGTTTAGTACACACCACTATGTTCTTTTCTTCTTTTTTTTTGTCAGCAAATTTCACTTTCAACAAATTATATATTTAAATGTTTTATTTCAAAGGGGAAAAGGGTTATATATAAGGGTAATATAATAATAATAATACATAATATAGTGTATATGCTAATATAACTAACATATAATATAATTATAGTAATGGAATATATGGAATAATTGTTAATATCTATAACTAGCATCATTTATATATATATATATATATATATATATATATATATATATATATATATATATATATATATATATATTGACTACAAATTAATACAACATACTGTATATATTGACCACAACATACAATGACTACAACATAATCAGATATTTATATTTTGTTGTTTCTCTGTTGTTTTTTGCACTTGTGGTGCAAATAAAAAAAAAATATATATATTTTTTAAATATTTTAAAATGAGCTTAGAACAAAACACCAACTGTGTTGTTCTGACAAAGTTATTTGGCAAAAAGGGATAAACTGCAGCTAGAGGGTTTATTTTACTATGCAAAAAAAAAAAAGCATAACAAAAAGCTCACAGAAAAAAGCAAATATTGACTAAAACATAATCAGTTACTAATATTTCATTAGTTCTCTCTTGTTTTTGCATGCGTTTATAATTTCTTTGAATGAAAGCCTGACACAATTTGTCATGTTTCATTGCGTTATCACAAATAAGACAATTGACTCCACAATTACACAATAAGCTTACAATAAAAAAATAAATACATTTGAATAATGGGTGAAGATGTCAATTTTCCCAGGCCGGACATCACTTTTGGCCACTACTTTAAATGTATAATTAATTATATCATATAAATTAAGTAAACACTTAAATGTATGTGTTTATTTATTTACAACATCTTTATCTTTTTGTCCTTTAGCATTGAGTAAATTCTCTGTGTTAATGGGTTTGCATGTGCTGGCCCTTCGACAGGCCTATAGAAAGAGCCCTGACCCCTGCTGCTCTGCTGAGATTTGTGGCATGTCCCTAGAGACCCTCGGAGCCATGCTTTGGCTTGGCATCTCCCCACATCGAGGAACGTTTTAAAAACGTAAACATGAGCTAAGCTGGATTTGCACCGCCAGGCTCAGAGATAATACAGCATGCCTATGGTGGCTCAGTTGCTTCTTCCATCGACAGAACACCCCCTCGGTTCAAAATAGCACTTCAATTTGAGCACTTTTGGGCCACGGCTATTTTAAACCGAATTACGCAATAGCACTGTTTTAAACACAATGTAATCATGACCATTTCATCATTAGTCTAATGTTATTCCAGTGCTTTGGGACATGCTTAGCTGGATCCAAAAGGTTAATGCAATGTTTTAATCTTACTCAGAATTATGTATTAATTTGGCTGTTTACCTAAATTTTTACAGCTAGAAAAGGCTTTAAGTTACACTTTACTCAGTCGGTTGCTATAGTACGAGAGAAAAAACTTTGAATGTATCCTGAATCCAAATTTAATCTACCTTCTGTGATCATACTGAGAGTTTTACTGCTCGCTGCTCCCTTGTATGTTTTTTCTATCTACTTGGAAAAGTCTGTTTGGATGGCTGCCCAGATACATGGATTTAGGTATGTAATTTTCCCTATTTTTTCCTCTCTTCACTTCTTTTTTTCCTCTCCTCTCTCTGCAGAGACACAAGAGAAGCCCGTCCGGCACAAACCTCTCATTCATCCTGTGCATTTGTGTTTTTATAATTCAAAGCACTTGCATTGTCTTATTCACTTTTACAGGCTTTCTTTCTATCTTTTTAAAAGCAGAAATCTTTAACAAAATTGTTCCTTATAAGTGATACAGAACGTGCCTCTCAGGAATGAATATGAACAAGTTCCCTATTCTCTCATACAAGTGATAACGGTTAAAAACTCCCCACCCACAGCCTCCCTCTTAGGCCCAACACAAGCAGCAAAGAACAATAGCTTAAGGGTATACAATTTTGACCAAGCCAGCAGCAACTGCTTGTCCATTCATATGCATCTGTAATTTAATACTGTTCTAAGACCTTGACTGGCCCCTCCCATTCTTACTCACTATAGAGACTCTTTCCAATGCACACTGCCCAATGACCATTGTAATCCCCAATGTCCCCTGCTTTCTCTTTCAATTCACATGTTACCCGGGTTACCCCATTAGGGCTACTCTTCATAGTTTGCATCAGCATGGGGTCTAATTTGAAAGTCCCTACTGCTTCAGTAAATAATTAGCACATCAAACCCCCCTCAGGCTCCTCACAGGAAGCTTAGGTCACTAGGAGAGGTTTATTTTGATGAATGCTTTGCTGTTGCTTTCTAGGATGGTGAATTTTACTTCCCCAACTGACATTCTTTCAGGTGTTAATATTGAGTATAGTTTAAAAATAGAGAAAATGGCAAAGACGCCCAAGGCTCAACAGCTGGAGCTTTTGCATCTGTAAGCCGTGTAAAAGAGTCATAAAATGGCAAAGAGATTGGCGGTTACATGCCAGAATGGGAAAAACAAGTGATGAAACGAGTTAGAAATTACACACCCTACTGACAGACCTCGGAAATTCATAGTGCTCTAGTTTTTCATAAGCTTTTTTTGCCCTTTAATTGGGACTAGCATATGTGTTGTTCAGTGGTGTGAAACTCAGTTCATGGTCTTCAAAGAGTTGCATCGAATATCTGCGACATTCCTTGCAATTGTGTCCACCTTGCTATGAAGTGCGTATGAAGCCTAACTTGAATAGACAGGGCCTTGACTGATGGGCGTCTAATAAAAACAGTATCACACAAGAGCACTCAAATAGTGTATGAGAGAAGAATGCTGTTCAGCATGGCAATTCAAACCGATGCGCATTTGAAATAGGGATTTATATCACATTCTAAAAACATTCATAACGTGCAACGACTGCAATCGGTGTTGATATTTTTAGAAAAATGTTGTGAATCTGTCGTGTACACGAATTTGGGCACTGGTAAGGACAGCAAGGTCCCTGGCTCACTACAAATTTGGGACACTGATGACTGTTTCCGGTGACATGACAACGTTCTCATTGTACAACATCACTAACAGCAGAGCTGATATCTTTCTGACAAAATCTTTTAATATTATTTAAAGTACATTATAGGCCTACTTTGCTTGTTACCTATACGTGCAACATTTTAGCCATAAATAAATTATAAATGTTATTAGGTTCATTACCTGTCTAGCGATGTATGTTTAGGCTGAACTGAATAATGGTTTGCATTTAGAAAAAATAATAATAATCTATTGCTTGTCATTGTGTGTACTGAATTGGCTCATACGATTTATGTTTCGTGCTTCAGAACTTCCGTTAAGGTTTTCATGGTGCATTGTGGGACTTTTTAGGGTGCGAGCGTTTCAGTGCACTGGAAGGATTTTGTGATTGAGACAAAAATAGCCGTTAAAATAGCCGAGTCCCTGATCAGTGCCCTCAGTGACTTCTGGACTATGGAGCTGATTGAGACGCACCCATTGGCCGCATTTACATTAGATGGTGACCCAATTCAGATTTTTACCTCCCATGTGGCACAGATCGGATATGACACATTGTGGAAAAAAGCACATTAATATTCCACCAATATTCTCTGATCGGTTTCAGGCCTCATTCATTAGTGGAAATAAATCTGATATGAATCGGATACGTGCATTTGCGTCTGCCATGTAAGCGAACTGATCAGATATTCCCCTGTCTATGCGAGGTGTCCGTCATTTAAAGGTGCAGTGTGTAACATTTTTGAGTATTTATTAACAGAAATGCAATATGACATCCATAACTATGTGTTCAGTGGTGTATAAAGAACTTACTTAATAAACCGTAATGTTTTTATTACCTTAGAATGAGGCATTTATATATACATAGGCACGGGAATCCCCTTCTATGAAGGTCGCCATATTGTGACGTCATGTTTCTACAGTAGCCGAACGCGAACAAACAACGCTACAGAGCGCATTTCGTCACTACCTTGAAAGAGAAGCCGCAGGAAGCTAGATGAAGCTAGTCATAAACACCGTGAGTAGTGACTTTTCCCTTGTCAGTGGTGTAAATATGTAGTTGGATTGTTTCATGTAACTTAATTATTCTCCCTCGCTGTGTTATGGCTATGCTATGTGGGGATAAATGTGCTGGTTAAGTTCGTGAGACAGCTGATTAGTAGGTTAACGTTACTCTTGTCATTGACCGTAAAACAGTTACAGGAATCACCAACCCGTCGATCTTGAAAGCATTTTAAGTCGATCGAGTTTCCAAAATCAGAGAAAAAAAGCCTATTGTGTGTGTAGTAAGTGTGTCTAGGGGATGCGGAGGCGCGCGCGCTGTTACAATCACGTCATTTTTGCCGCACGCACCTTTGGGCTCATGCAGACGCGTCGAGTTTAAACAAGGCTTTACGCTTTAACCAGCTCAGCCACAGTAACAGCTCATATTAGCCAGCTAAACTTTTACTACCCTGTTAGAAAAAATATATAGTTGCATAGTTTCATGTGGTTCTTCTCCCTCGCTGTATTATGGGTTTGCTATGTGGGGAGAATGTGCTGGTTACGTTTGTGAGACAATCAGCTGATTACTATTATTATATTATGTATTAAGACCCTTGATCCTCACCTGAAACTTTATCCATGATGTGGTTTATAATGGACTGTGGTACAGAAACTTGGTTTACGCTGGCTATTCTCTGCTGTCTCAGACGACGATGTTTGTCCCGTTTTAGCCACCGTAGCTTCTTCGAAAGGGAGAGGTGAGCGGTGGGCTGAGCCCTTAGTGCAACTCGCAACCGAACCGCTAGATGTCGCTAAAAATCACACACTGGACCTTTAAAAAGCATGTGGCGGTGGCGAACGACGTCAACTCAGGTGATCACTGCATTCGCCCAGGCTCTCCTCTTTTATCTCTACTTTAAGAGACCCATGTTTTGCTGACTTTTAAAGATGGTGCAGAAAGCATTTCGTCCATTGCAAATCGCGCCATTTTTACTTCCTTTTCAGCCTAAGTTTTTCCGGGTCAAAAGTCTTCTTGGGTTGTATCGTCAATAGTGTAAATGCAGATATGGCTCACTTTTAAAAGAAGATGTAAGCCAGTCGTCAAAAAAAAAATATATATATAGTCAACAAATCAGAATTGGGCATCAAGATCTGCAGTGTAAATGCGGCCATTGTCTCAGAGCAATATTAGCATGGTCAGTGGCAGGCCTTGGTAATGTATCAATACATATTTGGGATTTAATTCTGATTCACTAGCTCTCAGATTGATTGTGTTCGGTTCTATTCTGATTCATTTGGGCATATTTCGGTTACAGTGTGGTCTCTTATATGAAAGACATTTTCACTGAAAGCTGAAATGTTTAGACATGTTTATTCAGTTCATGCAGAATAATTCAGTTTGTGAGTCTTAATAGGGTTGCACTGCAAAACTTACAAGCACAACCAGTTTAGTCTAATTCACGAACAAATGATTCTTATGTGCTGATCCTTTTCAGCAAATTTAAAAAAGATACAGCACAACCCCATTAAGACTCACAAACTGAATGCACTGTAAACATTTCTTTGGTAAATGTTTATAAATATTCAGTTCATTTTAGACCAATTCAAATTTGTCATGCTGTACGATTTTGATTCATGTTTTAATGAATCAGACACTGGTTGAGATATTTCTGATTCACCAAAAATATCTGGTTTAAAGGAGTTGTTTATTTGTTCAGTTCAGACTAAATACTCTTTTCCCATGTGACTGGAAACACTGGGGATTTTTAAGAACCAATAGCATTCAAATGAAGATTCTGATTAATCTGAAAATTCAGTATATTTAATGGCCAGGACTACTTACTGAGTGTCAATGGTTTGGAATTTGCACCACTTCTATAGTGCTAATCACGTTGTAATGCTAGTTTTGCAGCAGTTCTCAGTTAGCATGTTGTTTTCTAAAAGGGACCAATAATTAAACATCATCGACAGCAAATGGCCCAGTCTCTCCACTCCCTTCAGTACCAACAAAGCATAACATTTTAAAGCCAATTTGAGAACTCGTCACTTTTAATAATTAATCGCTGCACAATAAACAATTCATATGCAGTACAGCCAGATCTATATCCATTATGGATATATGTAATAGTCATTAAATATACATTTCACTTCCAGCTTCAGTCTCTAGATCTCTGACAAAACAAACAGGCGAATTATGGGTGGGTGGGAACTCCGGGAGATCAGTGCGCAGTTGAAGGCTCTAGAACATCTCTGAATCGGACAGGCGAGGTGATTTTATTGGTTCCCCGGAGTTTCAAGAGCAGCACAAGCCTCATAGACCATACGAAAATAACACAACGTCTGGCCGCGCTGACAGCAGACAGGTTGCCGCAGAGGGAACAAACAACACACACGCAGAAATGCAGAGTGCAGCTGTCTGTCATTTGTGGTGACTGCTTGTTAAAGAGACCTTGAAGACATTAGGGGGACATGTTTTTCCCTCCTTCGGTTGCACTTCCAACACGCACTGTAACCCTGTAGGCCTTGTCTATTTCGAAGCAGAACTGACGATAACTCTGCTGGATAGATAGTGAGGCGGTAGACAGCGCCGTCGCAACTGGAATGTCGAAGTGGACATGTGTTTTGGTAAAATTACACATTTGACGTCAATCTCATACACAGCTAGGTTATAAAAATGCAACTGCATGACTGCTGGCAGCAGTTTTTAACGCATTCAGGGTTTTTTTCCTGAAGCGTGCCAGTCTATACACCGTGCCATGTCATTGTTTGTTTACGGGCTTCACCTCGCTCACCCCGCTAGCCGTCTGCTTAGCGCAGCAGCTATTTATGGCGTGATGCGAGGCGGGGGACGCAACTATGATCAAAAGGAGCCGCTCATTGATTTTCAAACATGCATTATGCTGCTAACATACATTACCAAAGTGAAGTGTTTGCTTGATTCAGTGCTCAGCATGCTTAAGATATAAGGGTTAGTACAGAGAGAGGGAGGAGGTCATTATGCAGTGCCTTCTGAATTCTGTAACTTTATTCATTTTAACTTGTTTAAAATATGATCAGAAAGCCTAAAGGGATTGGAGCCAAACAGAATGGAAAGAGATGTATTGCTTATTGCTTATTGACATTTAGTTTATATGAGGGTGTCAACTTGAGGGTCATTTTGACATTTTAATTTTTGTGTGGAAATTTTATGATGTCATAATCATAGAGATTTCTGTAATTGAATCAACAGTATAGAATGTTTTAAAGTGTGAACAAGCAAAAAATCTCATAAAACAGCACAGAATCGATTCTCTAAAAATTATATTTTTTCCAAAAAACTATTGTCACCTCATAGAAAATAATGTTCTGACTTTTGATGAACAGGAAAAACTTGATTAAATAAACTAGTTTGACAAGGTTTGATTATGAAGGGAAAATAAATAAATAAACAAACAAACAAACAAACAAACAAACAAACATACATACATACATACATGCATACATAACTGGAACATTTTTTTCCCAGTATATTAATTACATGATGTCTACTGCATTACAGGGATAACCCAATAGAGAAAAAGAGACGGGGGCTTGAGGAAAAACAATGAAGGTAGTGTGTAATGGGAAGTTCTTACATTGGAGAGTTGTAAAATATAGTTCTCAACATATCTTAATTAGAAAGGCTAATGTGTTAATTAAGTGTAGAGGTCGTTAGGTGCAGTCTGTGGTCTGCGGTGAAGTAAAATCATTTCTTTCTTTCTCTCCCTAATAATCCTATTACAATGGCGCTAGTACAGAAACTATACTTCCCTCATTCTTTAAGCTCTGGCCTCAACCATGTAATTGCTCGGCATTTAAAGCAATCTGGTCAGTGGCGACAGAAACCTGCTGTGCCCTGCAGAAGTTAATGACACTGAAAGGCAATACCAGACTGTGGGCACATGGTTTCTTGCGCTTAAACGTCCAGTTTGCCAGCTTTAACCCCAGAGGGTTATTTTTCGCTCTTTACTGAGCTAATGCTTTAGAGAAGTGGGGTGGTAATGGAAGAATTGTGGTTACGAGTCTTATTTAGTTTGAAAGCAGCTGGATTACACCTTCTCTGTGGTTTTCACACAGAATAATGCTTCAATTTGCAGTAGCTTAATATAGATACCGATTTCCTAAGCAATTATGACAGTCATGTTAGTCTATAGCTCTATGGGTCTCATTCATCAGGAGTGATGGTGGAGTGACAGGTCGCCTTGAGTTGTGGTTTCAGACCGAAAAATAATCAGCGTTAATGTCGGAAACTCATCTGGGTTACTTTATGTAATGATGAATGAAAAAAGGCACTTCCAATTTGGGACTGGTTGCTTTGCCCAACCAGTCTGGCCATAGATGTGTCTATTTCATGCTAAATTTGCATCTAGCTGAGTAATAGTAGCCATGCAAAAGGCTAAGGCTTTTTAATGGAACTAAAGTCAATAATCATATGATAAAAGATGTAAGTGATAATATTTTTCCCCAATAAAAGAGTAATTGCATAACTTAGCATACTAGCAAAGGCAAATCTGAGATTTAGGGTCGTAACACATTACAAACCCATATGTTCCATCTTTATGGACTAATGGTATTGTCTTTGTAAGCATGTTTTGGCGGAAGGCACATGCGCTCATAAAGGGTGGATATTGTCTCTTAGTGGGACGTCGATTGATGCTGGCGTTTACACACCAAACATTGATCGTGACCTCTTCCTGCTCTTGCTTTCTTTATTGTTTGTGGTAGTATAATAAGAATGGATTACTTGACTAACACTAATGCGGAATTAGTTACATAGTAAACCACATTACAGGGTCTAGCGGTGGATGGTTAGTGATAAAACAATAAATATTGCACAGTGTTCATAAAATACCTCTTGGGTTAGTACAGGAGATAAGCCCGATATAATAGTGAATAATCAGAGCTCATACTCTGCATCTTTCATTGCTATTGACTTCCATAATGTATATTTTTTCCTAATATGGAAGTCTATGGCTACCGTCAGCTGTTTGGTTACAAACATTCTTCAAAATATCTTATTTTGTGTTCAGCAGAAAAAAATCAAACAGGTTTGGAACAACATGAGGGTGAGTAAAAATTGTTGGGTAAAATATCCCTTTAACAAGATATACTGTTTATATTTTTTGATATTGATATGTAAGTGTGTGGTTAAGAAGTTTTAACGTTTTTGAAAGAAGTGTCACCAAAGCATTTATTTGATCAAAAATACAGCAAAAACAGTATAATTTAAAATAACTGGTTTCTATTATATCATATAAAATATGGTATATTTTTAATATGTCGTACATGGTAAATATATAAAATATATTATTTATTTTAGTTAAATATATTTAAGTCTAATTTGAACAATATATTAATTAGGCCTGTATATTGTATTTTTTTCTGTAATGGCAAAGCTGAAATTATTAGCCTCATATACTCAGTCTTCAGTGTCACATGATCCTTCTGAAATCATTCTAATGCTGATTTGGTGCTAAAAAATATTTCTTCAGTGTTGAAAACTGTTGTGGTGCTTAATATTTTTGTGGAAATAACCCCCATATGATGAAGAAGAAGAAGAAGAAGAAGAAGAAGAAGAAGTTTTATTTATATAGCGCCTTTCCGAAGCTCAAGGTCGCTTTACATGGTACCTTTATAATACATTAAACACTGACGCACAACTTTACAATCACAAAGGACACATATAATCACATTTAGACGAAGTATATGTTAAACAGATATGTTTTTAACTGTGTCTTGAATGCAGTCACTGATGAAATATTTCGAAGTGAAAGGGGCAGTGAATTCCATAATGTTGGCGCATTAACACTGAATGACCTTCCACCTACTGTAGATAATCGAAAACGAGGGATGGACAGTAAACCAAGTTCAGTTGATCTGAGAGAGCGTGCAGGACGGTAGGTGAAAAGTAGATCAGACAAATATGGGGGTGCAAGACCGTTTAATGCCTTATATGTTAAAAGCAATACCTAAAGTGGATACGTGATGAAACAGGTAACCAGTGAAGGTCATGAAGCACCGGAGTAATGTGAGCAGAACGCCTGGTGGAGGTGAGAACTCTTGCTGCTGAGTTTTGGACGTACTGCAATCTTGCAATAAGTTTTTTGGGAAGGCCAAGAAATAAAGCATTGCAATAATCCAGACGTGATGTGATTGATGCATGAATTAAGAGTTCGGCGTCAGCTAAAGTGAGAGATGGTCTTAGACGAGCAATATTTCGAAGATGAAAGAAAGAGTTTTTAACAATGGAAGAAATATGAGAGCCAAAAGACAGAGTTGAGTCAAATAAGACACCGAGGTTGCGAGTCAGTGATGAAGGCTTTATATGGAAACCATCAATATAGAAGGACTGGTCCATCCTTTTGACTGAGGCTGGAGAACCAATCACTAATATCTCAGTTTTATTATCATTTAATTAGAGGAAGTTAAGGGACATCCAATGCTTTATGTCCCTGATGCATGCAGTGAGTGAGTCAGGCAGGGATGGTCTATCGGAGCTGGTGGTGAGGTAAATTTGGATGTCATCTGCATAGCAATGGAATTGTAGTCCATGCCTGCGTATGATGCTACCAAGTGGGTGTATGTAGATGATAAACAAGAGTGGACCAAGAATCGAACCTTGAGGAACACCCCGTGTAAGTAAATTGGTGGCAGAATTTTGACCTTGTATGGTGATATAATACATTCTGTCAGTGATATAGGAAATAAGCCAGGAAAGAGCGGAACCAGTGATACCAATATCAGAAAGCCGAGAAATAAGCACTTCATGGCAGACTGTGTCAAAAGCGGCGCTTAGATCAAGGAGCATCAAGATGTTTATTAACCCTGAATCCATCAATGAGAGAATGTCGTTAACCACACGCAGAAGAGCAGTTTCAGTGCTGTGAGATGGGCGAAAACCCGACTGAAAAGGTTCAAAAAGACCATTCATATCCAAATAAGAGCGTAATTGAGAAGCAACAACCTTTTCAAGGATTTTGCTTAAGAATGTTAGGTTTGATATCGGTCTGTAATTGTCCATGTTTAGGTGATCAAGGCCAGGTTTTTTAAGAATGGGAGTCACTGCAGCAGTTTTTAATTCCGCTGGGACAATGGCACGAGCTAAACTACAGTTTATCATGTGAGTTATGAATGGTGCGACCTCGAGGACGCACTTCTTAAGTAGAACAGTAGGTGTAGGATCGAGCCGGCAGGATGTAGAATTTGACTTCACAATTAGGTCACTTATGGCAACAGGAGTAGTCAGAGTAAAAGTAGAGAGAGGGTTTGGCAAGTGGGCTGGTCCAGTTATCATTAAGTTTGAGTCACTTGTATGCGTGTTTTTGGTGATGGAAGAAGTGATAGACATCAATTTGTCTGAAAAGAATTTAGAGAAGCTATTTACAAGCTCCACAGAGCCTGACATAACATGTTGTGGTGGATTTGTTAGTTTGTTAACCATAGCAAAGAGTGATTTGGGTCTGCACGAGGAATTCCTAATAGTGGAGGAGAAATAAGTGGATCTTGCATTGTTAAGGACGGTCCGGTAGTTGAGCAGGTGTTCTTTAAAAGCTAAAGAGTGCACAATGAGTCCAGATTTCCTGTATAGTCTTTCTAGACGAATGAATAGAAAGTTACAGCATTTATTTGGAATAGAAATCTTTTGTAAAATTATGAGTGTCTTTACTCTCTCTTTTGATTGATTTAATGCATCATTACTGAATAAAATATTAATTAAAAACAAACAAAAAAAAAAACAGTTCTGGCCCCAAAACATTTGAACGGTATAGTGTAAATCTGATGACCATGAACAATATCAGTTTATATTTCTAATATTGTTTCTGAAAACATTGTTCTCATTACCACATTTCATTATCGATATAAAGCAATTTAGATAGTAACATGAAATCTTTACATGAGAAGGCGGCGAGCACAATGGCTCATCTACAGTGTAACTGGAAGGCAATCGGATGACTGAGAGGCTTTGCATGAAAAAGGACGAGGTCTAGAATGCTAATTGCATGAGAATGTAGTGGTTGACAGTGTCTCTGCAGTGGCCTATCAAACAGAGCTCACATTACATGAAGAATCCCATTCAGGTGGTCATTAGACAATCAAATGGGAATAATCCGACTGGATCTCAATTACCGTTAAAGTAATTTTCATGGCAGGGCACTGGCCAAGGAGCAAAAGGGGAGAGAGAGAGGGAAAAAAAGAGACAGTGAACGAGTGTGAGCGTCCCAACACATTCTTATCCTTTGGCGTCATATAGGTGACGCCATATGACATTTCGTCGAAATCTTACGCACATGGCATCCTTTAGCGTCAATATAACACGCACTGTTATGGGTAGGTTTAGGTCTGGGGTAGGGTACGGTTATGACGCCTTGGGATCTGCGTCTCATATTCACGCTAAACAATGCCATGTGCGTCGGATTTAGACGAGCGTCACCTGTATGACGCCTTGGGTTCTGCGTCTCATATTGATGCTAAAGGATGCCATGTGTGTAAGATTTCGACGAAATGTCCAAAGCGTCACATGTATGACGCCAAAGGATGAGAACGGGCTGGAGCGTCCCTACTGAAAAACAACTTAAACCAGCCTTAGCTCTTAGTTGTTAGATGATCAGCCTGGTCAGGCTAATCTGGTTTGCTAGTATTTTGAGGGTTTGGGTCTCTTTTCAGATGATCAGTCTGTGAAACTATACAAAGTCCCTAAAATCCTGCCCTGGAGGGCCACTGTCCTGTAGAGTTTAGCTTAAAAAAAGTTCATCAATGTCCTCACCAGAACAAGCTAATCAATGTCTTCAGGATTACTAGAAAATTACAACCAATGCTTTTGATCAGGGTTGGAGCTAATCTCTCCAGGGTTATTAGTTAAATAAAACTAAAACCATAAAACATTTTTTTTTATTGCTTGAATTAAAATGAGATAAAATGTAATCTGTATTAGCGTTCTAACGTTATAGGCCAGGCTGTGGGAACAGCTAGACCAGGTGAAGGCCAGCTAAGCAAGACTAGAAGACCAATTAGACAAGCTGAAAATCAACTTAGCTGGACTGTAACACCAGCTATACCACCTGAAGACCAGTTTTTCAGGTCTGCGAGGCCAAGACAAGATGAACACCAATTTAACAGGTTGGGAAATATAGTTAGACCATCTAACACTAGCAAAAAGGCTGAGGCTGCATGGTTTAAGCAGTTTTTTCCAACATGGTTGGTGGCGCATACTAAATTTCCTGTGGGGAGGATGAGTTTGTGAATATAAACAGAAATGAAAAATGTACTATATGGAAAATGTCAGCTAAATATTCCTCATTATTATGTTCTCTTTTTCAGTAGAGGCAAGCGCAGGTGCTGTATATGCCATTTTCATATAGCGTGCCATTTACTAACACATTTTCCCAAATGGATAACCATGACTAAAAGACAGCATTGTTTCCTCGCCAATCTAAGCAGCTCCTCTAAACAAATCCTAACCAGTAGGAACAACTCTGCCCTGTTTTCACAGCAAACCATTTCCTCTGGCTCCAACCTGCAGTGGACACCTTTTAGCCTTTCCATCCTGCAGCGCAGCTCTTGATTTATGACAGGCACGGGAGACTGACCACTAAAGCCATGTAAATTTCCTGGTTCTGAAGCAAGGCACAGGCCAGTGTTAGACCACCCAGCCTCTCCCCCTGTCGTATTCTGCTCCACAAATCAGAGGGGCTTTCATATAGTGAGGGTCAGGGCCTGTTTTATCACCTCAGGAAGACATCTTTTAGAAGTCTCCTTCAGCATACACTTTACTCAGTTAGCGTGTCCCTTCAAACAAACAAGTTGTAAACAGGTCCGGTCTCTTGTAATCCCCACACGATGCTTCTCTTCTGAAGAATTGAGAACTATTCAAATTTGTAACTGTACAACCAAAAGTATACATTGAATCAATAAGAAAGACACCAGCACACTTAGTATGTACTTGAATACCAGGATATAGGATGCATATCTTTGCAATCTTTCAAAATAAACACATAATAATAAGAAATAATAATGTGTTTTTCCTCCTCATTTACATTTAGCATCACATATGTTTCTATTCAGGAAAAATTAAATAATTATTCAACAATAAAAGTCACAGCATATAATTGAGAATCAACATGCACCACAGTTTTCTGTCATTTGTTAACAAACAAGTATTCATTACTTCAAATGAGTTCATTGTTTCTGCCCTAAATTGTTTAAATGCATTTTCTTTGCATAAATTATTGAATTAATACATTTTTAGCTAGATTTGTATATGTACATTTCTGAAATACTTAGACAGTTACCCCTGACAATAGATCACTCAAAATTGGAATGTGAATTTTCTGTAAAGCTGCTTTAAAACAATCTGTATTGTGAAAAGCGCTATACAAATAAATGTGACTTGAATTCACATAAAAAATATAATTAGCATATTACACATATACATATGTAATCACTTCGCACGCAGGAATACAAATGTATTTATTTATTGCATCAATAGGATCATAGATAATGTGACTTGAATTCACATAAAAAATATAATTAGCATATTACACATATACATATGTAATCACTACGCACGCAGCAATACAAATGTATTTATTTATTGCATCAATAGGATCATAGATAACAAAAGGTTCTTAATTAGGATGGTGGGATTTGCACTTTTCTTGCTCCATTCTTTTCATATACAGCCTCTGGATACTGGTTTTTGTCTTTTTTTTTCTCTCAAAGTGTTGAGTTCTCTTGTCTTGGTGCAGCTTCCATATCTTCTCTTGGCCAGCGTACAGTAACAGCTGGGTGTCTGATGACTTGCAGGGATTATGTGTTGATGGCTTTGATCTTGTTCCTCCAGTTCAACTCTTTTAAAGATCTGACTTTATGCAAGTACCTGCGGATCAGATATTCAATATGCCTCTCAATCCTAGTATACAGCTTTACATCATCCATAGCATGTGGTTGAGGATAGCTCCAGTCTTGCAACTGTACTGTATCTGTTATCCATATTAAAGATGCTACTCCTTGGAAGACGTCTTTGAGCTGGCCTCTGATGGTGTCCTCCAGAGGACTACTGAGTTCCTAGTGAAGGTCATTAATGTCTTGTTGACCTTGTTTGGAGCCAGATATTCAAGGATCAATGTGTGTGGCACTGAGTCATATCTCTTGTAGTCAGTCCAGAAGGTGCTCAAGGTGGTCTTGGCATTTGAGTCTGGTGATCGCTTTGGCTGTCACGAGCAGGTCATTTGAGGCTCTGGTGTCTTTTCAGGTCATAGATGTGAAGGCTTATGAGAGTCACCTGCCACATTCATACATTTAGCTTATTTTAAGTTCCTAACTTTGTTGACAGCAAATGCAAATATCTGTAGAGTTTCAGAGGAAAATGTTTATTTAGGCTGCTGTTATTTGATCAAAAATACTGTAAAAACAGTGAAATATTATTTTAAGAATTTTCAGCAGTCATTACTCCAGTTTTCACTGTCACATGATCATTTAGAATTCATTCTAATACGCTGATTTGGGGCACAATACTTATCAATATCACAATTTCCACAAAAAAACTTAAGCAGCAAAAACAGCTTCCAACATTGATATAAAGAAACATTATTAATAATTGAGCACCAGTAATAATAATTGATAATAACTGATCAACAAATGAGCATAATACACTCACCGGCCACTTTATTTGGTACCCCATGCTAGTAACGGGTTGGACCCCCTTTTGCCTTCAGAACTGCCTCAATTCTTCGTGGCATAGATTCAACAAGGTGCTGGAAGCATTCCTCAGGGAGTTTGGTCCATATTGACATGATGGCATCACACAGTTGCCGCAGATTTGTCGGCTGCATATCCATGATGCGAATCTCCCGTTCCACCACATCCCAAAGATGCTCTATTGGGTTGAGATCTGGTGACTGTGGAGGCCATTTTAGTACAGTGAACTCATTGTCATGTTCAAGAAACCAATTTGAAATGATTAGAGCTTTGTGACATGGTGGAAGTAGCCATCAGAGGATGGGTACATGGTGGCCATAAAGGGATGGACATGGTCAGAAACAATGCTCAGGTAGGCCGTGGCATTTAAACGATGCCCAATTGGCACTAAGGGGCCTAAAGTGTGCCAGGAAAACATCCCCCACACCATTACACCACCACCACCAGCCTGCACAGTGGTAACAAGGCATGATGGTTCCATGTTCTCATTCTGTTTACGCCAAATTCTGACTCTAACATCTGAATGTCTCAACAGAAATCGAGACTCATCAGACCAGGCAACATTTTTCCAGTCTTCAACTGTTCAATTTTGGTGAGCTCTTGCAAATTGTAGCCTCTTTTTCCTATTTGTAGTGAAGATGAGTGGTACCCGGTGGAGTCTTCTGCTGTTGTAGCCCATCCGCCTCAAGGTTGTGCGTGTTGTGGCTTCACAAATGCTTTGCTGCATACCTCGGTTGTAACGAGTGGTTATTTCAGTCACTGTTGCCCTTCTATCAGCTCGAACCAGTCTGGCCATTCTCCTCTGACCTCTGGCATCAACAAGGCATTTCCGCCCACAGAACTGCCGCTCACTGGATGTTTTTTCTTTTTCGGACCATTCTCTGTAAACCCTAGAGATGGTTGTGCGTGAAAATCCCAGTAGATTAGCAGTTTCTGAAATACTCAGACCAGCCCTTCTGGCACCAACAATCATGCCACGTTCAAAGTCACTCAAATCACCTTTCTTCCCCATACTGATGCTCGGTTTGAACTGCAGGAGATTGTCTTGACCATGTCTACATGCCTAAATGCACTGAGTTGCCGCCATGTGATTGGCTGCTTAGAAATTAAGTGTTAACGAGCAGTTGGACAGGTGTACCTAATAAAGTGGCCGGTGAGTGTATGAATGATTTCTGAAGGATCATGTGACACTGAAGACTGGAGTAATGATGCTGAAAATTCAGCTTTGCCATCACATGATTATTATTTTAATTTTTTTAATATAATATTTTACAATATTACTATTACTTTTGATTACTCTCTTATGCTCACCAAGGCAGCATTTATTTGATCAAAAACACATATAATGAACAAAAGATTGAACGTGTTTTATTTTGGAATTTGTGAGTTTAAACAAAATATGTTTTCAATTTGAAAAAATGCATTTTTTACCATATCTTTTTAATTTGTGCAATGACCTTGTCAGGAGTTTTCATCTTGTGGATGGCCAGGTTTCCGTTAGCAGTTCTAATAACAGTTTATGTTGTTGTTGTGGTTGGAATTGCACATAGAATTTGCAAGCTTGCCTTTGAGTTTAGAAGGCTTAGTTTTGTGTATTGCTTATCTTACCAAACCATGTAGGGTATCTGTCAGATGCTCTTGCTCCCTCTCAGTTTAACCGTGCAGCAGATCTGTGATATATAGAGTTGATACACTTTAAGAGATTCTCAACTGTTTCAGGAATTGTAAGGGAATCTCCCAGAAGTCAAAGATTCTCGAGTCTGGTTAATAAGTCTGTTCTTTGTGGTGCTGCCTCAGTAGGTGTCCTGGGCTTTTTGGCACCTTATTCAGACTCCAATCCCCACACTCTCTCTTGCAGTCACACACCCTTCAGGCCAGATAAGCCAAGCTTCTGCTGCTTCCCACACACTCCCCTGTCGATACTCCAAAGCTGTTCAAAGGCTCAACTAAAGACAGACTGGGGAGGCACAGACCCATAGTCAAGGCCTCAGGACTAGAGACAGCAGGGAGAGATTCATCTTCACATTTTGTTTAGAATTTGTTTCTGGTTTTGAATCTCTATTGCTGTTGGCTTAAACGAATGGCTATTGGTTGGGTAATTACACACACAATGGATGGATAACAAGTGAAATCTGGGAGGCAATTCCCTTGTCTTCAGCATAAAGAGCAGGAGGGAATCATACCATCCGGTGGCTGTAGAAGTAGATGTCGCAACTTTCAGGTTGAGGAGCCAATAATCTCTTTGATTACCTACATATAATGTAGCTGGCTGGTTGTGATAAGATTGCCGCAGAGACTTACAACTTAAAAGAGACTTACATTAAAGCGGCTTTGCCTTGTCTGTGAGGGTCAGGGCATACTGACAACTTCTTGTGTCCTTGTTTTACATCCTAACAATAGAGCAGAAAAACCTTGAGCACTTTTATTCTATAATGTCATCATCTAAAGGGTTGCAGTACACAAACATGGATTCAGCCCAAAGGGTTATTTGGTCTTCATCGATCTGTCTGGTTTTCTTCATCTCTTGCATCACAGTGGCTGTATTTATGACGGACAGCAGTATTTCATTCTGGGTCCATATAGCCTGTAATCCCACTGTGTCATAGTTAGATCGTTCAAGTATTTTATTTTCAGCTACGCTGAGAACCAGTATTAAGTTTTTCACCTTTTTTTTTGTCATAGTTTTTGTAGTTTCATGTTACCTTTACTGTAAACGCAATTTGAATTTAATCAATTTCTCATCATTGTCATTAATTTTAGTCCATTTTACTGAAATACCAAATCATTTTAGTCGATGTCAGTCACTAAACTGTAACCAAACTTTCAAAAATAAATAGTTTTGATTCAGCAAGGACAATGGCATTTAAAATGATGCAAATTATTTCTATTTCAAATAAATGCTGCTCTTTTGAACTTTATATTAATCAAATATTCCTTGAAAAAAAATCAGTTTTAAGCAGCACAACTGTTTTCAAGATTGATAATAGCAAGAAATGTTCTTGAGCACGAAATAAACATTATCATTTTTTTTTTTTTTTTTTTTTTTTATTGCTGAAGGATCATGCGACGCTGAAGACTGGAGTAATGGCTTCTGAAAATTCAGCTTAGCCAGGAATACATATTAAGTATATAGAAAATGACAACAGTTATTTTAAATTATACTAATATTTGTGCTATTACATAATCTTACTGTTTTTACTGTTTTTGATCAAATAAATGCAGCCTTGGTGAGAATAAGAGGCTTTCCTAAACACACACACACTGTATGTATATAGCAGTGTGTTTTAATAATTTCATTAGCATCAAGGTGCAAGTTTTAGTTTTGAATTCATTATTGTTAATAAAAAATTAAACAAAATTAACAGCTGAAGAGCTTTCAGCTTTCAAATATACTCGTTCTGTATATGTATGTCCTTGTGACTGAATATCTAAGATGTTGCTTCCTAAAATAGTCCATTTCTGGAACCTTAGAAGCGGTCTCCTATTGCGGAACATTACCTGATGTGAGACACTATAATTGTTTCCGCTCCTCCCTCGATTACTGGTTCGTCTCTCTCTCTCTCTCTCTCTCTCTCTCTCTCTCTCTCTCTCTCTCTCTCTCTATCTATCTCTCTCTCCGGTCCCTCAGAAGAGCTGACGTCTTCTCTCTGATCATTATGAGACAATTATTGCTGCAGACAACTGTAATCATTTTGCTGTGCCATTCTGCCTTTTTCACAGTGTTATTTTCCCTTACATTAAACAGCGAACTGAAATTAGTCTCAGATTGATGGTTGCTTGGAAAAGCCACATACAGACCGTGGCTGAGGTTATGGTTTGCGTTTAAGCTTTGAATCATAAGATTTAGGTATTTCCTGATAAGGAGTTAAAATCGGCATGAAAGGGATGTTTTCTTCTCTATATATTCGAGTGAAATGGCTTCTTGAACAAGGAAAAATAGGAAGGGTCTTGATTTTGTCCATGGAGAATTGATTGGGTCATTGTGGTTTGCTATTATTGTCAAAAACACAACCAATATAAATAACTGAAGTTCTATTTAATATTACACAGTCACCGACTTGACTGCCAAATCATCAACTTTACACAATTTTAATTTAGAACCAATGAGTAAAGATTCTGTTTTACCTAGATGTAATAGAAGTTTGTTTTCAGACAGCCAATCCCTCACCTTACAGAGCTCCTCACCTAATTTCTCCTGTATTCTCCTAGTCTCCTTATCTGAAACTAGATTCATCAGAATAAAAAAAATTACACTCACAAACAGCTTGCATATCGACCGTTTATAATAAAAACAAAAGAGGGCCAAGTACACGACCCTGGGGGACTCCATTATAAACAACTTGCCACTGCTTTGTAATTATTTGTTAAATTTACTGGCAATTTCTGAGTGAACGTTGTTTCAAATTAAATCGTACTTTTTTTAGTGTATATACCTCATTCCTCCATCTATTTCTGTATGTGATATTAACGCACTGCATTGTGTTTTATATGTTCTCTCTGGTGTCATAGAGCTTGTGTTCGAGTACAACATGCTGTCGGCCTTAATGCACCCCAATGACTGCATGTCATCACTCTCACGATTGCCCCGAGTGCTTCATGACAACATCAGCCAGACAGTGCATTCAATCTCACAGACCACACTAATAACATGCTTAGTGGGCATATGGCCAAATCTCACACACACACACAAAGATAATGCAGGATCGCTTGTACCCACTTTCCCCCCCCTCCATTTATATTTTTATAGGACACCTTTATAAGAGAGAAGCCTGTGCTGGGCTGTAGTTTTATTAAGCGCCAATGTTCAGGAGATGAGAGGTGGGTGTGGCCTCCAGCCTCATGAATGAAATTGCAAACCTAAGGTTCCCGATTCAACCTGTTATTACTTCTGACACTAGTCATTTACAATAGCGCAGAAGGTGGCAATAGAAAATGTGATATTGATTGTGTACCCTGCAGGCTTTTAGCACCCTTCACTCCTCAGATGCACATGTGTCTTTTAAAGACATGCGCACACACACTCATATTGGTTTATTATCTCTCTGCGATATGTTTTTTTCTTCTATTTGTTCAAGGACATCAGATGTCCTGGGTGAATCAGCCTTTTAATTTATCATTCTTTTAGATTTGCTATGAATGGCATTATAAAAATACTGAGGGTGGATTCACTAGTGAATCACTACTGCTGATAGTGGTGTTTATTTGTCCTGGTGCTGTTTAACCCACTAAATTGTGCAAACAAAGAAAATCTGTAATGAACATACTGTAGAGAACATATTTCCTGAAATACTTGAACCTTTATTTCCCATATACTGTAAGTCTTAAAGGCAGTTGTCATGATTCTGCTTGTAGACGCACTGGGGGAGACTTGTGGGAAAGCTGCACCACTGTCATAAACACTAATGTGTGATTTCTCTAGAAATTGTCTAGTTTGTTTTCACGGATAAAAGTTGAGCCCTTAAAGGCTGGAGAGGAAGTTCATTTCCACTGCTTAGGTGAAGATGGTGAGAAGCATTGTGTTTTCACAAATTTCACGCTAGCACCTGAATGCAGAAGCACAGGTCTGACAGACCAAAAGCAAGCACATAAAATGAGTACCCTTCAAAGAGGATGATGACACTCGATGGGCCCTATCTTGCACCCGGCGCAAATATATGTATCATTCCTATTTTGCACTCGCGCAAAGTGGGCTTTTCCCTCCACAGACGCACGTCGGTAAACTAGGAAATGAACTTGCGCTCCCTGGGCGGGTCGGCGCAAAAAGGAGGCGTGTTTCGGCGCAAACATTCCCTAGTGCTATTTTGCAGTTCCAGAAAACAATTCCGCCACTGACCAGAAAAAACCTAGTCTAAAGTCAGTGGCGCGTTGCGCGTTGTTCATAATGCTATTTTAAGCGCGCATGCTTGGCCATAATGTAGCGGGTGCACAACGCGCATACACTTTGATTCTCTCATCAACACAGATGCAGCAGTTTTTATTTTTTGCAAATCATACATTATAACAAGGAAAAATATTAACACATGAGGGAAATCATTGTGGTGTCCATGAAGATGTAAAAAAATGTAGGCCTAAATCTAGCTTACACATTTACCCAAATCTTTCAGGCTAATTGTAATGACGGATCAGACCTGTTTCCCCAATAGTGGCAAGACACATATGTATATAAGGACATCTGACAAATTAGTTTGTCCGTCAAGAACCAGAAAAAAAAAAAAATCTCCCATTCCCATACAACGTCACTTCTCTGTCTTTCACTGCCCTGACAAGAACGTCGGTCTCCTCGGCTGTGAACCTCCTGGCGCGCGCCTGGTAAATTCGCCATAATAATAACAATCCGCCATGCAACATGCGCACCTGCTCTTAAAGGGTATGTCGGATGTCGCTCTGATTGGTTTATTTCACGTTACGCCCAAACTACACCTATGAATAATGAAGCTATTTCAGACCAACCCCTTTTAAACTTGTATCGGGCGCAAGAGTCATTTATCCCGCCGGTAAAATAGCAACAGCGCCCAAGACCCGCCCACAAAGTTACTTGCGCTTCGCGCTTGATACTTGCGTTTCAGATCGTTAAAATAGGGCCCGCAGTGTTACCATCACTAGTCTGGGGTGCATTTCCCAAAAGCATCGTTATATAGCCAATTATGGTTGCAAGTTCCATTGAACTGGTACAGAACCTGCGACCATAGTTGGCTTTGGGAAACACCAACAACATATATATATGTAGTAGTAGTATTCACCAAACAGTTATGAGATTAATGTATTTTGTTTATTTTTTATTCTACATTGACCTCTATCATTTACACTGAAAAAATGGCTTTTTTAATCAAAATTGTATTTTTTAATAATAATAAATCAATATGTTTGTATAGTGTAAATCTGATACGATAAATGGACATCTCCACTCATAAACGTTTTTTTTTTTATCTAATTTGTTCATTAAGTGCTCTGAAAATTTTATTACATCATGAAATGTGTTTGCCTTTAAATGATCCATGAAAATGATCACACATATTATGTCTTTAGAAGATGCTGGTGATTATACTGTATTATGAAATGTGCTTAACATACAGCAGACGAGTGATAGCCATTCCTAGGTTAAGTAAGTAATGAGTAAGATTAATTTTTCAATAGGATATTATGACTCAAATGATTGAGAGGCCTGTCAAATGGTTAAAGCAGTCGAGAGGAGAGCACACACAATATTCCAGTTGCTGTCTATCATTGCTTACTAATATTCTTTGTCCGAAGTGCCAAGTGCCAAACAACTCCATGGCAATTTAAACGTCTACCTTATCAAAATGATCTCTAATTGCTCGATCTAATTGTACCCCATTGCTTAAGTTACACCATTATGTATGTGGCCGCCTAATCAACTGTCGGTCATTTTGAGAAAGGGACAGTATTTCCCGTCCACCCATTTCCTATAAAACAAAGTTTATGATGCAAATTACCTAGGTGTCTAGTTACAGAGCTGTGACTGGATGAGAAAAGGATATTTAGGCTGAAAAAATAAAAATATATATATTTTTAAATGTCTCTATTTGGAAACAACATTTTCACTTTTTTTTGTGAACTGAAGGTTTATGCTGCCATTATAAGTTGTTCAAAGTATCTTGTGCAGTTGAAAATGTCCCTGAGGAAACCTTCAACTGCTTTTTTAGCTAAATGAGTTGACCTTTCCTCAGTCTGCATGTTAGTGTACGGTCATAACAAACTAAGCTGGTGTTGTTTTCACAGACACACACATGCACGTACACACATATACACAAACTCAATCTCTCTCCTTTTCATACCTGTATAATTAGAGTCCTAACTGTCATCGCATTAGTGTGTGTGGGGAGAATCAGGTATAATGAGCTGGAGATTATGGGCTTTGTGTGCTGCTTCACCAGTAAATGCTCGCCATGCCAAAGGGATTTACAATGAAAGCCAGTGTTATCAGATTACAATAACTGTTTCATTACAGCATTATTTACGCTGTATAAAAGAACAGCATTCCTAATCAGTCGAGGTAAGCAGAGAGAAAGGTAAACTGCAGTGTTTCCATTAGTCATTTTTGGTTTATGGTGGTTTTGTTTTAACTCTACAATGGAAAAAAATGAGTTTATATAAATAAATTGAAATGGTAAATTCTGTTTATCTAATGCTTTATATATATTTCTAATCAATGTTTGTGCAGTATTTTTGCTGTAATGGCTCTCTAGAAAAACATTTTTATTTTATTTTTTATTATAAAAATTTGTTTAGTACATTTTTTTTTTACCCATGCATTAATAATCGTGTGTGTGTGTATTTTGTCTGTAAAGGAGTTGAACATTAATAAAATATAGTGAGAATTGTATTAAATTGGAAGTACAAACTCAAAGTACAAAAAATATCAAACACAGAAATCAAGAAACATGTTTATTTAGAATGATTGTCTCTATTTAGAATATTATCAAGAATATTATTAATAATGTGATAGGCAGAATAAAAAAAAATAATAATTTGTAAATGCATAAACAACACTGGAATAAATAGCCTTTTGTATTAGTGTATTGCACCAAAATACTGTGGAGTTTGATCGGAGCACAACGTTTGACAAAACCTATTTTATCATTTGCATTTGCGTTATTGCTGTGATCTGTTTTTGGTTCGTGACCCACCAGTTGAGAACCTCTGTTTTAAATGATCTCATTCACAAACAGAGGGGCACAGAAAGCTGCAGAACCCCTGATGAGAGATGATTTAGATTTTTTTAAATTCGCAGAGGTGAGAACTCGCTTGAGGATAAAATCATTGCCTTCACTGACCCCAGTAACCAGCAAAACAGTACCCATAAAACAGCATGGGACCCTTTAAAATAGTCCCAGCTCTCTCTGAAATTCAACAGGCGAAGAGAAAAGAAGAGGGTGAGGGGTTCGGAAAAAGCAGACGTTTCTGTTTTTGATCAGGACAGGTTACATCCTCCAAACCCCTGGAATAAACAGAGGCGGTGCTGAATTGGCTAGGTTTCTCTCCACCAAAGATTTTTTTTGGAGGTGACAGAAATATCCCCTCCCCCAAACTTCAACTCCTCTTTACAGGAGACCTCTACGGGCTCTCTCTCTCTGGAGAGAGAGAATAAGACCATACACCCTCTGAATCTCATTTAGTGAAGGATTACCTATTAACCCTCCAGAGGCCTGAGAGGAAAGAGAGACTCTGTTTGCTGAGGGACTTTGAGAAGAGCTCATGGGCTTCGTTGGGTGGAAATAATAAGACCTCAAAAGGATTGCTTAGCTCCATGCTAATTTATAAAAACTAGCTCGGGTATTGCTGGTGGTGTAAGGTTTATTCACTGTCATGTAACACCACACATCATTGTCATAATTTGTATCCTCTCTGTCAATCCTCCCAAGTTTCTTTCAAAGGAGAACTAGCTCAGCTTTAAGATCGCGTAGATGACTTTCTTCTCAGTTGAAACCATGACTCAGGTTTCAGGCTGTGCCAGAGGTTATTTGAGGGAAGGTAATGATGCTTTAAAATGTAAAAAAACAACAACTTGAAGATATCCTGAACTTAGCTTTACTCGGGTGTTACACTAAATGGTTATGCACTCACCATGCCTGGCATTAGTGGCTAGCTGTTACACTATACTAGTATTTGTTTTGATTTAAAGCTTTAGCTTTCAATATTAAATTCTGTATTCCACATCAGCAGCTTTTGACTATATAATTAATGTTGGCAAGATCCCAAAGGCAATATCTTGTCATATTCTGTATACTGTTCCTCTTGCAATGGCACATTACATCTCAGTGCAAGAACAGTGCAGCTTTATCGCGATACCCTCTACCTATCAGAACACCCACCGAGGATCCAGTCACATGTTGCTTGACCTATGACCTCTAGGTCTGCAGCTGGGGAAGGTTTTTACATTCCTCCTCCACTGGGGATTCATTAACCCTTGCAAAGGAACCGGTTATAAAGCAACTAATTGGTAATCCAGCCATTATTGATGAAACAGCCCACTTAAAAAAAAAAAGTTAAAAACCTTATTTCCCCCTTTAGTTTCCAAACTTTATCTCAGACCCATTCGAAATCTTTCTCTTGCACTCTCATCCTGGTTTTGGATTAGACTTTTTTCCTCAGGAACTTAAGAAGGAACCGGTTGCAACTCGTCTAAACGTTCCTAAATTCAGCGTCCATGGTAAATTTAGAAGATAGATGGGTCACCCATGTCTATGAAAACAGACATGTTATTATGGTGGATGATGGGATTTTAATGGCCTCAACGATAAAAACACACGCTGTGGTGCACAGAGGGCCAACCAATGTGATCCTACGGCTCCAAACTCTACAGGAGTCTATATGGTTAGTTTCGTGCTTGTTGATCTCCTGTGCTTGTGTTGGGGAGGCTTCAAAGAGCATTAGCTTCAACAATTATGAGCAAGAGTTGTGAGACCAGGCAAAGGTATGGGACCGTGGAATCTACAGCTGTAATGTTGAGTTAGATTCTCAAATAAAATCACAGGCCCTGTACTTCTCCAAAACTTGCCCTCGTAGGCCTTTTCACCCCACAAACCATGAGTCTAGCTACTTGATCAATGTCTGGTCCTTAGGTTTGGGATTATGGATAATGATGGTTGTCAGAGGTTGCAGTGTCAGTGTCTGCTATTCCTTTCATGTCCTGACGAATAGGATGCCTGTGTTTTTGTCTAAGAGAGGAGATATGTAAATACTCATGTCAAAGAGGATTTTGAGGAGATGTTTCCACTATCTTTTAGATGGTGAGTAAATAGAGGACTGCATCGAAAGGCTAGAAGGTTGCGGTAAATGTTGCAGAAAACGTCACCGTCCCGAGCTTATCTTTGATGGATGTTGCATTTGTTAATCCTCTGTGTATTTTATGAGGTTTTAGGTAGACCTGCTGGCTCTACTTTTATGGTTTCAGACAAGACTGGATTAGACATCCTTACATATGGCTAGGCTTCAAATTGCCTGGAGCAGGGGTTTTCACACTGGAGTACAGGGACCCCCAGGGGCAAAAGTGGAGCAGTGTGTCGCTCCTCAATATTGCCAGTGCGCTCCGCTCAATCACTCACGGCGCAAATCAACGCTCTACTCGTGTACCACTTACACGAAGACACTCAAAACCTTGCTCCAACATGAAATTTCTCTGTACTATACGTTTTTCTGTTTGTAATGAATTTCATGAATACATGTCTCAGTTACAACAGGCCTATCCGGTTGTTAAGTCGTGACGTAACCACTCTCCGATAATACTGTTTCCGGGTCCAAAGGCCGGGTCCTCTCTACCTACCTACCGCTTTCGCCCGAGTTTTAACGTGTTCCCGTGTTGTTTAAATAGATCGGAGTTAAAAAACAAGTGACATTCAACTGTCATTCTACCGCTTTCCCTGTGACGAGAAAGATAAGAGAAAATGGCTGCAGTTGATAAGGTAAGTTACAAATCTTAAACGAATGAAGAAACTTTGGCGCCAGTGGGTGCTATCCCTTAATCCCTAGTAACACCCACTGGCACTGAAGCGAAAAAAGCCCTTAAGAAAAGGGTTTATTTAGTCTAGGATCTGGAGTGGACGAGCGGAGCGCTTGGGCCCGGAAGAGGCTAAACGTCACGCGTGACGTCAGACTTAACAACCGAATAGCTAACAGTTGTGATATTGTTTGGTTTTAAAGCAGTATATATTGTATGTATTGTATAAATAAATGTGAATTGACTGGATAGTGCCGAATTGCAGAGCTCGTGCAAACATATTTACATCGCTAAGATCAGATGCTTTCTTTACTGCTGTTTTCTCACCGCTGTCATTTCTGTTGTGTTTTTTTTTTGTTATTGAGAGGAAAGCGTGCAGCACATATTTACATATTCATCTAAACGCCGCTCTCAGCAGCACGAGCAGCTTCGGGATGTTCACTGACAGTAGCTATTTCGCTGCGAATGTTTTTCAAACATCTTTTTACTCATAAGCAGAACGAAAAAGTACTTTGCTGCGAGTATATCACAAAATTAATCATTTCTAACTCAGTTTCTCCACACTCCCTTTCAATTTCTTCTGCTGCTTCGTTCTTAACTTTGATGTTTACTATGCATTTATGGTATCAGGTTCGCAACTTCATTAAAACAATATTTGAACTCCACAACCTTAGACCTTTTGCTTATTTCGCAGATTTGCGGGTCCATTGTGTCAAAAAGCGTGAAAACCCCTGGCCTGAATAATTAATTTCACGCATGCCATTGTCAAGGTCCCTTCTCAATACAATGCAAAAAAAGAAAAAGAAATAAAGCATCACCATGTCTTCTTCCCGCCCCAACTCTCCCTTCTCTATTTTTTTTCTCTCACTCTCAGTACTATCACTTTCTCTTGCGTTTGAACAGATGTGAAACGCTTGGCGAGAACCAATGTCAAAGTTTTGCAACTTTGACATTGCCACTAGCGTTACTCAGACATTACATCCAGTGACAAATACAGCCTGCTACAATCAGTCAATGAATCAATTAATTAAAAGTTCTCTCTGAAACGAAGCTGTCTCTCTGAAGCCTGTAGCGGTCCCAACCCAACCATGGGAGATGGATTGCAGGTGCTTCCTGTGGTCGGAAACGACTGATTAAAGAGGTTAGCCCTATCTTCCTTTGCACACTTGCTTTTTTTTCTCCTCGGCGTCTCTCTCCTGTCATCCCTATCTCTCCTTCACACACATATACAGTTTTGCTTTTTCTACTTACTAACATGCTCCCAAAAGTCTACATGGGCTCTCATTGACATCAGTTGTGCTCTACTTCACGTTCTCAGCTGTGGGCAATTCAAATAAATAAAGAAGTAGCAAACAAGCTCAGTCTCCCATAGCTGTGTTTAGGGAACAACAGCTGAGAGAAGCGTGTCTAAACAGGGTGTGAGGGGTGACATTCCCTCGACTCTGCCAATATTCCACGTTTTTTATGAAGTACACACCAACCCAAAAGTGTCATGCGAATTCACACGTGCCGACTCAGATTGCTGAGCGAAGTGGATTTTGAATGCAACAAGTATTTGTAAATTTGGTAATTTGTAACGATGCCAGCACATTTGAAAATCTTCTGCATCTGAACTCTCAAATCACCAACCATAATTAATCATTTAAAAAATATATAATATATAATTATGCCCCAGCATATCTTCTCACCATGAGAAGTTCAGTGTGACTGATAAATTATTTTACGTTCATATTCGGCCTCTGGCAAGATGTTAAGCATGATGCTACGATGTGTAATGCATTCAGAACTCATGTTCTATCATCATCACAACGGTGAGCTCACCCTCCAGAACAACATGACTGGATATAATGTACATCTACAGTCTAGAGAGCATCACTCTTTCAGCTCACCCTAGCAGATGTACAACAGGGATAGAGGAAAACATACAGCAAGGAAAAGAACACAGAATAAAACTCATCTTTTTCACGAGTTCACACTTACAAATAAGTCAGATAGAATAAATGCGTATTTGGCGTGCTGTCCGAGGAGAGGGCTCCGAGTTAGGTATTCGGCCCGAACCCAGAGCACTCCCCCCGTATTCCTGGCTGTGAAATAAATAAATAAGATAAGCCAAGAGTGAGGAGTCGGGGTGGTGGAGGGATGCTGAAACTGTCAAGGAATGTTAGGTGAGTTGACAGAGTGAATATTTATATGCTCCTTCTCGTGCTGATAGGGTAGACATGGTAATTGTTTGATGACCAGTTGATTGGAATGATTATTTGAACGTGCTCCTCCCGAACTTTGTTTATAAAACATCATTTGGTTTCTGAGTTTTTTTTTTTTTTTTTTACATTACTTTGCAGAATGCATCATCATTATTCTTGCTGTTCTTGTGTGGAAAATATACACAAGAATATGTGTGGAATTATGGAAAATATATTTTACCGTTCAAACGAAAAAACGGTAAAAGTAAATGGTAAACGGTAAAATATTTTTTTATGCAGCAAGGATGCATTAAATTGATCAAAAAGAGACTTTTACATTGTTACATTGTTGCTTTTCTTTTTAACTTTCCTGAAAGAAAAGTGTCAAGGTTTGGACAAAAAAAATATATTACACAGCACAACTGTTTTCAACATTGAAAATAATAAGAAATGTTTCTTCTGATTGCAGACCTGGTAAGCCTGAGAACCAAGAGGCTTACATAAACAAAAGTCTCTATTTCCTTCCATTTCTACCTCATCGCCTTCTACGAGAAAAATTCTAGAGATTTTCTTTCGTTGTGGTTCTAATAAATTGTAATATAAACATCCAACCTGGTTGTGGCAAGCAGGGCGGGGCGGTACCATTGAGCTAAGCAGAGTCTACCGCCATGAACGCTGGAGTGACTTGTCAAGGGGACAGACAAACTTTTGGAGTGTTTTGGAGGGGCGGCTGCCGCCCGCCATGATAGGGAGGAGCAGGGAACGAGGCACTCTCTCGGCCACTGCCCGAAGCGTCGGAGGAGTTAGAGTGCCGCCCACCGAGGGCTTTCCAGCGCCACCGCCAGGCATCGCGGAGGAGTTTACCCAGCTGGTGGCGAACTGGATGGCATTGCGTTTTGGGAACTGGACCACGATTGTTTTCTTTCTCTCTCGTCTCTGTCTCTACTCATCCTTCCGTGTCCTTTTCTCCCCCGGGGCGATGGGGGTGGCAAGCAGTGCGGGGCCATGAGCCGTGGGAATGGAGCAAGGCCGGTGGCGTGAGTTTTGATGAGCGTCACCTGCGTGCCACACCCCGGTCTCGAGTCACACGGAGGAGACGAGAGTGCAAGACGAGAGAGGAGCAGGCCTGGACTTTACGTTGTGTTTTGTTTATGTTTGTGTGGCAGTCTTCCGAGAGGGGCTGCCACTTAACTTCCATGTTGTTGTTTTTTTATTTTTGGATTAAAGTTTATGTTGAACGTTTGCCTGTTGTCTACTCCTTCCCTGAGCCTTTAACTTTGTTACACTGGTTTATAAGTGTAAAAACATACACAGAGTTCATAATTGCTTTTTTATTCTTGATCAATGTCTGTGACACAGTGAACGGTAGAAAATCTTGTCAAAAGTTTGCATAATCCTCCAGAGACCAAGCATAATTTTCAGCAGCGGAATCATTCAGCCCTATAAACAGACGTGGCTTGGTGATGAATTAAACCCCTAAGGGTGGAGGGGAAAAAAAATATCGTTAGGGTTTTTGCGGTGACTGAATTTTTCAGGAGTGACCTCTGCGCACGCCTGCCAAGAATGCCAGAAATCCTAGTTGCATGGGAGCAGCCAGTATGTTTCTCTTCCCTTCTCTGTCTTTCTGTGTCTCTGCTCACAGTGCACAGCATTAACACTGCCCTCTACAGATGGGCCGCATCATAACTGACGATGTAAGCACTTTTGCATCTGAGCAGCCTATAGCTTGTCTCTCTTTGCAGACTGAGGCCGTCTGATCTCCGAGACAGTAGACCCAACATAAGGACAGGCTGAATAGGCTATATAGACTTGTAGAATAGGCGGAATTCAAGAAAAAAAAATGCAGTTTAAGCTAAATTCAAGTAATGTGACAAAGAAAACAGAAATAGATATCCTGCTGCTGCATATATTGTTGGTGCTGAGTGGTGAAAGAGGACAAATAAAATCAATGCTTTCTTTGTTTACAACATAAATAAAGAATGAATAATATATTCTGATGGTGATTGTGCATTACGAAGTGAGCAAATGGTGTATTAGCACTGCGGCCAGTGGTTTGGGAGTCTTGTTTATCACCCTTCTGCTCTTCAGCTCTATTCAAACCTGCGCTCCATGGGGATATGTATATGTGAGCGCATGCATGTTCTTCGCAAGACTGCAGTATAGTGTTGAGGGATCAGGTCTCTCGCAGTCAAAACGCAACACACATGTCCCGTGACGCATGTTCAACACTTCACATGCATGCGTGGCCTGACTGTTTTTGTGAATGCGTGTGTGAATCTTTGCATATTAAGTGGGAGGCTGTAGTGAGTACTTTGTTGTGCCTGTGAGCGTGAATGTGTGTTGAAGTCCTTGAGAACGTGACAGTAAATGGAGGTCTACAGCACTGCTCTGAAAAAGCCCACAGGCTGCTCTTTGCTAATTAACTAATTATTCTTATTTGTTCCCCTTTTGAACTTGTGATTGCTGTACCTCGCTAATGGCCTTCAGTTTTTTGGACCTCTAAGGGGGCTGTAGGTGAGAAACATCACAAATGTGATCTCTTTAAAGTCAACTCTTTATTTTAGATTTGTAATGTGACATATTTAGGTGAAGAAACATTTAAGACTAAGTTGATACTTAAATTGAAAATAACTGAGAAATTTTTCTTTTTTTTCTCAAATGGAGATTTAAAGGGATAGTTCACCCAGACATGAAAAATCTGTCATCATTTATTCACTTTCATGAATTAATAATGCCCTTATGACTTTCTTGTTTCTATGAAACTCAAAATGAGAAATTCTGAATAATGAACTGGTTGCCCTTTTCCATTACAATGAGTGAAAAAGGACTTTTATGATACGTTTAATGTACTTTTTTTGTTGGGGAAGCTTGACAGGTCCAATCTTTATTCCCTTTGATTATATGGAAAAGAATAGCCTTCAAAAGGATATTCTTCATAAACATAAGTTGCATGGAGGATAATGTTATGATGGTTTTGAACAACTTTTTATGTGAACTATTCATTACAGGCATTTATTTGAGTAGTGTTAAGGAAAACATACCTATCCGGTTTTGTGTATTTTGCCAATGTTTTCAGATGCTGAAGATTTTAGTGACAGTGAGTTCTCTGACAGAAGGTAGAGGGGCGGCTTCTTCGCAAGCCTATAATTATAGTCGTCCCATGTGCACTACACAATGCATCTTAACTTGAGATGATCTCATGAATGCACTTCTCAGGGAATCTCTATCCATACAATGCAATCTCCTTTCTTTAGTTAGCTTCTTCTCTCTGTATCAGCCTCCCTCTCTCGCTCTTGCTGGCCGGTGGCGTGCAGCAGCTGTTGTGGGTTGTGAAGGAGCATCTGGTATGTGTGTGAGTGTGTGTTTGTGTGTGAGGGGCTGGGCACTCTCATCCTTCCATGACTGGAATAAGCAGCCCAAGCATCTCAGAACTCCACACACCCTTTAAACCTGCTGTCCTTTGCACAAATACCCGCTTCTGTTTATATAGCGCTTAACAAATTTCTGTCTCTTTGCATCATCTCTTTAGACTCAATATACAACTCAGAGAATTCATGACAGAACTATATTGTGATGTTACTATATCAATTATACAGTAAAATGAATTCAGGCAAATTAGTTACATTGGTTGTAACTTTGGTTTTAAAAGCAGATGGTTTCTCATCTCATCGTATTGGTCACCACATGTAGTAAAGTGCAAAGGCTGCAAGGGTGAATGACATTTGGTGAGAAATTGTGTTGAATGTAAAGTAAAGTTTGGTGAGAAATTATTATGGTTGTTAAGTAGCTACCATTTAATGAGAAATTGCATTGAATGTAAAGTTTGGTGAGGCAGTGGGAGGAATCTAGAGTTTGGTGAGAAATGAAAAGTTTGGTGAGGACTTCCATCGAATATAAATTAATGTTTGGTGCAAAATTCAGATGAAAGTAAAATAAAGTTTGGTGAGAAACTGGGCTGAATGTAAAGTCATGTTTTGTGATAAAGTAGGTTGAATGTAAAGTTGCGTGAGAAATTAGGATGAATGTAAAGTTTTCTGAGAAATTAGGTTGTAAGTCAGTGGCGAGCGGTGACTTTTTTTTAAGATGTGTTATGTCAAAATTGCACCTATGCACATTGGATGGGTTTATAATAAGCGCGTCCGGGTGTGTGAATGTAAAATTAAGTTTTGTGAGACACCAGGTTTAATGGAAGGTAATGTTTGCTGAGAAATTAGGTAATTAATAAAAATATACTTGCTGGGATGGCATTGCACTCAATCTTTACAGTATGTATGTTATGTAAGGGTTAAGAGCCTATGCAGATCAAGTGTTAAGACTAAACCTCAAAGTCTGATGGGAACTGTGGAGCAGTAATACAAGAACCCTGCTGCAATTGCAAATTTAATACAGATGCCAGTGTTCAAAACAAGTCAGATTCCAAAGACAATGAGTAAGTATGATAAGGTTGAAACTATGTACGGCTGAAAGAAAGTTGCACAAATACACTAGTTTTACTAATTTAAAAACTTACACAAACTTAAAATGTATTATAATGGCACACTCCTAAGTTTCTCTTTTTAGTATGCCTT
Organism: Rhinichthys klamathensis goyatoka; assembly: GCF_029890125.1. Lineage (NCBI taxonomy): Eukaryota > Metazoa > Chordata > Actinopteri > Cypriniformes > Leuciscidae > Rhinichthys > Rhinichthys klamathensis. The sequence continues at coordinate 3,874,822 of NW_026606581.1, forward strand.
CTCTGTCAAGCTCAAAGTTTTTTTTTTGCCCTTGGCAATGTTAACTGCATTCTCTGTGCCTGCAGGTAAAATCTGTTCATCATGGCCCCAAGAAGAAAAACACAGAACTTCTTATATGCTGAGTTTTACACAGATTTCTCTCTAAATTAAGGATGTTTATATACACCATGAACAGATTGAGAATGGTTTTGAAATTTGAATCCTGAATTTGAAGAGAGGTTTTAAAATCTGGTTCGATGGCTCCGTGTGTATTGTTTTGACAATACAGAGTTAGGAGAAACGTATCTAAATATCTAAAATAATTCTATATCAAATGATAACCATACAGTAATTAGTCAAGTAATTATTTTGTTATAAAACCTAATGAGATTCCCCAATTGTTTTACTGTTTCTTGTAAATTACATTTTGTGAATTCTTCTTTCTCTGTGTTGTGACCAATTAAATTAAACCAAGTCATGAGTCAATGTTTAAATTTCTAATTTTGCTTAGCCTTGGTATATGTAGTTGTTTCAAGTGTCTGTAAGTTAATGAGAATTTAGCTGGCCACGGTGTTTCCCAGAAGAAAAACTCAGCAAGACTTCAGCTGTATTGACTTAACAAAATATGCTAAGTGGTAGTGACATCATTCTGTTTGCTGTCCTGGGAATTGGGCTTTGTCAACAGACATAGAAAGTAAGCGCACCTACTATCACACCTCAAAGTCTCTCTTTTTCTCTCACATTAAGTGCTTATACTAAGGCTGTTGCTTTAAAGGTTTAGTTCACCCAAAAATACAAATTTTGTTCCAAACCCATAAGGGTGAGTAAATGATGGCACACTTTGCATTTTTGGGTGAACTATTCCTTAAGCTTAGATTGTGTGTGCGTGTGGTTCAGGTATTACTATACATTGTGGGGACATTTTTTGGTCCCCATGAGGAAAACAGCCTATAAAAAACAGCCTTTTTTGTTACATATATATATATATATATATATATATATATATATATATATACATGTTTTTCTGTGATGGGTGGGTTTAGGGGTAGGGTTAGGGGATAGAATATACAGTTTGTAAAGAATAAAAAGCATTATGTCTATAGAAAGTCCCCATAAAACATGGAAACCCAACGTGTGTGTGTGTGTGTGTGTGTGTGTGTGTGTGTGTGTGTGTGTGTGTGTGTGTGTGTGTGTGTGTGTCTGTGTGTGTGTGTGTGTGTGTGTGTGTTTGTGTGTGTGTAGGAGGCACTGACTGAGAGAAGTGGGTAAGGCCAGAGGTGGACTTCTATAGGTCACAGCCTTTCAGCGAGAGAGAGAGAGCGTGTAGCTCAAAGGTGAATGACTGCTGAGGGAGAAAAGGCCTCTTGTTCTGCTGTTCACAAAAGCCAGAGCCGGACATTCCTAAATAATCGATCACTTTTCTGCACTGGTTGCTGCCTCTCTGAACTTGTCTTCCTTTGGGCTTTATCAGTGTGGCTGGATTCCTATAATGGTTTTTCCCCTTTATGATATTTTTCTGACTTCATATTTTATTTTCAGTGCATGCAAACATCTCATTTTTACCTTTTACCTTGTTTCTCAAATACTGAAGTACTGTATCTGCTCCAAATCCCAATGAATTGCCTAAATGCCTACATAGACAACATCCTACTGGTCATGGAACTGCATAAGTGCCTGTTTTAGAATGTCAAATAGCACCCTACTCTGAAATTCAAGTCGCAATTGGCTAATTCCATTATACTCTAATAAGCATTATAAATATTGGATGAAATGATCAATCCGTATCCGTATTGAGGAAAATACAAGTAATGAAGGACATTTAATCTGATGCATTAAATTGGTCTGCAAAGCATACCGAGAGACGGCGTTAAAATACCTAATGTCTCAAAGCACATAACATTACAATAATAATGAATGTAAAAAACTTAAAGAGCTCTGACTTGTACCACCTGACTGCTGCAGATTAATTTCGGCATTGATAGTGTTGCCATAGAAATGCATAAATCTGAGTCTGAGGATGTGAACCACTCCAAGTAGAACGTCACAGATTGCCATCTTTTTATTACGGTAGTTATGGCATGAATGCAGCATTAGCTCGTTGTTTTGGTTCATTGTTTGCTTGTGGTGACTGCGCGAGTGTTGACAGGCAGGTAGAACATCCTATTATTGCATTCGGACGGACTGCAATGATTGGACAAAAAATTTTGGTCCTGAGACTTCCACAGAAGATATATGTAAAAAAAAAAAAAATCATATTTAAACCTTCTATTATTGATAGCTATCAGGATGTGAAGAGAGTTTCAAAGAGTATAACAAAAAGTGTTTCTGAAAAACATTGCCTACCCCACCTTTAAGGCTGGCCAACACTAAACATTTTTTTTTTTTTTTTTCACGATGTGAGCAAGACAGCATACCACACACAGGCAGATTCCATTCACAATCACAAGCAACCAGATTCACGACTGTGAATACGAGAAATCTCGCAAAAGCTCTCGCGATCAAACGTGACTTTAGAGTAAACAAACATGGCGGATGACGGGCAAGAAGAAATTGTGACAATCGTGTTTGGACTGCTTTTTACAGAAAATCAACAGAAAAAAAAGAAAAAGGTTTGGATGAAGTCGTATTATACTTCCGCCTTCATCAGCTCGTTCTCTGATTTGGTATCCTTTCGTTGGAAGGGGAGAATTAGCCCCAAAATCGTCCCGATTACCTTGTAGTGTCGGGTGCCTTTACTCCTAGCTTTTGGACCTGCTTTTATGACAGTACCACAATTATGTTGCCTTAAAATGTTGTCTGTGTAGGTTGTAGAACAGAATGACCTTGTAAAAGTGCATTTAACCAAGTTTTCAGTTTTTTCATTGAATGTCAAAAAATGTGACAACTTCCCTGTTAATTAGCACAAAGCACAACATGCCCTTTAATGTTCTTGAGGACTCTGTTTGGATGAAAAGGTTAATCTTCAGTTTATTGCCACCAGCAGTCAAACAGATTGTATCTTCTGGATTCTGTGCGGCGGCGTATTGATTGGGTGACGTCACAGTCCAAAGCCATGACATTTGTGTATATCCCATGCTGCGCAGACCATTACACTGCTATTGATGTCTACCTGTCCCCTCATTCAGAGACAGCCTCTCAGCATCTTAACCACTATTGATTGCGGCTTGCTAAATAATTCCCCTACACCGACATAATTTGCACTGCAAAAGTCTGGTTCAGTCTGAGCAAAGTGTTTCTAGCCTGGCTTGAATCCTTTACCTCCTTATCTAATGGAACACAGTGTGATTTAGTGACTAGAAAACAAAACAGATATTTCCCAGATAAGATCATTCCTCTTTTTCTTTAGTCTCCTAATCACACAAGTGTGCGATTTCATTCCCATTTCATGGGAATGAAATGGAAAGAGTGGAGATTATGTTTTTCCTTAGATTCTTGCGTGCGATACCAAATGTGTACACAACAAGAGGGTAATTTTCTGTGTTCAATGAATGTAGCACTCCGATCCTGAGGTTTCAAGGTAAACACATTAGGAACGTCGGTTGGAGAACAATGTTTCTCTTTATACGTCGGTGAAAAGATTTATAAATTCACCTGTTTATATGATTCACATTTGAAACCTTGGTGTCAGATTTATTTATAATGATGAAATGAATCCATTTCTCGCCCTTCACTCTGGTTCTTTTACCAGCGTAAGGTTTCTTCCTGACATGTAAAGTATAAGGGTTTGTGGGCAGCAATTAATTCTGTGCCTTCAGGGCCTCACAGGCTTTGTATCTTGGGTCAGGAGGGGTCAGGACACATTTTCCTCCCCTCTGCATGTGTTTGTGTGTGTAGGTGTGTGTGTTTCTCGCTAAGTACTTGCAGGCTGATCGCAAGGCTAATTCTAACTAGCAGCTGGTCCTTTTCACTCTCTGTTTACTTTAAGATGCTAAATCTGCTGCTGCCCATCAAGACTTCTCTCAGACTTCCAACCTCAAAATCGAACAATCAAGAGCCTCTTAATTAAAACCAGGCCAAAGCTCTAGAATTGCTGTTTTCAGCTCCTGTTTATGTAACTCTTCAGTAGGTCTCTCAGATTTGGACTGTCCTTCCACCTCTGCATATACCTTTAGTTTTTTGGCAGATTTTCAAATACTTTTTTTGGCTTCAAATCAACAATTTTAAAGTTGTTATTCACCATGTAGCTGGTTGTTTTGGTTCATGGCTTATAGCACCTTAATGAAGACTTTTTTTGGAGTCCCTATGGAAAAATATAATGGGAAAAATACTGGGCGGAAAAAGTGAGCTGGGACTGTTGCACTCTATAGTGTCATAGACCTCCTCTGCCCCTGAGCTTATTCCAAACACTGCACGTTGTGGTCGTAAGGCCATCTGTCAGAGGGAGGGAATCTGACTTTCTGTCCGAGTGTAAACAGTGGTGACTCTAAAGCCGCCTGTGAGTTTCACTGTCATGTAAATTCCAGTACTGAGTAATGTCCAATCCTAATCCAAGGGCACAGCTGAGTAATAGCCAGGCTGTAATCCAAGGTGCACAGCTGTTTTAGAGTCACCACACTCACACAGACATAAACACAAATACACACACATGAACACGCAAAAATAAAGGCAGGATGAGAACTTTTGGGAATGGGAATGAGGTAGGACCTTAATGAACTGGAAATACTGGAAACTAATGTTTTGCCAACGGAATTTACTTCAATTTGCTGCTGGTCAAAGCTAAATGTTAAGTCTACCACAGATGAAAATACATACTGCACGCTGTGTTCAAATTTGAATTCTACTATGTGAAATACAGTACACTGGCAAAGTAGTTCTGGGTGGTTTCTAGGTGGTTGCTTACTGGTCCAAATCAAAAGAGTATATCCCCATGTTGCAAACATATGATTTGCTTGCAGAATTTACTTAATTTGTTGTTGCTAAAAGCTAAATGCTAAATCTGTTGCAGTTGAATATACATGTGTGAGAGGAACTACACTCCTTTATGTAGGGTATTTTTTAAACCCAAATGAAGCATTTTGGGTTATTGTTTTGAGTTATATTTTATTATGTTTAACCAGGTTCTGGATAGTTTTGTGTAACTCAGCTGCTGGGTCAATTTTTAAAGACGATACAAATAATGAACTCCCTCACACACCTACCTAGCACTGGTTCAATGTAACCCAATGTTGGGTAGTCTGTGGCAAACTGGTTAAAGCTGGATTAAATTTGTGAGCAGTCATTGGGTCTCATTCATGAAACATTCGTAAATATACGAGTAAATATGCGAGTGATTTGCGCGTACCTTCCCGAAAACTCTTCTCCTGATTCACAAATACTTCGTAAACGTCAGATGTGATAGTGAAATGTGTGTGTGTGTTAATGAATTCCAATCAGTCGTAAATGGGATGCGCGTGCACGTTCATTCTCAATTACCATAAATCCCGCCCATTAAATCCGACTGACAACTATATATGGGCATCATATTATGACATGAATGCGAATGAAAAAAAAATTTCTCAGATGCAGAAATTGAAGTTTTATTATCAGAAGTTCATTCAAAACGCCACATTTTGTTTTCAAGCATACATAGTGGCGTATCGGGTCCTAAAGAAAAGGGAAGCTTGGCAGCATATTACATATGCAGTTAATGGAGTTTCATCTGTTAACCTGTTAACCTGCAACCCCATTTTTGAAAAATCCCCAGATATGGCATTCCCAAACCGAAACAGATACAGTTCATGAACCCTTTGTACTAAAAGCACAAGTAAGATCTCATTTGAAAGCTGACACCTGGAAGTTTATTGTAAATGTAGAATTAATTATTGTCATAATGAAAAAAAATAGTTATAAATAGCTTCAAAGTTTTGTACAATTATTATACATTTATTTTTATGAAACATCTTCATGAAAATAAAATTGAAGTTGGCATTGTAGCAATCTAGAAATGCACTGCAGCTAAAGCCACATGTCTGACCATGTTATATTTAAAATCTGAAGATGATAAGTCTAAAACTCTGTATTTAGTTCAATGTTTTTCAAGATCATGTCATATGACTTTATTTTGATTAGACTGGTGTTTATTGTCATCTTATAAGCATCTATTCAGTCTATTGCCTCTATTGTTTTGTGATGCAAAAACGAGCCCCATTCAGTGTCAGTCTCCCCTGCACATATTCACACCTCTCCAGCCTGTTTATTGCTCTAAATATGCTTTTCTTTTGTCTGCATTATAATCACTAACGACTAGCAATTCACACTGTTTCAATCCCTCATTTCTTTTATAAAAGTTCTCACTTCACAGTGAAACTGTATCAAATGCCCTTTTTGAAAAACGAAACATTTTAGTAAGCATTCTTATTTAGAAAAAAAATCATAAAAATTACACCGAAGTTAGGTAGGTGCTCAGTACTAGCTAGCACGTTAGCTTAGCACACCATCAATACTAGGGGTGGTTAATCGGTCTGATTTCCCGATTCGATTCGATTACGATTATTGAAGTCCCGATTCGATTACAGTCGATTTTCGATTATTAACGATTCTCGATTAGCGATTAGCGATTATTGATTTTCCATTTCACAACAGTAAACGAAAATACACTACAAAGTGTTTGCAGTATTAAAAAAAGTCAGCTGCTGAATTACTTAACTCTTTTATTGAGTAACAACAACTCAAAGCACTTTCTGTGTCGTGTAGTTATAACTTCAGAATTATTTGTATGTAGCTTATGTTCTGTAGAACACAGAAATGAATACATCACATTGTGTTGTGACTCATCAAGTTGAACTAAACAATAACAAATAAATGAAAGGCTTATTTCCTTTAGGAAGTAGATCAGAACCAACATACTGTAGAAATTGGACAATTTTCTTCTAGAAAGACAAGGTGTTGTAGCAAGCAACGCTCGTTAGGCCGGAGACACACTGGCTGCGTGGCGTGAGCGTGGCGTTTCTGTTGCGTGTCAGCTGCGTCGCGTTTTCTGTGTCTTTGCACACCAGAAACGTGTCTGACGCGGCACCGCTGCTGCTAGGTGACATAGAGGGACAGTCTACATTTGGGTTAGCGGTGTGTTAATCCTTACTACAACAATTTCAACTCTTGCCTCTTGCCTTTACGACAACAATTTCAACTGTTATCACACATCTTCCAAAATCCGAAAAATAGGGAAGTGGGCTGTCTGTTTATTTCAATAACATTTACAAATTTTGTGTAGCTTTAAAGAGCCTATATTTAGCCTGATGGTGGACCGTCACTCAGAAGACACACTATGTTGTTATTGTAGCCTATTATCTTTATATCCTGCTGAGGCCCAGAACGTTTTTTTCAAAAGTTTTTTTTCTTCTTCATGTAATCACATTGTTAAGAGCATAAGAAACAAATGAAAAAAAAAAGAGATATTTTATTCATATGTTATGCTATGACCTCTGTAGTGAACACCAGGACTCGATTGTTTAAAAAATAAAAATGACATAAATTTGTATATAGGCAAAAATAATGGCAATATTTGAAAATCGATAATTATTATTATTATTATTATTATTTGTTTAAATTACATTGATATCTGAATTTATATCAAAACCTAGACTTTCAAACATCAAAATGTAATTTATTAATATGTATTCGTGTACAAAATGACATATAAACATCGTTTCCTATTCTATTTTGCCTGGAAACGCTTCCAACACGCTTGCGTGTCGCGTGAAAAATAGGCGTCGGTTCTATTTCTAGCATGCACGCGTTTTCCGCGCGGCTCATGCAGGCAGTGTGCAAGCTCTAACCTGTTAACATGGGAGCCGAAATAAAAACGGACACACCACGCAGCTGAGACGCCGCCACGCAGCCAGTGTGTCTCCGGCACACCTGCTCTCACTCGCTCTGGCTGCCGTTACACGCGCTTGCGGAACTGGGCGCGTTCGTGACGTTCAACTTCCGGTATAACATTTTTTACAAAATAAAATAATGCAATTTTTTTATATATATATATATATAATAAAAAATCGATTTTTGAAAATGTAATAATCGATTCATACTCGTCCATAACATAATCGCGATTAATCAATAATCGATTTTTTTCACCACCCCTAATCAATACACGACAATTTATGAGAATAAAACTATGTTTGTGCTCCAAACTTACTTTACAGCGCAAGTCGAGTGTTTTAAATAACTTTCTGTAATCTGATTTGGCTTCAGATAAAAAAATCAGATAGAAAATATATTATTTTATTGTATTCTGCACAATTTGAAAGTCTATCTCGATTAGAATTACATTATACATATAATCTATTATTATGAAAATACCTGACATGACTCGAAGAACACAGGTAAATCAAATATCATTGCAATCATGTTTATTGTCTTCAAAACATATTTATCTGCACTTTACAGCGATCTCGGATAGCTTTGTTTATGTGTCAGGACTTCCTGAATGTCACATGATTATGGCTCTTCTTCATGTGATCCATATATGGACTTTACTGTGCAAACAGCGCCCTCAGACTTCAGTATGAATGGATAACACAGAGTATCCAGCGCTCAAAATGATTACATCGACGCATTTGGGTATAAATTCAATAAATATTATTCCTGTCTATAGAAATCTGATGTAAACTTATGAGAATCTATCAATATTTCTCCAAATCTGCACATGTTTGAGCTAAAAGCCCTGATGGACGTTGTTTTGTCAAGCACTGTCATGACGATCGCACGGGAGTTTTTTTCTGAATGAGAGCAGCTGACGCTCATAATTCATATTAAAGGTAACGACTCGTTTTTTAATTTCATAACTCCTGACACAAATTAAGACATAACTGTCACTATAAGTTTCTCAGAATACAATAGTGGTCAAATACTGAAACTTGAGTCTTATATCGTTTTAATGATGTATAGTTTGTCAAGTTAATAACATTAAATATGATAGTAACTTTGAACTATTTAAAAAAAAAACGCTTCAGAGCGCCCACGCACTGGACGGTTAACAGGTTAACCAAACATTCCCAGAAGTGAGAAGAAAATGGTTCGACATTAAGCTTGAGAGCAAAAAAACGAATTAGTTCACTTCGGAAAAATAGTATTCAAACTGGAGAAGGACCACCATTGCAGATGCTATTACTGGCTCTCATAATAAGAAAAACCGTATGTAATTGCTATATATAATATTTTTTCAAAATGCTGTGCAAATATGTACCCGATTAAGGTGAATTAAAATGCAGCCTTATTAATGAGCAAAACGTTCAGGTGTTAAGCACACTATTTACGCGTGGCTGGGAGCAGGTGTAGATTTCTTGTGTACCAACTAACATTTGGAAAATACGAACATTTTAATGAATCCGAAAATTTACGCCAGAACCACTTTACACACGATTTACACAAAAATTCGTTCTGCTCATGTTTCATGAATGAGACCCAATGTGTGTTCTGTTCTGAAAGAAAACTTCCTGAGGGGAATCTTCATCAATTAAATTAAGCATTACTTTGGTTTACCAATTATGCCTGTAGAAACAGAACTGCGTATGTAGTCTCACATTAAAAAATGTTTGTTTACATGTATGTCGCAGCTAACGTCTGTTTGAAACACTAGCCTTCTACAAATGCAGCATACACCGGATCTACACACAGAACAAACGACGTGCCACCATATGGAAGATTTGCCTCCTGTCAAACGAATGCCGTGCCAATGGAGAATGACAAATAAGAAACAATTTGAAGAGGCAGATAAAGTGGTACATGTACAGAAGGGGTTAACATATTTGATCAAGTATGGCGCAAACCACAAGGAAACTTGAGAGCAATCTACAGAGCAACCTAAAGGAATTCTGGGAAATGAATCATTGCCTTCAGCTTACAGGGTGGCCTGTCATGCACCATGGAAATGTAGGGCGAGCAAAATGAACTGAATCTGTGTTTTAGCAGATTTGACTTAGTAGATGCTGTTGACCCTGAATTGTCCTTTCAAAGCCCACAGGCATCGCACAGTTACTGTTATACATTTTCTTTTATTTCTAAATAATAGAAATTGCAATATTAAGTCACTCGTTAAAACGTTGATGTGAACTGTTACCTCAATTTCAGAACATCAGTCATCTGTACTTCTGTAGAGACTCCAGAGATTTATATGAGATAATTACGGGACTGTGTCTTCCAGCTTCTGGAAAGATCAATTCATCCAATCAATTCCATTTTTAAGAGGATATCTGAGATTACGGGCATGTGGACAGGCTCCATAAGGCTCTTAATAGGTCACTAAAATGTGTGTAAGAGGCTCTTTCAATGCCACAATCCTCTGAGCGAACTCACATCGGCTTTCTGTTTACCCAGCAAGCGAAAAAGAAATGAACAAATAATGGCATGAAAAGATCAGCTGGCACTATTTTGGTGAGTTTTGCGATTACTGTTTAGCTTAATGGCCTTTAGTTCCCGACGCATAAGAAATCGATAGTTTGCCACACACCTCAGTAAAAATCAATGTTTATTGGGCTTCCATCCAATGTTTAGTCCAAGGGCAAAGAGGGTGGTTTCGGACAGAGGAAAATTTGTCAAATACAATGTCAAACAAGCAATTACCCATAAAAACAAGTCACTCATAGAGTGTTTTTATTGAATAACAGAAATAGACCCGAAGGGCCATTATAGTAAAGAATCTGATTTTCAAGCAGTGCCTGTAGGCACTTTGTGCATCTTATATTGATCGCCCCCTAAATATGCATTTTAAAGTGAAGACCCCATAAAGGTCAGGGTTCACCACATTATATAGAGTAGTAACAAATGATATACAATTTTTAATGGATTGATGTAGTTTTATATATAAAATCACTAAGGAAATCTCTAGAAAACACATTCTTTTCAAAACCGTTTTAATTCTGAAACTGTTTCTGCCTCAGATGTATGAAGTTGCAATCATTAGAAATAATGTGGCAGTTGCAATAATAGTTTTATTTGTGTATATTTTTGTTTTCTAAGTAATTGTAAAAGAAACATCTGGGGTAAAGTTGATACTTAAACAACTGAATACTCAATTAAATCTCCTTTAGCTATGAAAGAGCGACATCTGAGCAATAGAAATCTCCTCGGGTTGTTGGTTAGGCAAGAGTAACAGGCTAAAACGTATAAATATAACAAAGAGGGAAGGGCTAGTCACTGAAACTCCTACAATATTCCCAGTCAGAGAACAGGCGGGAGGCCACAAATATCTCTGTTTGTATATGATCACATGAATGCTTGAAAGGAAGATGAAAAGAAAGAACAGAAAAAGTAATATGCTCAGTTACAGTGTTGTTGATTCACAGATCATTAAGTGTGAAAAATAGGTCGTCTCACCTGGAGATCTGATTGATTTACAACTTCAAGTTAAGACATGAACGTTAGTGGTAAATCACATCTCTAGCCTCCATATGCTTTGACTAAAAGTTGAAGAGCTTAATAATTTCTTAATACAAACTCATCTTGCTTTGCTCAATCCACACATGAAATCAATTTCTATTTTGCTGCTGGACTTGAATGCGGCTGGTCTGAATTTTGAATAGGTATTGACTGTGATCCCTCCCTTGTTTCTCTTTGTTTATGTTTCCAGGAAAGCTATTTTATGATGATTTTATATTAGTATATTTTTTACATGAGAATACCTTGATGAAGATCACTTGAAAAATTGCAATCAGTCTAGCAATAGCTGGATTAGCAAAGTTCTTAACATGTTATACAAGTTTTGAAACAGCTAAATCAGTGGATTTGATCATGATCATAATCAAGGCTAAATACAAAACAAACAAAAAATGCTAAATGCTAATAATAAAATGTAACTCCCCTTGTGAAAAAAAGTGCACATTAGCATACATTTACAATTAGCCTAATGTATAATTTCATTATTACTACAGTTGTCTTTATGTTCGCCATCTCTTGTGACAAATAAGTAGACTTTAGCATAGTTTTAAAAAGAAAACTAATCACGTAAAATATATATTTTAAAGGAATATACTTGGGTGAGAACTAAATGTTTTTGGACACTTAATTGCATGTTATAACTAAAATGTATTTTAAATGCAATTAGTTGAACTTAAGAATATGGAAGTTTGTTTCCGCCCCTGAATAAAAAAATAAAAAAAGGTAATTGCAACTTTTCACATCTTGCAATCCTGACTCTTTTCTCAAAATTGCAAAAATATAAACTTGCAATTGCGAGTTATAAAGTTTGAACTGCAATATATAAACTCACAATTCTGACTTTTTTTCCTCATAATTGCAAGATATAAACTTGCAATTGAGAGAAAATGTATAAGTTTATACACTCACCGGCCACTTTATTAGGTACCCCATGCTAGTAACGGGTTGGACCCCATTTTGCCTTCAGAACTGCCTCAATTCTTCGTGGCATAGATTCAACAAGGTGCTGGAAGCATTCCTCAGGGAGTTTGGTCCATATTGACATGATGGCATCACACAGTTGCCGCAGATTTGTCGGCTGCACATCCATGATGCGAATCTCCCGTTCCACCACATCCCAAAGATGCTCTATTGGGTTGAGATCTGGTGACTGTGGAGGCCATTTTAGTACAGTGAACTCATTGTCATGTTCAAGAAACCAATTTGAAATGATTAGAGCTTTGTGACATGGTGGAAGTAGCCATCAGAGGATGGGTACATGGTGGCCATAAAGGGATGGACATGGTCAGAAACAATGCTCAGGTAGGCCGTGGCATTTAAACGATGCCCAATTGGCACTAAGGGGCCTAAAGTGTGCCAGGAAAACACCCCCCACACCATTACACCACCACCACCAGCCTGCACAGTGGTAACAAGGCATGATGGTTCCATGTTCTCATTCTGTTTACGCCAAATTCTGACTCTAACATCTGAATGTCTCAACAGAAATCGAGACTCATCAGACCAGGCAACATTTTTCCAGTCTTCAACTGTTCAATTTTGGTGAGCTCTTGCAAATTGTAGCCTCTTTTTCCTATTTGTAGTGGAGATGAGTGGTACCCGGTGGAGTCTTCTGCTGTTGTAGCCCATCCGCCTCAAGGTTGTGCGTGTTGTGGCTTCACAAATGCTTTGCTGCATACCTCGGTTGTAACGAGTGGTTATTTCAGTCACTGTTGCCCTTCTATCAGCTCGAACCAGTCTGGCCATTCTCCTCTGACCTCTGGCATCAACAAGGCATTTCCGCCCACAGAACTGCCGCTCACTGGATGTTTTTTCTTTTTCGGACCATTCTCTGTAAACCCTAGAGATGGTTGTGCGTGAAAATCCCAGTAGATTAGCAGTTTCTGAAATACTCAGACCAGCCCTTCTGGCACCAACAATCATGCCACGTTCAAAGTCACTCAAATCACCTTTCTTCCCCATACTGATGCTCGGTTTGAACTGCAGGAGATTGTCTTGACCATGTCTACATGCCTAAATGCACTGAGTTGCCGCCATGTGATTGGCTGCTTAGAAATTAAGTGTTAACGAGCAGTTGGACAGATGTACCTAATAAAGTGGCCGGTGAGTGTAAGTCGCAATTGCGAGTTTCTGTCACATTTCTGGGAAAAACAAATCTGAATTGACCATTTTTTCTCCCAATTGCAAACTTACATCTCACAATTCTGACTATGTTCTTGCAATTGCGAGTTTATATCTATTTTGTGCTTTTGCCACTTAAGTACGTATACTGACAAGCCTTATGGTAAACTAAAATAAACTTTAATGTAATTTCTATTGAAACTTTATTGTCCTGTATTTATAGGACTAAATGTGCGAATTTCCATGTATCACCAGTGTCATGTATTGCCTTTTTGTATTGACAGAGTGTGAACAGCTTATAACGAAACTTTAAAAAGTAGACCTTCTCCGACTTCCTAGGTTGTCTATGCAAACCTGTAGACTGATTTTTATGTGTTTCTAAGTGAAGGACGGTTTTGTACCGAAAATCCGAAGGATGTGATGGTTACATGCGCTCGCGAGAGCATCTCTTCCATTATGACACATTAAATGAATGCTTATACAAACTGTTTGAATGCTAGCGTTGCAAACAGTTGCTTGCTGCAGTTCACTTAACGGCCACCGGTGTCGCTAATAACAAAGGTTTTTCTAAAGTGAATTCTACATATAGCCCCTTTAAATATATATATATATATATATATATATATATATATATATATATATATATATATATATATATATATTATTACAAGTTTTTAATGAAGACAATTTACTACATGTGAAATACATTACATTTAAACGTAATATTGAATTGCATGTGCTTCACATTTGCTTGACTTCACATGTGCTTTACTCTCTAAAAAATGCTGGGTTGTTTCAGCCCGTGTGGAGAGCAGGACGAGGACGAGGGCCGCGGGAGAACGGCGCGAGGCCAGTTGCGTGATTGCTGATGAGCGACACCTGCGCGACGCACTTGTATCTTGTATCACTTCTTGTATCTCTCACGGAGGAGTGGAAGCATAAAAGGAGGAGAGACGACAGAGAAGGACGAGAGAGCCAGGTCTGGATTTATGTTGTGTTGTTTATGTTTTATTATGTGACAGCAGTCGTCCGTGAGGGGCTGCTGTCTTTTACTTTCGGTTTGTATTTGTATTTGTTTTGGTTTTGTTATCAAATTATTTAAATGTTCGCCGGTTCCCGCCTCCTTCTTCCCATAACATCTGAACTGCGTTACACCATGTTTGGGTCAAATATGGGCAAACCCAACTGTTTGGTTTAAAATTAAATAAAAAATTAAACCAACAGTTGGGTTTGTCCGCATTTGACCCAAACATGGGTTGAAACAACCCATCATTTTTTTTAGAGTGTAGTATTAGTCAATACTTCAAACATTTTTGGTAGCCTACTATATTCAGTTTCCACTTGATTTAAAATCTGAGCCCTGAAGCAAAACCAGTTTAAACAGTCCATGGTAAATTTCAGTGAGAATATATGTGGTATGATGCCATGTGAGAGAGAGAAAAAATGTAGGGGATGTTTTGCCCCCATTATGAAGAAGGTGCCAAAGATGTCAAAGGCTGCTGTGGCATCTGTCTGCCAGAGACTCCACCAAGCGGTCTGTGTAATGAGAGTTGTTGTTGTTGTTTTTTAAAGAAATGTATGCATGCAAATACTAAACAAAACATTTGTTTTTCTCAAGCTCGGCAAATAGAAAAATATGCGATGTTACAAACCGCTCTTATCCTTTTCAAGTGCGAATAATAATTACTTGCTTTTTCAGCTGTAATTTAGACGAGTGAGTTATGGGACTTGCACTTAAAAGACGAACTTGCACTGCAGTACAAACAAGCTTAATGAATGCAAGATGCCTGCTATTTTTACTTACGGTTCTTTTGTGCTATATATACTGACAGAGTGCTTTAAATTAAAACCAGCTCACAATTACCCTGATCAGTTTTGTTGAAACTGAATGGTTTAAGTTTGCATATCTGAACTTTTTTGCTGTATATGCAAGTGTTTGATCTGAAATGATTGTTGTTTGCGTGCGGTTCTGTATGTTAGCTTGTGATGTGCCTGTATATGAAACATTATGCAGAGTTCTCATATGACCATATTTTGTATATGTGTGGTTGGCCGGCTCAGGTTTTCTGGATGTCATACCATGTTTTTTGGGGGGTTTTTTCATCGTTCACTCACAGCTCCGCCATGTTTTGCAACTGAAAGGAAGATCTACACACTGACAGTGCTAGATCTGATTATTTCCAGATAATAATTCAAATAAAGTTCTCTTTCTTTTAACTCTTGCTGTTTTCTATGCAGTTTCGAGGGGCTCAATACCACAGGTTTTCAGTAACTGAAATAGATCACAATGCATGGATGACTTCCTCAGAGTTTCAAGGTCTGCTGTTTTTCTTTGATCCACACTGTGGCCATCTGAGAATTACACCTTGCTTTCTCAGCAAATGCAGTGCATGCAGCTGGAGTGGACTTTCAGTCAGTCGGTACAGATTTGAGCATGTCGGAGGCCCATCGTAAGCACTTTCCACTGACCTTTGAGACGGTCCAATACCTTGATATGAAAATATAACATTTCGCTGCAACAACTTGACCAACTACTAGAATAACTGGAGACTTGTGTTATTAGAGGTTAGCTGAGTTTAGGTGGGTCAGTGACTGTGAGAGCAAACCAGGCTCATTGTAAATCGACATTTCTGCATAATGATATTACGTTGCTTGCATGTTTCGTGACATTTTTAAAGTGAAATGTCCAGCTAAAAGTATCTGAAACAGATGGATAAGTGAAAATAAGTCTTAAATCTAATCTATAATCTGCCTATATAATCATAATTAGTGTAAAAAAAATAAAAGTTGTTGCAGTTTTATTGCCTCTAATGTCTATTTCAGTTGGAAACTGCAGTGAATTGTACAGTATAGGTACGGTTTTGGAGTTTTGATTTTTTTTTAGAGATGCATATTTCCAATCAACCTATTTTGCTTTAAGAGTGTCCATGATAAAAAAATAAAAATAAAATAGTTTAAAATATGTGCCAGGTTCTTAGAAATGTACTTTTTGTATTCATGTTGATAGGGTTTTGAAAATATTAAGAAAAGTTTCAATTTAATAACTCTTACATAATGTAATGTAATATAATGAGCTGTAATCAAAATTAATAACATTTTACTTCCACCTTGAATACATGTTTAGAGATCTTAATTTTTTTCCAAAAAAATATATATATATTAACAAATATTTTTCAAGGTGAAAAGTTTGAAAAGTATAATTATTTATTAATTCATAATTGTTTTTTTGTCAGTCGCAATACATTACAGCCTACAACCTCATCTTGCCTAGTCATAAAAAGGTCAAATTATTTATTAATTTAAGAGACTTATTGACATTGAGACACAGTCAGGGCGGTCTGCAGGGGTCCTATCTATATCATCAAATTTTAAATTTGTATTTTAAGAAATTATAATAACAGATTAGACCAAACCGTTTTCTTAAATTTTTCTTAAAATTAAAGTTTATGATATCAGGACAGTTAACCCTAACTTAATGCCCAAAAAATAAATAGCAAAATTAATTTTCATTTTGATATTAAAAACATACTCATCGTTGAAGAGATGTGTTCAAGTTTTCAATATATTTTTTTGAATAAATTAATAGATAGGACAAAAAAATGAGCATCACATTATTGGTACTTAGTTCTCAGGTAACACCATAAGAAAAATGGTGATGGGAAAAAGTATGTACTGTGATACTGTAGTTATTTAAAAGTTTGTCTAATGTACCTCTAAGGATATTCTTCATCCTAAGGCTCATTATGGCGATGGGCCTAATGGTAATGTCAATACTGATCACTGTACAGAGAGTTGGTGGAACAGAAATACCTCTGCTGCTCTACAAAGTGTTTTCTTATTTTAGATTTTAATTACCTCTCATTCCATCTATCTATCCCACCGTCTATCTGTCTGTTAAAGTCATTTTCTTTCTTTCTTTCTTTCTTTCTTTCTTTCTTTCTTTCTTTCTTTCTTTCTTTCTTTCTTTCTTTCTTTCTTTCTTTCTTTCTTTCTTTCTTTCTTTCTTTCTTTCTTTCTTTCTTTCTTTCTTTCTTTCTTCCTTTTATAGGAAATCCCTGACTCATCAATAACATTTTGTCCTGAAGCCAGACTTCTATTTTCACTTAATACATCTCTAAGACAAAGCCATTTAATACGGATATATCCATCTGAGTGGATCATACATTGATAGGAAATGCATTTCCTTTGTGCAGACACAGGCTAATTAGCAATCAGCTTAAGCTTTGAGTAGCAGCGGCTGATCGTTCAATACACAATCAACCTGCAGGAGAGAAGCAGCATGTGTGCCCATTAATGTCCAGCAGTAGCTCTGCATGATCACTTCCTCTATACATCTCGCAGTTGATCACCATATATAGATTTTATTCTCCTTCTAATTTAACTCAAGTTCATTACAAGCAATTAAAATCATGAATGATGTATTAATACAGTCACATTTGCTGAATTTTTTTATTTTTTATTTCTATTTCCATCATCCATCCATCCATACATACAGTATGTCCATCCATCCATCCATCCATCTTTTTTTCAGTATAACATTTTAAATAATCTACATTGCGAAAGCAATTCGTCCATCCATCCATCCCTCCATCCATCCATAATTTTTTTCAGAATAAAAATTTAAATAACCTACATTGCGAAAGCAACAATTATCCATCCATCCATCCGTCCACCCGTCATTTTTTTTCAGTATAAAATTTTAAATAACCTACATTATGAAATCAACAATTGTCCATCTATCCATCGGTCCACCCATCCATCCATCCATCCGGCCCATTCCGTCCACCCATCCATCCATCCATCCGTCCACCCATCCATAATTTTTTTTCAGTATAAAATTTTAAATAACCTACATTATGAAAGCAACAATTGTCCATCTATCCATCGGTCCATCCGTCCATACATCCATCTGCCCATCCATCCACACGTCCGTCCGTCCATCCATCCATCCATCCATCCATCCATCCATCCATCCGTCCGTCCGTCCATCCATCATTTTTTTCAGTATAAAATTTTAAATAACCTACATTATGAAAGCAGCAATTGTCCATCTATCCATCGGTCCATCCGTCCATACATCCATCTGCCCATCCGTCCACCCATCCGTCCACCCATCCATCCATCCGTCCGTCCGTCCATCCATCATTTTTTTCAGTATAAAATTTTAAATAACCTACATTATGAAAGCAACAATTGTCCATCCATCCATCCATACACATACATACATCTTAAATATCCTACATTGCGCGCAAGCAACACTTTTAAATCAGACTGTAAAAACTATTTTTCACTTAAATGGAGTGATATGGTGGTCAAGCAACTAGCAATTTACGGAGCCCCTAAAGGGACATAGTGATAGGAAAAAATATGACACGGGGAAAAAATATATATATTTCAATGCTTTTACGTTCTCACTCAAAAGTTTTGCTTTTCCCTGAGAAACTTTCCGTTTGCTCACAAAACCAAACTCAGAAGGGGAACTCAATGTTTTTTGGGGAATGCAAAACTTCTGCGAGAAAACTTAAAAGTGTTGAAATATATATTATTCCTCCCATCTCATTTTTTTCCATCATCATTTCCCATTAGGGGCCCCGTTATTATACAGTATTTTACGAATTAATAATATTTTGCATTTTTTAACTTTGTTACTTTATCCACAGAAAAGTGTGAAAGTATTTATTTAGTTAGTCAGTATTTTACTTCCCTCTAGTCAGTGGCCAGTACCTTGAAAAAAGCAACATACTCGACCAGGACACCAGGGTCATCAGATGTTAGGGTTTCCCCACCCCTAAAAACTTGGGTGAATGTTACATCACCTAATTAATATTCATAGGTCACGCTGATAAGGTTTCTAATGTCTCTCTCCCACTTTTTCAGATCACGCCCCTGACCACTAATGCCTGATTCTGCTTAAATGGTTAGACTCATTTCTTCTGAGCAGTGTGCTTTAGCTATGGTCAACTGAGCACCTTTTCCATTCCAGAGAACTGACCTGGATTTAGCCATACACACTCCGAATATGCTTCGGTTATGAACTGCGAGCGACTCGGAGGCTCATGTGACATTCGCTTTGATCCGCTCCGAGGTTCAACAGAGCGTTTCCTTCACCTTTTACCCTGTCGCACCCACGCTCGGTAAAGGCCTGTCTCTGAGCTGTATTAATGGGAGGAAATGAAGGTTTTGTGAACCCTGACTTTGTCTGGGGTTACCAGGAAAGTCTATTCATTAACATACTAGAGTCTGTGAGTCTTGTTCAAACTGCTTTTTTAGATACACTCATCTGTGGATCCTTGCGTCTGGGCTGCAAATGTAGCCACAATCGTATGGACTTCATAAGCTGTCATAGAGGTAGTGGGATAAGGAAATTGGATTGTATGCTTTATAGTTTAAAACCTCAAACTCTATAGAACAGGTTTTGAGGATTTGAATGACAGGTTCAGTCTTGTGATGTCTCACTAGCGCACATCATGGCGAGCTATATCAGTTTCCGCCAGTATCCTGTGACGTTTATTGCCTGAAATGGAGTTTATTAATCTGGCAACTGATAACATTATTATTGGGCCAAATGCTTTTTTCATTATTTTAGAATGAATTATTCCTTTCAAAATGTACATCGGCATTTAATCCCACAAGCCAGACTCACATTATTGAGTGACTTCCACAAGCAGTCCATCCCATAGTGTGATTTATTATTTCCTGTGAGAACTACAAAGGTGGAGATGCAACAGTTTTGTGCCTTAAAAGGACGTTTGACGCATAAATCATTTACTTCTGAATCACGTAGCGCAGTCCCTGTCATGCAGAAAGCAAATCCCAGTTTTCACAGGGTGATCAGTCAAATTATAAAGAATTAGAGAAAGAAATAAAAAACACCCTTAACATTTAATTAGACTTCCAGCTCTTTTTGCATTTCTGCCGTGCAGAGTTAATTGGTTCATTAAGTTTTTGAATGTTGCATGCAAAGCATGTCAGATATTCAGGTAATTTTCAGCATAGATCTCTGGAAGGAGTGACCCGTGCAACGAAATGGGATTAGTAGGTGATTTGCCCCAGAGAAATCCATACCATAATTTAACCTCTGCTCCCCTGCGCCGATCCCAGATAGCTATGGGTAAATTCTCCAAATTTGCACCAGACGGTTTGAGAAGGCACATTATTTGTTTTTCATTCCTTGGTTTCATCATTCACTAGTTCGTCTTTGAAGTACAAGCATGTGTAGCCTGAAAATGATTAGCTTGTTTTAAAATAGTACTTTAAAATAGCACAGTGTTCTCGTACTTGGGTTCTAGCGGTTTTGGAAAAAGAGTGTTGACTGGCATTACATGGATATTTGAAAAAAAATCTGTCATTATTTACTTACATTCCAAACCTGTATGCCCAAAACAACACATTTTGAGAAATGTCTCAGTAAAATAAAAGTCAATGGGGTCCAATATTACTGCTATGTTATGAAATGGAGGACATAGGAATGAAAGTCACAAGGGTGAGTAAACAATGACAGATTTTTTTGGTTGAACCGTGCCTTTAAGCAAAATTGCACAACTATTGAACATTGTCAAATTCTAGCAACCCTTGCATCGTGTCGGTTCGGAGCACCAGGCCATGAGTCTCCATTATTTAATCTCCACAAGGATGCACATGATAATTAAACCGCAGGGGCAGGGGAAGGGGCAGGAAGTCCACATCAGCCTTGAGTAATGCCCCGCTCCTCCCCCTCGGAGCCCACCTCAGGCTGTGGGAATTTCCTTTTGTCACACTCTGCTTGCCAGGTAAACAAGGCTGAATAAGAAGAGCAGGAAACCGGCTAAAGGAGGGGCAAATAAAGCACTGGGGAAGTGAATAGATTTCACACTCACCAGGCTAATACGGCACTCTTCTAACGAGTCACAACTCTGCCGCAGGAACCGCTCAGGATCACTATGGATCAATGGGCTGGGAATTTATGGGAAGACAAGTGCTTTAGGTTTGAAATGATGCTTGATGCAAATCATAACAGTGGCTGGGAGTCGTTCTTCTGCAATGGACACATGATGATCTACTACGCTAGTCCTGAGAAGATGTCACTGATATAATGACTGACCTTGGAGCAAAACAACAGTAAAGAAGACGAGCCTGCTACAATTCTTTAGGGGAAATAAAACTGTACACAAATGTGCCCTTTTCTGACACAAAGCTAAAATTAAATATCATATAAAATATGATGTGAAATCAAAATTGAAATCTCATAAACTGACTTCCATAAACATCCTTAAAATAACAAACTGATTTTCCCCTTGTTTTACTAACCTACTAACCTAACTACTAAAGCATTGTACATATTTAAATGATTATTTTTTATTTATATATATTTTAGTTTAATTAGATATATTTATATTTATATTTATTTTAGTTTAATTAGACCTATCATAAACCTAGCTTCATGCATTTCTTTTTTTATCAACACTTAAATATATGGGTACGTTTCACAAAAAAAAAGCTACATTTTAAGCAAAAGGCTGAGAAAATCGTGTTTTTGTCAAAGACTACATCTGGATCAGATTCAGAACGATGACCAAAACATGGATGGAGTAGATTTCCATTAACACCCCCAAAGCTTCACGGGCCTATAGCTTGTCCTGGGTCGACATTTCATTCGGTATCATCAGGCAGTTTTGATTTATAAGCTGTTTAAAATTGATGATAGCATTATTTTACATATACATCTGCTTATACTGTATATCAGGGGTCTCAAACTCAACTTAACTGGGGGCCGCTGGAGGTAGAGTCTGGGTCAGGCTGGGCCGCATCAAGTATTCCACAAAAAATAGTATTCAAGTATTCCAAAAAAGGAGCACAACTGATCCAATCTTCAAGAGCTGTCCTTCTGACAGTTGAAGTTCATTTTCCTTATACACAAAATCTTTGTGATACTTCATTTTACAAACATTCTTTTTCTTTTCCTTATAACACATATTTGTGATACTTATATTTGCTTATGTCCTTTTTATTTTCTTTATACAACACATTAATGATATTGAATGTTTTTTTGGAAGGCACATTTCCTTTTATTATACTTAGAAAAACGATTATTGCTTTTGAAATACAAATATTTGCTGTCATGTCTGCCCGTCTTAGGGCCTGTTCACATATCGCGTCTTTTGCACGCTCAAGTTCGTTATTTCAAATGTAGGTGCGCGGTATGCCCGCTCATAATGGAAGCGACGCGGTCGTGGTGCGACGCGCTCGTTTTTTCCAAGCGCGTGCGCGCCGCATCGAGATAAAAACATCTCAACTTTTCAGAATGCCGCAAGCGCACCGTAGCTTAGCAACGACAGACGCCTACGGAGCACAACCGCCTTAGCGCTTTGGAAAAAGGAGAACGCGGCGCACCTAGCGTTTTCTACGCGTTTTTGGGCGCTAAATGTGAATTCAGCCTTATTTAATTATTTCTACACATGTATAGTGTCTCAGGCAAATTACTGACTTTGCACAAATCGAAGCAAACCTTCTTATCAACCTGCTGGACACGTATTACAAGCTCAAAATGATTATTCTCACATTGTTTTAGAGCAGGGGTCTCCAACACGTCGCTCGCGAGCTACCAGTAGCTCGTCGCATGTTCACATATCGCGCTCACATATTTCGCTTGCTCAAGTTCGTTATTTCAAATGTAGGCACGCGCCAAGCGCGCTCATAAGCGACGCGCTCATTTTTTCCAGGCGCAGTAAGTTTGTACTTCGCGGTTGTCTATGACAACTATTGACAACAAACCCACCGTAAGCTGTCATGAGACTATCTATGGTAGCCCATAAGGCATAAAATTATTATTATTTTTTTTAAAACGCGGCACACGCAACGACGGGCCGCACTAACATTAAACTTTAATGTCCAGTAGGGGGCCACAAAGGGCCGCGAGTTTGAGACCACTGCTGTATATGATACCACTTGTTTCTGCTTATTTTTCGCCTGTGTTTTGGTCAGAAGATTTAGAACTCTTTCAGAAGAAGTGTCATAGCGCCCCCTACCGTATAACAATTAAAACACGGAAAGCCAGAAATTTTCGTCAATGGCGGGGAAAGAGTTAAGATTCACTGATATATCTTGTTTTAATCATGTTAAGATGTTTTTACTGGTGAACAAAATTAAAATACGGATTTTTAAATATATATATATGTATTTATTATTCCAATGTATCTTGGAAAATCTGTGGTGCGCAAATATTCTTGACATGATCTGGAAAATGCACATCCCGAAGCTTGTAAGACAATTAAGACAGAGCAGTCAATAGACTTCACTTCTCGTATTGATATTCTGCCAAGAGAAAAATCAAGAGCAAATGAAACTCATTGCAGAAATGCTGCAGCACTCCATTCACAATACTGTAAAACATGGATGAATGGAGAACCGCGACAGAGCCGGAGTAAAGAGAGAGCAAACTAAATTTATGTCCTGTTGACAGCATGCAGGTGTGTGCCAAAGCAGGAAATCTATGGGGATTGATCGGAGTAGGTGGAAGTTGTGGGTTTTGCTCTGTTCAGCTTTGCACTTGCATTTACTGCCTCTGTTACTGCAGCATCAGAAGGACCTTGATCATGGTTACAACTCTGTTAATTAAGGTGCCTGATCAGGCCTGTACTAGTGTGACCTTATAGCCTGAAGGCTCTCGTTTCCCTTAGTCTGGATCTTGGGAATGGATATTAGATATTGGATGGAGCCGCAGAGCTTTTGTTTGTTGAAGCTCAGAGGTGATCTACTGAGGCTGTTGTGTTGACCCATTCTTGTGTGATGAGTAACCATTGATCGCTGTTCCTGGATAGCATTATCTGTTTTAAGCCCCACATGTCATTAACACCCACCGTGACATTTGTTATGTATTGACCGATTGATTTATTGACTGAAGATAATACAGATTATGACAAAACCATGGGAAAGAGGCCAGAAAGCAAACAACCTCTGAGTAAATATTCAGCTAACTAAGAACAATATAAGAATTGTAAGCTACTAACTTAACTACATTAACTATGATATTAGCGCAACATTATTTATTTTGGCTCGTCCTGTAACAAACTATGTTTTCCAACAAGTAGTGTAGTGTCAAAGCTTTTAGGTGTTTGATTCATGTATAATAAAAAACAAATATATATTTTATAGGCTACATACACAATGGAAATCCATTTAGAGTTAATTTCAAAATAATTATATATATCCACTTCTTGAAACTGAAACTGAAAATTCTGGTTGAGTATTGCATTGTGAGATATCCCATGTAGTGAGCTCTGGATTTACATTTTGGCTCATAAGCCATTCAAGTATTCCACGCATACAAAACATTTGCATACTGTGCATACTATACATACTGCATAGTGCATACTGCAAAAATAGTAAGAGTGGGAGTATGCCATTCCAAACATACCCACTGATTGATGATGACTGAGTCATCGCTCAACAGTGTTCCCAGAAATCCCTGCTTGTCAAATTATGTCTGGTTTTATAGATAAATCAATGTTCGTTTGTTTTTTTATGTATTCCATATAGTCAGATGTCTGGAATCCTGATTGTGTTTATGCCAAATATGGTTCTGTTTTGTAATACTATTTTTTAATCTCATAATAAACTAGCAAAAATGTTGTCTCTTTAAGTAGATTTAAACAGTTGACTCTTTTGTAAGTAGCTTGTCTTGTACCTAAAGAGGTTACTTAAATAAAACTTGGCTACTACCTATAGCCTACAATTAGAGGGATTTTGTTTTTATTTATTTTTTTAAATTGGTGTTACTTTTCTCTAAAAAGTATTTCCTAGAGAAAACGGAGAAAAAATTACTGTTGTCCTCCCTTTTGCCAAATAGGTAGGACAACTTCAACACCCATAATGCACTGGGCATGTTGCCGCCCAAGGCCACTTCCACCAGTCTGCTATGGATGTGCTTACCAGAGTCAAATGCCGTCTTGCTTTAGCAGGAAATACTTTTTAGCAAACTTGTAGTCTTAATTGTGTCGACTCGACTTTTATTGTTCGCGGGTGCAAGAATTCAGTTTCCAGTGAAGAATCCAGAGTGTTGTAGTCAGTGGCTCAAGGCTGCAAATGCTGTAAATATGTGGAGAAGGCCGCAATGGAAAAGCAGAAAATCCTCTGTGTTTGTAGTCAACAAACTGGATGACCACGAACACGGTGTTTCATGCCAAACGGAGGGGGGATACGGAATGAAACGGCCGTTTTCATGAAAGCCCTTGCTGACAAATAAACGTGAATTTCTCAGTCCAGGTAACACGAAGAACGAGTAAACATTACATATACTGCCAACATTAATACAAAGCGGGTTGGAAATCTTTAAATAAGCTTGTATTTTAAGTTATATTTTACCCTAGCTATTGGTTTTTTTACCTATTTTTTGGTCATACCAGGTCTTACCCGTTGTAGTTTAAAGGAATGCCTCTGCTGGCCCTTCATTGCCTGTTTGCTTTCCACAGATTCCTCCTCATGCTGTGTCATCGGAATGGTGCGAGTAGCTGGTATGCAGAGGGAACTGTGGTATTCCCCTCACTCAGCAAACCAGAGATGGGCAGGTGAGTCAAACCATAAAGACAGCCTTGTGCAAGTCTTAACCGAGACTGACGCGGATCTTCTCATAGCTGTTCTATTTTGTCATGAAGCCTTGACCCATAAAACGAATAGATGCCGTTTTCTTTGAATATGCAGTATAACGGTTCGTATGCTGGGTTATTACTAGATTTATGGCTGTTCAATTTAAAATGTGAAAGCCCCCACCTTTCTTTGTGCTGTTTTAAAGACATTATTTATTTGGTTCTTACTGTTTTATTTTTAGGCAAAGGTTCACATGTCTATAAAAGCTTAAGCCTCTGAGGGGCCTCTCGCTGGTTCCTGGGTAATGTCCCAGCAGGTTGTTATCCAAAAAGTGTAGCAACATGCAGTCTGGAACACTAAGTGCGTAAAGGTTTGTGCTGAAAAAGAGAAAGTGAAAAAACAGACACATATTCAAGCATGCCTGAAGCGGTGCATTGCCAGTATATGTTTCACCATTTAAATCAAACTAAGTCATATATTAATCTAGTGCATTTGGAAGCTGTACCCCATGACACACAGAATACAAATGCACACTAATGCATATTAATATACATACTAATCCCACAATCTCGTGTATGTAGAACTTGTTTTGTTTTCCTTTGCTTTTGCTTTGGTTTTTTGTTTTGTTTTGTTTTGTTTTTGCTTGTTGTATTGTTTATTTTTTTGTTCTACTGTATTATTTTGTTTCTATTCTATTCTTTTCTACAGTATATAATTTTTTAGCATGGCTATCAGTATATGTTATTTTATCATAACTATTAAACTTTAAAACAGCTCAGTTTTGATGTAATGGATACATCTGATGGCATGAGATGAAAGATGCAAATACGTTAACAGTGCATAATGAGTGGATTTAAGCAAGCCTTGTCTTGTTTTGTTTTGTTTTGTTTTGTTTTGCTTTGATTATCTTATTTTGTTTATTGTATTATATATAGTACCCCATATAGTACCCCAGTTCAGAGGCATTTCGATGTAATGCACATCTAATGGCATTGGATGACCAACCCGATCTCACGGCAATTTGTACGAATTTTACGAGGTGGCTAATTCGTAACAATTCGTACGACCTCACTCGTACGAATTAGTACGATTTTTGCTAAATCGTACATATTTTACGAGTTGCCCAATTCGTATGAATTCGTACGAATGACCTACCCCTGACCCCGCCCCTAAACCTACCCATCACATGGGTTTAGACAAATCGGACGAATTAGCCACCTTTTAATCACTCGTACAAATTCCAAATTCGTACAAATTGGTCGTGAGATAGCGTTGATGCAAATATAAACTTAGCGGTGCATGAAGAGTTGCATTCAAGCGTGCATTATGAAAAAGGAAAATTTACAGTGTTTGTGTAACAAACTTGAGAGCATTTGCTTTTGATTGATGCTTTAACATTGTTTGAAATAGGGCTGATTATTTCCGAGTACTTCATGAAACGTTAGACGTCGCAACAAATATGTATGTCAATGACACTTGATGACACTGCTGCTTATGCTTATTAGCATGACTTGCTTCCTCATTTACTGAACTGTTGGAAGTGATATGAATAAAGCAGGATCTCAACCTTGTTGACTTCCAAATAATAATAAATATCTTGTTTTAGCTCATGTTAATGCTTGTTTTGTCTTATTTGAAATAATTTAAAGTCATCTTGAGGCCACTGATCTAAAGTATCTATGGAATATTTTTAGAATGGTGATATATCAATACACGTGATTGTACGTAGCTTAAATAAGTTTTACGAAATATAAAATATTCCATTTTATAACACACAAAGGGGATCACAGTGGGCCAAAAACGCACAGAGAACACATGATCATGGCCAGGATGTCATCAAATGAGTTCAGAATGAATATCGGGCCCAGATTCTGCTGTGCTCATTGCGAGGCACTGACTGCACAGAACATGCACCTCATTTATCTGAAATGAACTCGATGGGGAAGGCAGTATGTTGGAAGAAGCACAGATGTGATTTGGATCTACAAAATATACTGCCTTATACCTGAGGGGTGTAACGTTAGAAGGCTGAATGGAACATCGGTTCGGGGGATGAAGAGAAGCTGCCCCGGTGCGCGATGTTACATGAGTTTAAGCAAGGGGAATATATTACGGTATCGCTCAAAACCCATCACTGCAACACTCTCTCATCTTTCACAAGGCACTAACATGCGATTCACGTTCCCCCTGCAAGCCTCTCTGGTAAGCGCCAGTGCACGCATGATGGGAAAACATGGAAGTACTTTCAGTCATAAATTCCCCATCTGCTCTTGCCACCAGAGCCAGGACTGGAGCTCTGCCGGTGACCTGACACGGCCCGGCTTCCTTCTCATCCAATCATAACCAGCTTCCTTTTTTTTTTTTTTTTTTTTAAGCTGAGAGTCAACATTCTTCAGCCTTTTTTAAATAAGTTTATACAGGTGTGTTTCTTAATACGAATTTGTTTGTGTGTTTAAAGACCTTTTTTTTAAACAGATTAATAACAAGATCCAGCGGAAAACCTCTGAAAGAATGTCTTCGCGTGGAAACGGATTGACGTTTTCCTTCTGCTCTTATATTTTCATTGGCTTTTAGTTGCAATTAAGCAAATGTTCTATATAAATAAACGAGCTGGTGAATTAGGAAGGCTAATGAGGAATATCGGCATCATATAACAAACTGAATACCCAAGCTCACTGCTCTTCAGTCGCAGTCTTTTTCCATCTATTCAAATTAAAGACACATCAAATCAAAATGGCAGGTTTTATTATGCTAATGGCACGGTTTTATTATTATTGTCATCTTAATGGCGAGGGTCTGAGCGTCTAGTGGCCTCGCAGTCACGTTGCGGTCCGTTCGGAGGGAGCAGAGAGGAACCAGGAGAGCTTAATGAAAGCAGCTAAGACTGCTCATCAGCACTGGGGCGCCCCTCTGCTGATAATTGCACACATTATGGCCTATTAGTGGAGTGTGCCACCTCTCCGTGGAGTCCTGAAGAGCTTCCGGAAGGGGAGCTCAGGGCTTAGCCGGGAGAGTTGGGACAGGACAGGTCAAGACACAGATCTCAGTTCACCATCAGACAGGATAAATCTCTTTTTCATTCTCAGTCAGACCTCATTATTGAAAGAATCAGCCAGGGGCATCTGATCTGCCATTTTATAACCTTGTTTGATTCCTTTATTAATTTTATTTTTTTTGTATCATTACGAATAGAGGTGCGTTCACATAATGTTCGAGTACTTATGAAATTCCGACTTGTAAAAAGCATTCATGTCCTCGTAAAACTCATAATTTTAACTTCTTCTGACTAGAGGTGCGTTCACCTCATATTGGGATTACCGTAATTATAAGAGTCTGGCTTGTAAAAAGCATTCACGTCCTCGTTGAACTCGTAATTGCAACTTGTAAACTTGGAATTTTCTGAGAGCTCCGACTTGTGCCACTGCAAATTAATTTTGCCGTTTATAGTGTAGCATAATTCCAAGTCGGAGATCAGAGTTGAACATCACGTATTGTCATTTCGTAACTACTGTAATTATGACATGGCGTGAACGCAGCATTGTACCACCTGACCGCTGTAATGTAAAGGCTCGTACACACCGGGACGAATATCGGCGCGCGTTATTCGTCAGCGTTTTTCAACGCGTTTTTTGTGTTCACACCCAAGCGATTTTCGCTGACGTTGAGCCGAGTGAACATGCAAATTCATTCCCTGACATTAGATGGCGCTTAATGTAAAACAGAAATAGTCCTATTATATTTTGTAGTCGCTGTCGCGTTTGTCATATAGTTCTTTATGTTCCGACACCAACGAGACCAGCTGCAGCTCTACTTTCATCTGGCCTTGCATCTTCCTCGTCTTATTTCTTCCCGGCAGTGTAGACCATAGATATCCATAATAAAGGCCATTAGCCAGCAGCGCGGACGAGACATCTAGCCTTTATTATGGATATCTATGGTGTGTAGACGCTTGGCGCATCTTCTTCGCCGTTACGTTTGTGTGCTCGGCAAGACCGTTTTGTGTTTGAGCGCCCCCAAGTTGTGTTTTACTGTAACTTCAGAAGCTCCAGACACGTGAGCAAAAGCGCCAATCTCATTGGTCTGATAGTTTTTGACGCGATGCGTCAAACCAAAAAAACGAACCCGAGGCGTTTTAAAAAAAATGACGCTTTTACGCGTGCCGTTTTTCGCGTCGGTGTGCACACTCACATAGGCGCTCTTTGTTTAGTCACGAGGCGTTAAACGTCGGCGAATAACGCGCGCGAAATTCGTCCCGGTGTGAACAGGCCTTAATGCTTACTCAAAATGGCAACATACTGTATGAGGACATGAACAGCTCCAAGTACAATGGTTGTCGTTTAGTAATTATGGGAATGGTGTGTAGGCAGGATAGGATGGTGAATAAAGTACCATGAATAGTGAATGGACAAATAATCCGTTATTCCATCAATTCGCACAGCAATTTAACCATGCTAAAATACTCTGACAGAGTTTCCTGCAATACTACTTATTTAGCACCGCCGCAACACCTATTCTGAATCTAGTGTGAATGTAGGTCAATCACAGAATGACATTTAATTTTTTGTGAATCCAATTCCCAGAATGAATGAATCTTATGAGCCTGTTCTTTTTAATGAATCGTATGTTTACAGCACAATTAGGGTACGTTTACTCGACAACGATGAACTAAAAACGGAAAAGTTAGCTTTTCAACAACATTTTCAAAACTTTGCATGTTATTTCACTGAATAAAGTGTGATGTGAGCGACAAATCTCCAACATTAAACTGATGCCTTGTTCTGTTTATGACATACTGACACGAAGGACAAATGCTTTGAAAAGGGCACTTTGTCGCATCCAGACAGCTTTTAGTATTTTGTCAGTAGTATTTAATAAAAAGTAAATGAACGGTTATCTTAAGCAGTGGTGGAATGTACTTGTACAAATGTACAAATACTTCGTTACTTTACTTAAGTACATTTTTCACATATCTTTACTTTACTTAAGTATAATCAATAGTGCATACTTATTACTTTTACTTCGTTACATTTTGCAGCAATTATTATACTTTACTCCACTACATTTCTAAAACGTTCTGATACATTTTCGTTACATTTTCTGATCCGTTTTCCCCTGCCATAACGTCATCCTGACCGTCCGTTCGTCGCACGTTTGTCTCACCAGTGCAGTTTGGTTGCCATATCAACCCGGTCAAATGCGTCTCTATAGCACGCAGTGTGTTTATCGTGCAGTTTATACGCGGAAATTTGTTTTTACGTGCATAGGATACGCATGGGTAGGTTTGGTGTGGTGCGTGTGTAGCCTATTATACGTTTGGTTAGGATTAGTATGGCAAGCCAAGAGGTTCAGAATTACGCCATAAATTAATCGCGTTTACAGCCAAACCCCGTCAAATTAAGCTTGATGTGTATATTGCCAGAATTGCAAGCTTGTTCAGAAATGGTGACAAAAACTTAAAAAATAACGGCTTTTCCATCATTATTGAACATCATTATAGGATTATTAGGTCGAATGAGTTAGAATTAACTGTTTTATTAATCATTAGAATATAGACATTAAAAGAATAAATTGTTATGCAAGTACTTTTACTTTTAATACTTAAAGTACATTTAAAGTCAGGTACTTTTTACTTAAGTAGGGTTGTCATTGTGGTACTTCTACTTTCACTAAAGTAAATATGTCTCTGTTTATTTGTACTTTTACTTAAGTACTGAGATTCAGTACTTCCTCCACCACTGATCTTAAGTTATATTACGAGGCCCTTGTTAAAATATTTAAGTATTTATATAGTATAAGGCCAATTTTTGGTACTTCAACTGATCTTCTTGGCTTGAATTAAGTGCAGGACCTGTTTTGATATTGCCGTGTGATATTGTAATATCGGATGACATCATTTGAGCTGTACCTTGACTTTAGGTGAATTGAGGCCTGGAAGCAGCTGTTTCAGTTTGTCTGGTTTTCATAATCCTCACAGTTCCAAGTACTGCTCCTCTTCCTCTTTGCCTCTTTTCTTTCTCTCTCTCACTTATGTGAATGCTGTAAGTTGGTTCATCTATAATTAAACATTAAAGAATCTAACATTTTTTTATTTTCTTTTTTCCGGCGTGGGGGTTGCCTGTGGATATTGCTTGCATATTACAACATAAAAAATCATTAGAGACTTAATTTAGTTTCTACTTTCATAACATCCTTTTCCCCTCCAGTCAGTGATTATATCACACATACAGGGTATCCCCTTCAAATGATGTATGAAAATTAGAGGAATCTTTGCAGTTCCTCCAGATCAAAAAAAAAAAAAAAAAAAAACTTTACTCTATGTTCTTGGTAAGCTGAAATAAAAGTGAAAATCTTCAAATTCATGAAACTTTTGGTTTCAATGAGCAAATTAATCTCTGTTATATGCTTGCCTGAATCTGTTCACAGTGATTTCCATTAAATTTCACAGAAGTGTTGCACATCTGCTGCCCTTTGCATGTTTGTTTATTATATTATAGATATGCGATGATCTTTCAGGTACTAAAAATGTGGTACTATTAGTACTCATTTAAGACTCGTTTTACCAATCCCCCTCCCCCCTCATTTTAATGAGTTATTAACTCATATTGATCAAAAAAAATAAAAATGATAATGATCCTTTTTGTGTGTTAACCAAAAGTTGCTCCAGAGGGGTTGCAACTTGTAAGTGCTTAATATGAATATGGTATTTTACATATACAACATCTGGAAAATGTAATGAATTAATAAACATTTTAATTAATACATTTATGAATAAATTAATCAAATAAGTATAAATTTGTTTGACCCACATAGACATCAGTTTTAGTAGTAACACATTACAAGTAACACAAGTTACGTAATCAGATTACTCTTTTTCAAGTAGTAAAGTAATGCATTACCTTTTAAATTTACAACAAAATATCTGAGTTACACTTTCAAATAATTAACGCGAGTTACTTTGTTTCCCCATATATTGACTTACAGCTCTCCTGTCCCCATGTTGAGAGAAACTGGGAGTCAGTGCAGAGGCGTTGTGTGAACTGCTCTAAACTAAATGTGAGCTGGCATTTACATATCTCACTAGCACAAAAACAGATTCAATATTCCTCAAAATGATTAAAAACAGTGAAATGCAAACACAGAATATTACGCAAACCTGCTATAATTAAATATGGTAAATAACACAACTTATACTTTATGTATTTATTCTTACTTTATTACCCATTGTCTTTGCTGCTGACCTTAGATGATCCAATTCAACCATGCCAATAAGTGAAAATTTCTTTATTTTTTTATTGCTGCAGTAAAAGACAGACAGACGGACAGATCTACATATACATAACGTTTTCTTTATAAGAACATACAGTCATGTCTCTGCGTATGGTTCTCTCACTGGTGCATGATATGGTGTCACCAAAGTGTGAGAAAACAGGAAGCAGCGAATGCTTAGTTTCGCGAATACACCCGTCCTGTCACCCTGTCTGTTACAGTGGAAGCGCGTTTGAGGCTCGCTCTGATCTCAGATGGTGTGTTTCTGGCGTCATGCTGTTTGACTGTGGTGCTGCTGCTCACTGATCTTTACAGCCCAGGCTGGATTGCGGAGGGATGGGGGAAGCAGGCTTTAATTGAATTGTAAATGGGAGCAGGGTGCAGGACTGGCCCGGCTGTGGCGGGCGGCAGATGGGATGCAGGACCCGGCCCTGCAGGATGGAGTGGGTGTTTGAGTGGGCTGAGAGGAGAGGGATTGGGCAGAGGGGGAAGGGTGGGATGGCAAGAGGCCCGTTACATGGAGATGACCATATCCAGAGACCCCTGTTGAGCCGGTGCACACTGCAGATGAGAGAAGTCCTGGAGAAGGGCCAGCCTGCCTCTCTCTCTCTCTCTCTCTCTCTCTCTCTCTCTCTCTCTCTCTCTCTCTCTCTCTCTCTCTCTCTCAGTACTTCTGCTGGGGCTTAACGTTCTATCAGCTTGGCCTCTGAGCTACTCCACGTGCAATGCTACATCTGTTTCTCAAATTAAAGTGATCAAGATGTTGCTTTAAAAGCTCTGTTTCTTAACAAAATACGTGCAAGAATTCATTATTTCTAAGTAGCCGTTTGAGTGATATATGTTTCCGTATGATGTGAACCAGCTGCGCAGTCACAATTTAAGTCAAAGTTAGTTTATAAAGAAATGCTTTTTCTTTGGTTTTTGATTATAGTCCAACTTTACATGCTATCGACAAACCCTAAAAAAAAAAAAAGAAACGCAGTTTTTTGCTTCATCCCATGCAAGCTTAGATTAACATTACTTGCTTTACTTTGTGATTTATCTCATTTTTTTTCTTTCTGCTGAATTGTGATTGCTGTGACAATCACATTTAAGTTGAGATTGAAAGTGCATGTACAAAGGTTCCAATTTATCAAAATTCAGAGTTTCTCAACTGGTGGGTCATGACCCAAAATGTGCGGCAGGTCTGTGCTGTTCTGTTCTATATTCAGCTATTATCAGCACACTTATGCTGTTGTTTATGCATTTAAAAAATGTCAGTTTTATTTTGCACCGTTTATACTGTACACACTGTTAAAAAAAACTAAAAACTTTGTAATTTCAACTTAAATTACATTAAACTGACTTAAAAATGAGTTGAATCTTGCATAACTAATAAAAAAAGTTGAAAATTAAGTCATTTTGACGAGTTACATCAATGTAAAAACATCAAATTATTGATCATATCATTTTTTTTATAGTGTAACAACAAATTACGTTTTTTCACTGAGTAAATTGAGGCAATCGGTTTTGCTTCAGAACTCACTTTGTACACTTTGATTTCTGTATTGTTTATCATATATATTTTTTTTTTTAAATACTTTCAAACATTATCATAAACTGCACGCCTAACAATAATAATTTTAATGGTAGTATCATTATTGGGCCTGTGCAATTCTCAATGTGAATATAATCATATCAATTTGTTTTATGTGATAAACCATTTTTGTTACAGGTTCTGAAGCAAAACCACTTGTCTTAATTCACCCAATGGAAAATAAATGGACAAAAACAACAAAAATCTCTGCTATAAAGCACTCGTTCTGCAACAGCTAAAAAATCACTTGCACTGAAACAAGTTTGAAATGTGTGTTCTTCAGAAAGAAGAGCATTACGGAGGAAAGAGTGAAGCTCAATGAACCCGAACAGAGAGAAAAAGGGGAAAAAAACATGGAGAGTGGGAGAGTGACAGAGAAAGAGAGAGAAAAGGTTGGATTTAGTTCTCCTAAGGGAAATTAGAGCTCTGTCAGCAGGGAAAATGATCCCAGTCTGCCCTCATCAGGTGAAGACGATCCTGAAACACACACTCTGCTCTGCTCTCTCTGTTCCCCTCTCTCTCTCTCTCTCTCTCTCTCTCTCTCTCTCTCTCTCTCTCTCTCTCTCTCTCTCTCTCTCTCTCTCTCTCTCTCTCTCTCTCTCTCTCTCTCTCTCTCAATAGATTTAGTCTGAATTCTGAATATTTTATTGCAGATTACATAAAAAAATAAATTTTGCATAATGTTTTAGTGCAATAAAAAAATTTATCTCATCTTTTGAATTAAAGTTTGAATATTATTTTGTTTTCCTAAAGTCTAATAAATAACTTACAGTAATAGATATATTTAATGTTTTTCAGTTGTATTGGTGTATTGGTCAATTTCAGTGGTTATTGACATGAAATACTTCCAGGAAGTTGACATGTCTTGCAGTGTGACATGCTATACTCCATAGTTAATGAGAGTTTTAGTTTAAATGAGAGTTTTTGATATTTGTATTATATAAAAAAAAATTTTTTTTCACACCGCAGGATCATTTAAAATGACTTATTGAGGTAGAAAGGAGCTATTGACCTTTAACCTTTACTGTTGGTGTGATGTATTTAGGTTGATTTAATGATGTTAAATAACAATTTTTGACGTAAATAAAATCTATTAATATAGATGTTATTACATAAAGCAATTTTTTTGGTTTACAATTACAATTAGCAAATACAGTACTGTACATAGGCCTGGTTTCACAAACAGGGCTTAGATCAAGTCAGGATTAGGCCTTAGTTAAATTAGGATATTTAAGCGGCTTTTATAAACGTGCCTTAGAAAAAAAAATATTACTGGTGTGCATCTTGAGACAAAACTATGGCACTGACATATTTTAAGATATGTCAGTGCAAGATGCTTTCAGTTAAAACAGCTCAAAATAGCCTTAAGCCTTGTCTGTTAAACCAGGGGATAAATTTCAACATAAAATCTGGATGATTTAA
Source organism: Rhinichthys klamathensis goyatoka (assembly GCF_029890125.1). NCBI lineage: Eukaryota > Metazoa > Chordata > Actinopteri > Cypriniformes > Leuciscidae > Rhinichthys > Rhinichthys klamathensis. Next base: position 3,911,099 of record NW_026606581.1, read on the forward strand.
AGGTTAATGAACACTTGCGCTACCCAGAATAACTACCCATATTGCACTGCAAAAATAATTGTATTATAATATTTTTAAACATTTTAAACCAAGATACATGTACTTAAAAAGCAAAATTACTTAATATATCAAGTGATCAAGTTTATTTTTCTTGCCCCACTGACATTATTTTGTTTTAAGCACAAACTCCCTTCATTTTGATGATTTTTTCAAGTCATTTTGCTTCTCAACTAAATGTATATTGATTTTTTATATATTTTTGATAGAAAACAAAACAATTATAAGCAAGAAAAAACATTTAATACTGTGTATAATATAATAATGATTAAAAAAAAATCTCTAAATTGGCAGCACATGTGGGGGAAAAAACATTAATAATAAAGCTGTGTGTAGTGTGTACTTTATAAGCATCACTTCTTTCATTTCAGTGAAAACACAGCATGCCGTCCATTACGTGTCTTTGACAGAAAATGGCTGAATTCATGTCTTCTCACGCACTCACACCATGTCCCGAGGCTTGTGTCTGCTTCATCTCTACCTCAACTGAACATATACACTGTTTCTCGCACACTGAACGTCTCTCCTGTGTTTACCTCAGACTCTCACATTTATATCCCCGTTATTAATAGGAGAGGCTGCTGTTGCCAGATAATTAACCCGGCTTATCTGTGTGTTTGAGAGCTGATATTTGTGCACCTGTATTGGTGGACAATGCTGGGGTGCGAGAGCCCGTCTGGCAGCTGAAGATGCGGGCCAGAAGAGGGATTTACACGTCACGCCGGAGAACAGCGGATCTCATCGGTGTGCCTGTAACCTTTTCCACTAATGAAAAAAATACTAATAAAGCACAATAAGCCCAAAAGAGGTTCTTCGAGCTTTATATGTGTGCTGTAATATGCTGGAGAGGGTGTGCTGGGATCAGATGACCAAGCCTTTGATCCAGTAGGAGGAATATGTTTTTGGACCCATGGCCTTTATGTCTGTCTTCTGCTTTATGAGCCACTGACATGGTGGGATTGGGGTCGCCAGAGATGCAGATTGTGTTGCGGGAAATTTCTATAAAATATATCAAATGTTATACGTATAAGTTTTAAACCTGCAGGTTAGACCTGCATATTAAATACAAAGCTTTTTTTCTTTCTTTTTTTTTTACATGGATTTAGTTGTGTGGTTTAGTGATGAGCTCTGATGCATTGATGATTTGTTATGGGCAATGCAGGTTTGAATTCAGCTTGCAACCTTTCCAGAACACGTTTTCCCTCTTTTTCCACATTTACTGCCTTTTATCTGGTCTGTACATGAAAACACATTTCCAAATCCATGTATATACATATATATATGTGTGTTTTACAGAAGAAAAAAATAATATAAGGCAGAGTAAAAAACATATTTGTGTTTTACAGAAAATATAAAGCAAGTAAAAATCATATTTTTCTTATTGTGATATCTGTAATATTGTTCACTTGTATTATACTGTATATGGGTTGTTGACATGAAATTCTTCTAGGAACACCTGTAGTGTGACATATACTCCATCTAAACAGCATTGTGCATTTTCACATTTATTTATTATACAGCTTCAATAAATATACTTGGACTACACGTACACCATCATTTAAAATGACTTGTGAACATTTACATTTAATACATTCATACAAATTGTATCTTACAATCTTGATTTAAAAAAATTAATAAAATGAAATGTTTGCACTAAATACCCATATGACAAAATAATAACATGAGCAAAAAAAAAAAAACCCCATAAAAGTATGATCAAAACGTAATACTTACTAGGCCTACTTGAATTGATATTATCATTAGTATCAAAAGTATATCATTTTGAAGCTTGTAAATTATTGAATGGTTCTTCTAAGGTGTATATTTTTGTGTTTCACAGAAAAACAAAAATAGCGAGTTTGAAATGAAATGAGGGAAGTGTAAAAAATAAGCAAATGTCTTTATTTCTTGTATTGTAAACAATCCCTGTAAGAGTGACTAAAAGAAATAACATAAAATAAACTACAGAGATGCATAGATTTTCTTTCATCTTCTTGTATGCTTTTTTCTTTCGTTCTTTTTTTCCCCAATTTTTTGTTTTTAAAGAAAGAAAAGTCCCTCAGCACAGTTCTAGTGGTGTATTTAACATTTCAAAGTCTCTGCACTCATAAGGGCATATGCTAATGGAGAATATGAAACAGAAAGTTGGTCGTTGGAGAGTTCTTCTACCTTCTGAGCAAGAGCTTTTGGATTTGTGTGTATGATCAACACAGCCTCATGAAGTCATGCTCGCTGCGAATCATTTCCAGTGTGCCACACTGATGAGATGGACACATGCTTGTTCTTTTTTTTCCACAGATGACCTAGTGATCTCGAATGGTTCTCTCAGCTGTTCTCGCTGTGAAATTATGTCCTGATTCTGCAGAATGAAGGTAAATAAACAGAGGTAGACAATAGTATTGCATGGGATCATAAGAAAAGGAAGGTGGATTTCCTTTAAGACTAGACGTTTGTTTGAATGCGCTCAGCATTGATTAATAAGAAGCAGGCGGATGAGAGCTGTAGCTCTGAGAAAACAGCCGGGAAGAGAGCAAATGTGTTTGTTAAACGTGTTGAAGGGGGACCCACTTTCCTCTAACTTGTCAGATTTTATTCATTTTTATCTGTCTGGATCGAATTCACAGTCATGCAACCACCTTCCCAATTCTATGATGTTGTTTGTGTAAATCTGTTTGGACACTAGAGCTTTGAACTGACAAGAGCATGTTTCAGACAATATAAAGCTGTTCATAGCAAAAGGCCTTCTTTTGTTTATGACAAATGGGGAATTGTTGAACTTGAGACCACCCTGAATTAAAGTAATATGGAAAAATACATTATAAAAACACAATAAAACCAATCCATAAGATTCTTGCACTAGTCAGTCTTAAAAATACTGTCAAATGTACGGTTTTGGGAATTAAATCTATGAATTGTTGTATAATTTACTATGAAAAATAGTCAAAGGATATTCCCAGAAGTCCCTTCATGGCACTTGACATAAGACTATATTTTATTTAAATAATAATAATAATATAATAATGGTGTTTTATGTTACATTTTCTGTTAACTTTTACACCGTTACATATATTTAAACAACATTTATTGATAAGAATGGAATGCATGTATAGGCTTAGTCTTGGCGGACTAGATCTGCTGCATGAGTGAAGGTTACTGCCGTAAAATGCACATAAATAGAGTGAATAGAATGCAAGCTGCTGCAAGAAAAGTGGGGAGAACGCCCTAGCAGATCTAGGCAGGTGGTGCTGGGGAAGGTGGAGGGCTAGGAACAAACTCATGGTGCGGTTTAGGATGGAAATAATTAGGTTAGCCTATGTAAATAGAACAAAAATAGGTTGATAGAACAAGATTATGTCAATTTTTTTCTTATTTTGTTTAAATATCAAGTTATTTAATGTTGTTCTGCCCTTCGGAAGCAACATAATATACTTAATTGTTTTCCGGAAGACAAATTAAGTACAATTTACCTTGATCTTCAAAATCAAAAAGTTTTCACCCCCCGGCTCTTAATGCATCGTGTTTCCTTCTGGAGCATCAGTGAATGTTTGAACCTTTTTTTAATAGATGTGTTTGAGTCCCTCAATTGTCCTCAGTGTGAAAAAAATGGACCTCTAAATCAGTCACTGCTGGAAAGGGTTCAAATATGCAAAAGATGCTGAAAAAATTGAAAATTTGCAGGATCTGAAGGATTTTTCTAAAAAACATTGGGCAGTTGAACTGCTCAGGACAAACGAGACTCATGAAAAAAAATAATAATAATTTTTGGATCATCCAGATAACGTCACACAGTATTAAGAATAAAGGGTATGTAAACTTTTGAACAGGGTCATTCTTATTTTGTTAAAATAATTAACATTTTGCAGATTCTGCAAGCTGTATGTAAACTTTTGAGCACGAACCTGTGCCACTGACAAGCTATTTCAGTCTTCTTATAAAACGGTTAGTTCCAATCCTTGATTCTGATTGGTCAATAGCTGTGCTTTATTCATGATAAAACACGGCTATGACCGCTTCACCCAACGGTTCTATTTATCACTGCGCAACACTGCAGTTCCTATGTTGTTTTTATTTGAGCTCTCATGCATATTACACATTGGAACATTGTTGCTGTTCACGGTCAGGGACTATTTTTTTTCTAGCGAAAGAAAGGCTTTTAGTGATTTTACTTCATGAAAGTTGCACCAATACATATTTTTTTTACTTTCATATTTTTTGTGTGGTAACCGTTTTATAAAAGCAATAAGGTACTCGAGGCAAGTGCTGTATTTTGCGTCGTGCCTAACAACGCCCTTCAGCCGTTACTTATTCACGATATACAGCTTCTCGTACCTTATTGCTTACATATAACGTTATTATGCTGGTTGATTTTATGTTTTTTTCTTGTGTAAAGATTAATAAATTTAAAAAAAATCTGTTTAAAACAACATATAAAGGTGAGGAAATAATAACCAATTTTCATTTTTGGGCGAATTATCCTTTTTAAGAGTCCATAATGCATTGCTGGAACTGTGAGATTTTTTTGCTCTGTTCTGAACAGAATGTCTTTTGTTTGCAGCAACGTGTTCAAAGAAAGGCAATTCCAGGTAACGCTAATAAATTCAGGAATCACGTTGTCTTGTCCCTGAACATGAGCTTGACATTCAGATGAGGACACTTCTCACGTTCTGTCTGATGAAGTGGATGTAATGTGTGTCTGGGTGGTTTAGTGTGTGTGAGACAGAAGGAAATGGGTGAATGACACAGTTTTCTGATAAAGTGAGAACATTGAGTTTGAAAGAGGGCTCTGACTCATGTCTCTCTCATTTCCTGTTTTTTTTCCCCCCTGTCTTTCTTTCTTTCAATCTTTCTGGGCTGAACAGCTCCTCAGTCAGTTTTTATGGCTACTTTGTCCTCACCCAGACCATGCCCTCCTGCGTTTGATGGCTCTGTTCCTCTATTATGGCCTGTGCTGATGACTGTGTTCATTGACATTGCTCTGTGGTGTAAAGTGAGGACACATTGATGGCCATCATTGATCATTTCACAGACATGTAGTCGCTGCTTATAGCTAATGGAAAATAACACTAAGTTCTAAAATCATTATTATTATTATTTTATTTTAAATAGGCCTATGGTAATTAATTTTGAATTAACCTTTAAATTGACATTAAATGAGAAAATAATAAAGTAAATGTAACTAGTTTTGAGGTTTTTTTTTTTTTTGTTAAATATTCTATTTATTTACCTGATTTACTTACTGAATACCTTTCAAAATTCTTTCACAAGTCGCTTATGCTCAACAAGGCTGCATTACTTGTTCAGAAATACAGTAAAAACAGTAAAAGTTTAAAATATTACTAATGTAAAAAATTTATCAGGGCTTGACATTAACACCCGCCAAATGTGGGTGGATTTTAGCTGTGGCGTGTAACGCAGTTCGATTAGCCACTGGCGGGTTGAATTTTATATATAACCTATATGACGCCAAAGGATGAGAATGTGTTGGTATGTTTTAAGTGTATGTAAACAGTTGAGAAAGAAAACGCATGTGTAACAGTATAATGGATATTAAAAATGTTTTTTCCCCAGGGTATTGATTGATGTCAACATTTTGGCCAGTGAAAATGCCTTTGAGAAATCATTCTACACTGAAAATAATCACTTTGAAAAAATTTCATTCCGAAATTACTGGTAGTTTCACAAATTATGACAAAGAAATGACAAGAAACTCATTGTATTAAACATTTTACTTTCTTGTAAAACCGTACTACAATATTCTATTTTATTTACATCGTCAAAAAAAAATTTTTTTACAGTGTAATGTGCTAATTTGGTGCTCGTGATCCATTTCTTATTATTATAAATGTTCAAACTGTATGGAATAACTGTATAATACTTTTGTGGAAAATGTTATTAAAAAATTAGGATTCTTTGATGAATGTAAAGTTAAAACAACAGCATTTATTTGATAAGCAAATGTAACCTTATCAATGTCTTTACTGTAATTGTTTGACCAATTTAATGCAACCTTGCTGAATGAGAGTATTTAAAACAATCTTACCCAACCTAACCTTTTGAATGGTAATGTAATAATGATTTTGGGGGACTTATCTAGTGTTATATATGCAACCTTTGTAGGAATCTTGTATTGAGTTTTCTTGGCCAAACCTCTGTGCTCTCAGCTACCTTTCCTGGCAATTGCCTTGTATGTGGTATACCCTCTTTCTTTCGGTTGGTAATACAGTGTCTGCTTAGAACACACAGTTGCTAAGTGTACTTTAGTTCTCTGTGATGGCCTACAAAGGTCTATTATAAGGTCTCTTGAGATTAAGCCCATTGGTTTAACAGTAGAAATGGATGTGTGTCATATGATTGTACACACTACAGCTCCATTGAGCCACAGCTGGATGCCAGTATAATTATATTTATTTAGTTGCCGGTTTTAATGCATTTAATTCAGCAAAGAAATGTATTTTTGTATGTGTATTCAGTCCATTCACTTTAAAACCTAATGGCATGACCCTCCACAATGGGCCTTATGATTTGGGGCGTCAATCGCTTTCGTAGCACAAACCGAGTTTCGCACTTAGTGTATGGGCTTGTTCAAATCAATATGAACATTAGTAGAAGTGATGCCTGTCTTTTATCAAGAAAATAAGCTTTTAAATATATGTTTTTTTTTCATTACCCTTTTCATACAGCATCTGCTTGCAACAAGCGGAGTCCTGTAAAAGTTCTCAGGTACTCTTGTGCTTTGTTCAAGGCCGATCGATCCTGTTGTCAGCTGTGTCAGACGGCGAAGGCTCTTCTGAAGTGTTTTCATTTTAAGCCCGGTGCTGCTGCTGAAACACTTTTCTATCTCATATTGATTTTATGTGTCAAAACCCAAACCCCTGCTGTTCGGAATGTTCCAAGACATCGGGTTGGTCTGGGTCTATGGTTCGCTTCTGACTTTGAGGCAGCCAGTGAATTTGAGTTGGCTCACTGATTTTCAAGGGTGGTGCGTTGTTGATGTTGGCCGGAGCTTCTGGCCGAAGTTAAGCTGACTGAATGAATGAAGCAACACCATCTCCAGTAGTTTACGCACACACACACACACACGTTTCATTCACCCCCCTACTTCTGTTGTCGGTTGACCTGGCATCATGTGTAGTTCGTTATGGATTACAAGGGTGCGTGATTTAATTTACCCTGATTTAATCCAGCGAAGTTTAAGATTAATTTTGATCAACACAGATTTATATTGTATTGTTTTTCTCTAAATGAAATGTCCTCTGGCCTGTAAGGAAATCTCAAATGCACATAAATAATCCATTACTTTGCATCTAAAGGCCTATACTGTACATTTCCAGCCCACAAAGCTTTAGCTCAAAGGATACTTAAACAGGAAAACAAACCTGCTTGTGACAATTCAAAGAATTGTAAAGTGACTGTGACTTCAATGCACATCCAGAATGCACAGAATATATGTCAAAAAGTGATTCATTATTTATATATTCACTATTATATATTCAGTATTTCCCATTTCTACATATTCATTACTTTACATTACAGAGACTGGTTGGATTGCATTGTGACAAGCTGGCATTATGTCAAGAGCTTCGACTAATTAATTTAAGTGCATTCACATTATGTTTTCCAAAAATGCTTTCAGCATAAAGCTTGAAGATGACAGTTTTTCACATTCGCCTGAAACTAGTTCAGCTTCTGTTGTAAATAGAAACCTTCTCTTTCCAATCAAACTGGCTTGCGTGGAAGGGCTGGGGTTATTTTCATTATATCTAGCCGGAGGGGCTCGACTGAAGGCTCCTCTCTTTTGTATTCCCTCTTCCTCCCAACGGTAGCCTGTGGAGAGGTCACGCTAGCTCAACAAACAGACGGTCTGTCTGAAAATGGGGCAGTATTCGCATTCGGATCCATCCCACTGTAATACTATGCTCGCTTTCCCAGTGATTGATTGGGCAGGGTGGTTATTTTGGCGTTTAACAGCTGAACAGCTGGACATCTCTAATTGGAAATTGATGGTATTATTTGATGTTCCAGGCCACGGCAAACCCAAAGCAGTCATGCAAAGTTAGAGCGTGTTCTGTTGTCATTTTCATCATAGCATTATAAACTCCTAGAAATATGGAGACTTAAGGAGAGTTCACACTTTGTTTTGAAATGGTCTGAAGTCCTTCTTGTCAACGAGAGTTTGAATTTTCTTCAACATGAGTCACAATGACAGTTGGCGCTGAGCAAACTTTATGCAAAAAATGCAGCGACATAATGCACCGACTACCAATGGGAATGCAGACATTAATCCTGCCGAATGTACTGTATGTTCCATTTGGGGAATTTAATCCTCGTGCTTGCACTCTAGCATGAGGCTGTACGTGATTCAAGGCCCTGATAAACTCACTGCATTTTTCCCCCATTCTTTGCTTAGAAGCAGGGACGGACTGGGGCTAAAAAACAGCCCTGGACTTTCTCCCAAATAGGCCCATCATCCAGCCATTCACCCCTAGCCACTAGGATGTCCTGATACTATACCACAATACTGTAACCTATATCAGACAAGGTATTCACAGCAAGTAATATCTCAAAAACAATGATGACAATTGGGGTTTTGTTTATTAATGAAGCCTCAGTCTTCAAATAAAAACAAAAAATGTACAATGCCATTACATCTGCATTGAAAATAAAATACAAATAATGAAATGTCACTGGCTACAGAAACCCTAATTACACAAACTTGTAATTATAAAACATTTAGTTACTATATACCAGCGGTCTCCAACCTTTTTGTGTGTGAGGGCTACCTCAAGGGATAAAATAATCTAGAAGGGCTATACTCAAAAATATTTATTATACATATAACATGGTGGTGTTTTTTACCTTACCTTTACTTTTAACTTTAACTTTTTTATTTTTCACCATCATATGCGAAATAATAAAATATCTTGATATTCTGGTTCAACAATTGGTGAAAAATTTGTAATATATATATATATATATATATATATATATATATATTACTCTCTAAAAACCTATTGTAGCATAAACATTTAGTATAAATATTTAATGCAAAATAAATAAATAAACTGCCATAACTTCTAAACAAAAACATTACTGCATTACATTTAATAGCCTACATTTATAGGCCTACATGACTATTAATATAACAGCATTTTTAATATGAATGCAGGCACATTTCTGCCAAAAAAGTTTGTTTTACTAAGTTACAGTTAATTCATAAGTTGTGGAGTAAAATGTCTTCTAACTGGTTTGTTCTTGGAACAATGTTTCACCTGTTTTTTTGCGTCAAGATGTTGAGAATATCAGTGCTGTTTAATCTGGCTTTTAACTAGCTTAAATCACAGCCATCTGTGGGTTTATAATAGAGATAGAGAATTCTGCGCTGAATTGAAATGCTTCTCAGTGGATCGCGCAACTCTGTGTAATAATGTTCGCGTGATCGAGATCAGTCCGCACAGCTGCTTCGGCCGCGATCGCAGTTTTTTTGGGCCGAGCTGATAATGCTCCGCGCTGGCATCCAACTTAAAGGTGCATTGCTGCCACCTACAGTACTGGAGTGTGAAACATATTAGTGGGGGGAAAAAACAGGTTATGACTGCGTGTGTGGCGGGTGGTGGGCCGGCCCGCCGGCCGTCCTGGAGTACCGGCCGTTCTGTGATACTCCAGATCACACAGATGGCCAGTCCGCCCCTGCTTAGAAGTAAAAAGATTCAGCGATATACTGTTAATAAACGTCCAGATGCTGTCCATGCTGCTGAGAGTTTAGAAGTATATGTAAATATGTGCAGTAAATATGTCCTTTTTCCGAACTCATTCTTCTCCCTTTTCCATGCACATCAGCTCAGAGAAGCGTTTATTTTAAATAGAAATTAGGAAAATATTCAAAAAGTGAAAATAAAGGGCCTAAAGATTATTTAATAATAGTGTTTAACGGGCACACTCTAAAGAACACTGGGTTAAAACCAACCCAATTTGGGTTGTTTTCAACCCAAGGGCTGGGTAATAGGACAGATAACATGTTGGGTTAATTTTACCCATCAAATTGGGTTGTTTATTTAACCCAGCATAATGGGTTGATTTAACCCAGCATAGTTGATACATTTTTACTATAATATATATATTTTTTTAACTTCATACATGAATTAATGTCTACAGATTAACTTAAATCCTCTAAACTTTTTTTTTTTAAATACTCGATACAACCACTGGCTTGCATAATAATTCCTTTTTATTTCAATCATATTTTACAGTGTAGTATAGTTTATATCATTTGTAATACATATTGCCAACATTTAAGCTCGTTTAACAAATATTAGAAGTAAGAATTACGCATTTATAAGTAATTCAAGTGTAATCGACCAGTTTCTGTTGTCCCATTTCCACTGTAACGGTGCTGGATCTCGTGCCGGAGCAGGTATCATGTGGGGCAACTTCTAACTTCAGACCGCCGCCCTGGGTTTCACTCGTAGCCGAAATATGCGGTGACAGGCTCCATAACCTGTCCATAAACAATCAGTTTACAGTTCTGAGAAGAACATATTTTAACATTATAGGTATTTATATTCTGTATCTTTTTGAATAAAATCATAACAATTTATGCAAGGCATCAGGCATTTCTATCACGAGAAAAGATCGACGCAATACTTGTTTAGGTGAGTCAAATCGCGCTACTGGTTATTGCTTTGCATAAAATTAAAATATATACAGTACAATAACGAATTTCTAGATAAAATAAAATGTACACAAACCTGAATTTCCCGAACTCATGCACCATTTTGACGGAGCTGCACTGCTCTCTCGTGAAGAGGTCGCAAAAAGCCCGCAAAAAAATAACTCAATTACTGGGTTGTTCTGTCTGACCCAAGATCTGGGTAACACAAGAAAACTACCCAAACACTGGGTTGTTGCTGTAAGTCTGACCCAGGAGCTTGGTAACACAAAAATTACCCAAATACTGAAAAAAAATAACCCAAAAGGCTCAACCTGAGATTTGGCTATAGAAAAAATAACCCAAGATGTTTTGGGAGTAGGTGTACAGTAACTGCTATTCTGTTTTTTTATGTACTATAATATACACTGTTGCATATAGTATCTGCTACTTTTTAACCATTTACCATATAAGTATTAATAGCATCTAACAACTATTTAAGCTTAGGTAGCACTTTCTTTTACAGTCCTGTTCCCCCATGTACATACCATGTACTTATTGTAGTAATTGCAATAACTGTGTAATAACTATAGGTACTAACCCTGAACCTACCTTTAAACCTAACCGTAACCCATGTAGTTACCTTATATTACCCAGTACTTTCTTAGGTAAGTACACTGTAAGTGCACATACTTTAAAATAAAGTGCAACCACTATCTGTCCTTAAAAGAATAATATACAGTATACTATATTTATTTATCAATAATGTACTATTTCACTAATGATATCATGCATGACATCACTGCTTGTGGGCGGAGCCTGTCTCATGGTTCTTGGAGGGGTACGCCGCTAGGTAAGCAGTCTTCAAAGGGCGCCTTCATATTTTGCCTCTCAACGCTTTATCTTATACTTTCTCCACGTACAAATCATCACATCCCCATCTAATGCTAAAGACCTTCGTCTTATTACCATCCTGTTCCACTGCCCCAACTGAATTTCACCTTTGATTCATCGCGAGACGGTTCAGAGAAACATGTAATTATTTTCTCTCGCCCTCCCCAAGATCAAAGCAAACGTGGGTGATTACAGGGAGTCTGAGCTCTTTGAAGATGTTACATGTGTATCAGTTTAGTTTGTGTGTGGGGGGCAAAGAAACAGGTCCGCCTCAACTCCTCTGTGACCAGGGCCCGTCACTCACCCCGACACCCCGACTTCATTTGCTCCTCTTCTTTGCTTTTCACTTTTCTTCTAGAATATACAGTATGTCGCTTTCTTCTCTTTTCACAAAAGGTTCAGGGTCTTTCATTCTTGTGTCATTCTTATTTCGGTTTATCTATTCGGATAAAAGGATAGGGTAGGACCCAAATGTAATGAGAGACAGAGTTATATACGGTGATAATAATGAGTTGTGTTGTGGTCTTTCATAAAGTAAGATTCTTTGTATTTTATGAACGCAAAATATTTTTGCCATGATTTTTTTCTTCTCAATGGCTGCACATCAAAAGATAATATGACCTTTAATAATACAGACGAGTTACAAAGGGACCATAGACTGTGACTTAAAAAAACAACAACTAGTCAACACTGGTGAAATCTAGTTAGCGTTGTCTGAGTCCATGCAGTTTCTTCAGATATCATACCACAGGTTGTTATGTGTGTGGTGTGGCAACGTTTCTTGCACAGAACAACACACACAGCACAAGATTCTGTGTGTTTTCCCCGTTTTTTTGTTTTTTTATGTCAAATATTTACAAAACAGCATCCAGTTAACAGATTGAATTAGACTTAGTCAGTGAAATGTTCAAAGCCATTATTAATCAAACAGTGAATCATCTTTTCAGTGAATCATCTGTGCATCATGTCCAATTTGAAATGATCCGGGAACCGTTACTGTGTTGTATATTTTAGGTTTGTGAGATTTACTTTTGTTTATTTACTGACTGGTTATCACTATGAAAATGTGTAAATAAATACATACCGGTATTCACAACTGAGTGTTGAATGTTATTCTATAAAAAAAAAAAAATAATGAAACATTCAGATATTTTATATAAAGATAAAATGAAAAGATGAATTTTTGTATAGATGAATTGAATTAATGGGAAATGATTTGGCTAGATATTGGATCCATAATCCAATTTGTTATACTGTAAATCTGTAATTTACCAACTTTAAAAAAAAGGTCTATGGCTTCTAAATGTTTTTATTATTAATTTATTTTATTTATTTTTATGAATTAATTAGTTTATATTTTACACTTTATCTGTCTGGAGCCTTGTCAAAGCAAGGTGCAATTTATCAAATAATTGTAAAAAATATAGAAAGCAGTTAGAAAGGTACTTGCGATGGAGCTTACAATATTTATTAGACTGTTGCTGTAAGTCTGGCATTATAATTTCATTTCCTTATCCGCTGATTTTGCCATTTGCTTTCTCCCACCTCTCATTTATATTAAAATATGTCCTTCAAATCGCTATTCTAGGATATTACGCTCCTGATGGGCTTTCATTTGTAACCATAGAAGGCTTATGTCAACCGACAAGCAGACAAGCGGGCTGTCTGCTCAAATAATGAATGAATACATTTTGTGGAAAGAGCTATTACAATTCCTCCAATTTTTATATTTCCATATAGTGTTACACTATCGTTACCGTTCTCATTTAACTTAATGTCGGTTTAGGGCAACGAGAGGCCAAGTTAAGCAGAGTCCTGTCTGAGTGTTGTTCTGAGGTATGGATGTGCACCATGCATGCAGAGCGAGAGATGAGGCCGTCTCGTCTGGACGGCTCAGACACACAGCTGTGGTCAGCCAAGCATCCCGCCGCATAAGGACACGAACCCACACGAGTTCATGAGGGGAGGGAGAGACGGAGAGCTTGAAGGACGGACACATACAGACAGATTGAATAAAAAAAGATGCTGCTCATTTATAACTGCACATTTTAAGAGACTGGTCAACCACAAAGGATGGTGAGGTCAGTCTAAGAAGTTGTCCTGATTGTGTCTGATCTCACAGAACAAGACGATAACACATCAGGTTTACATGAATCAACCTATTAGTCAGCTGGAATTTGCCAAGTAAATAATGATCGTATCAGAATGCCAGATAAGATCCTTTGCATGACACAATCTGACCCCTGCATGAAAAATCATGAATCATCAAAGTTCATCTGCTTTGTCGGGATTGTTTTAGATTCTTATCTTTATGACTGTGTGCGTGTTTGTGATATTTGAAGGTGAGTAGTGAGCAAAAGTCACACTTGACGTTATATACGTTTCAGGTTTTAAAGGGATAGTTAACCCAAAAAGGAAAATTGGCTAATCATTTATTCACCCTCATGTCATTCTAAACCCATCTAGCTTTGTTGTGTAACGTAGAAGATATCTTGAAGAACGTTGGTAACCATTGACTTCCATTGTATGGATGGACATTGTAAACACTAATTTGTTACTTAAAATACCGTATGTTCCACAGAAGAAAGGAAGCCATAGAGGTTTGGAACAACATGAGGTTGAGTAAATGATGATTTTTTTTTGTGAATTATCATTTTAATGTGGACAATTCTTCTAAGTATGTTATTTTAAAAATCAGTAATTTAGTATCTTAGTCTTCTTCTGAAACAACTTTCAGTTACATCACGTATAGGCCACACCTGTCATGATTCCCTGTGTTTAGTGTACTTTTATTTTGATATTGTTTTGTCTGGCTGTGCCTGTTGTCAGTTCCTGTGGTCTATCTCCTGTTTACCTTAGTTTCTATAGCTACACTTGTTAGTCACCATGACAACTAAACACCTATAACGGTTCCTTGTTAGCCTCTTGTTACCCAGTATATTTATACCCCTGTGTTTTAGTCCCTGTTTTCTTTACACTTCTATGTAAAGCTTTTGCTTCTCCTATGTCTGGATTATTGCCACCGGCTTCCTGTTTGGATTATCTTTGTGTTTGTGTATCTATGGAATAAAGACTGCTTGCTAACAGATCATCAACTTTACTCTTCCCTGCATACCGGTGGCCACACCGACTACTGGATAATGTTAAACAATAGCGGACTAGTTATTTAGCATAATTTCATCAAAACTGACTCCATTTTTGCATGTAATGTCAAACATTTTATAATCTAATTAGATAAAATCAATCAAATTAAATCCTACCCTACAATTTTTCTTTTGATGTAAGCTGCGATCAACTTTTTAATGTTGACTTTATTCATGCAGAAGGTAAACAATTAAAGATTAATTAAATAACTAGAGTAATTATTAAATAATATATGAATATGTATTATAGATATTCAATGCAAGAAAAAAAAAGTCTCGTATTCATCTGGAAATTAGTGGATCATAGGAGGAGGCAACTGGACAAGGGTCATGAAGGCTGAATGTCAAATATACCCTCAAAAGCATCTCAAAGTATCACAATGTTAACATGACAATGTTGACTGACACTAAATAACTGTTGACTACCGGCTAACAGCAGCCTAAAAGAATGTGTTTGGCTATCAAACGTGCCAATGGATTGTGCGGAATAAGACCAGAAATGTGTATTAAAGAAAGTAAATGGGGCCCATTTGGATTTCATGTTGGGTTTAAGGTTCAATTTGCCTGACGTATTTTAATATTCAGTCAAAAGTTCAGCTCTCATACTTGACATGACTGAAAAATTCTGAATCTGTCAGAGAGCCCTGTGGGTGCAATATGTTTGGTAGACTGCTGCTTAAAATCCAGACTCATATTAATAGCAAGCATGAGGATTTCATGGAGGCTAACAAGATTCTCTCCTTGGATCTCAACCCAGCAGACGCCAACCCCCACTCACAAACACACACACACACACACACTCGTGCACTCACACAAACACACAACCAACTGCTTAATGACATCACAGAGGAGCGCCTGGCGAATTGCACACACACTGATCTTCTCCCTTTGCCCTCCGTTCGCTGTCTTCATGAGCCGTATATGAGCTAACTGTTTGCACAGGCCATCTTTAATAAAAAACGACAAGGATTTATCACCCCTTCACAGCATCACATGAGGCCACTCCATCAGGCCGTGATATCTCTCATATGCAGTCAAACTCACACCTTATTAATGCAGCGAGGATGCAGGGGGGCCTACAGGAATAACCGGATATTTCTGAGATCAACGGACACTTGTTAAGGATGTGTAGTCTATGTGAAATATATGCTTTACAGCACCTGTGTAGTGCTTTATAAGTTTAGGTTGTGTTAGCAGTATTTTATGTTGTTTTGCAAATTGCTGGTCATTCATTTTTGATTTTTAGAGACACAGTTCTGATCTTAAATAAAAAAAAAATCGGACATAAAAAAGGATACATTGTAACGAAAATCTAAATTTAATCACTGGTGGTGAGTCCAAAATAGCATACTGTGAGTACTAGGGGTGGCACGGTTCACAAAACCCACGGTTCGGTTTGTATCACGGTTTTAGGGTCACGGTTTTCGGTTCTCTACGGTTCTTGTTGTTTTTTTGTTTTTTTATCTTTAACACTCCAGAAATGTACTTTAGCATATGATATATAGCTTAATTATCCACAATTTAGGATACAGTATTAAAAAAAAATTTTATATCATGCACAAACTGAATTTGACTTGACTTTAAGCACATTATTGGGACCATCTCCGAGGAAAGCTAGGTGGGATTTTGATACAGCAAGAGAGAAGATATTGATGACATGCTTTTCGTTTATTTGGCAAAAAAGGAGAATGTGTATCACTATCTCTACAGGAACTTATGTGCATTTTTAGCACACAAAGATTGAAATTAACTTGCATTTATCAAACTGCCAACTTAAGTGTAGAGAGGAACTCTTAAAACTCTGTCTTTTAAATAAGTCAAAATACATGAAACATAATTTACTATAATTAGGCTATAGCAATAGCAAAGGCCATAATCATAAAGTGAAACATAAGTTCAACCTCAACACAAAAACAGCATCAACAATGTTTCTATTCCATGAGAGTGAGGATAAATTTTTTTCAGTCCAAAATGTTCCCACACACCGGACTTACACGACGCTGGCGCATCCTCGTTAGCCTTCCTTATCTCTCCCACTTGCCATTTCTACGCGTGACGTGACCTGCAGCACTCCATACTCCACCTTTACTGGCGTGTTCGAGTTGAAACTGTGAGTCTGCACATGCGCATAACCAGTAAGTAGCACATATCGATGGGTAGCACAAATCGTCAGAACACCGGCGCTGCACAGAGCGATCGGTTTATGACATCAAAGTACCGCGAGAGTGATTGAAAAGCATACGGAGCCGTCGCTCTCGCGGTACTTTGATGTTATTCACCGATCGCTCTGTGCAGTGCCGGTTCAAGTCGAACAAGCCTCATATGTATGTCCACACGTCTTATTTCGCGCGAAAAGGAAACACACGTCTGAGGTCACATACGGGCACGAGGCTACATTGCGCATGTGTCGAACCGTGAGACACACACACGCTCCGAACCGAGACAAGCGAACCGAACGGTTCGGGTGTTTTTTCATGTACCGTGCCACCCCTAGTGAGTACGTACTACATTTGATGAAGACCGAACTTTGCGAGAGTTAAGACAGTATGTTCTATATTGAATGAATGTGCGTATTATGAATTGAATCCGGACGTACTACATCTGTCATGTTGTCACTGCGACAGTTGCGTTGCTTTACTGCCATTCACAGCTCCTCTCCCATGTCCTCATGGGATAGTAAAGCGTCCATCAGATTCTTTGAGATAGCAGGTAATTTGTGTACTTTTCGCCTACTGTTTTATGAACTACGACTTACCACTCACTTAACATACTGTTTTTTGCATACTGTGTTGCAGTGGCGGGCCGTGCATTTCACACCTAGGCCTTCAGTGGTGTCCTACCTGAATTAATACATTTTAATAGTGTAGCAGCGCACAGACTCTCTATAATTGTTGTGAAATTGCTGTTTTTATTTTGCACCGGCAGTTATAGAGTTAATGCGGTGAGTTCGGAAAATAGAGAGAAACGAGCGAGTAAGTTCGGCTTGTGCGTTAGTGTACAGTGGTTCTTGCGTTACGAATATAAGTTTAGAAACGGAGCCACCCTTGTCTTGTCCTTCAAGGGTTACAATAGTCCCTTGTCAGATGTTACAATAATATGAATGTTTGAAAAAACAAAAAAAATTCCAAGAAAAATTAAGAAGAAAATCATATTCACCATACATTACAGTCAGTCAGTTCTGTTATTACCCGGATAGATCGAATAGAGTTACGTGACTCTGCGTTAAGCTGGATGGCTAAATAAGGGATTTTCCTCCGGTACGTTTGAACCTGGAGTCGAGTAGGGAAAGAAACATTCATTTGTGGGTTGAAAAACTATTAAATCTACAGAAATATATTTTAGTTTATGCAGTTCGCTACAGATACTGTTAGCTAGCTCAGCCTCTGACTACCAGTAATAGTACGCGCTCTCATCATCCAATCAAAGGATGTGAAAATGTCGATGTTATTGTCGCCTGCTAGATGGCCCCAATGCAGTCAAATCGAAATCTGATTGGCTGTTTAAATCTGACTGATTATCTGATTGGTTAAAGCAACAGATTCATTGCCATTAATTTTAAGCTACATGCAGGCGCCCGCACTATTGATTCTGAAGGCCTCAAGGCAGATTTCTTTGGCCATGGCAACACATGATGGCTGAAATATAATTGGATGAAAGCTAACATAAACATACACTACTGGAATCAGCGCAACCAAGAAAAAAGCTATGAAATTAAGAGAATGGACTATTGGGAATAATGTAATATCATTCATGGAAAAATATATTAAAGTGCAAGTCAGTGATTCTGATAGTGTTTAGGCCAGCAGAGAAGGCCTTGCTGGCCCTGCCGGCCCACCACTGCTATGTTGTAGGCAAAATCGGATGCAGGGTGTCTGTGCTAGTTGGTTGCTATGCTAATGGTATCAGACAGCAAATCACTGATCAACTTTGATCGCCTTTGACACACCGCCATCGGTGTCTGTCGCCAATTTAAAATGAATTACTTCTGGACACTTTCTTGGTGGGAAACCCTGACATGGGTGTTTAAAACAACTAGAAGTAAATTAATTCCAAAATGTGTGACATTGGTACGTGTGGCTGGCAATGTGGTGAAGTTGAGCAGAGTTTATTTTTATGCAAATGAGCAATGACCTGGTGCGATCAATTAATCAGAATGTCTAAAGTGGACTACCTAAATAAAGCATAACCTATCATTTACTAATATATTATTAAATATATCTAAAAAAAAAAAAGATCTATATTATCTATTGTTAACAAAATTATAACATGTATTGCTCATTGTTGGTTAATATTAGTTAATGCATTGACTAACGTGAGCTTATTGTAAAGTGCTTCCAGTAAATGTACATATTTTTAAGGATGTTTAGATATTAACTTTAAAAATAAAAAAATGCAATCATTAAAAAATTCGAATTAAATCTGTTTACTTCATCAGAATAGGATTTTTAAAAGATTAAACAGTAACACTTTAGTTTAGGGTCCAATTCTTACTATTAACTAGTTGCTTATTAGCATGCATATTAGTAGGATATTGACTGTTTATTAGTACTTATAAAGCACATATTAATGCCTTATTCTGCATAACCATATTCTACCTAAGTAGTAATTAGGAGTGTATTGTGCAAAAGTTGTAGTTAATAGTTAGTTAATAGTGAGAACTGGATCCTAATCTAAAGTGTGGCAGATTAAACTGATTGGAAACGGACACTAATGAAATCAAACATTTAAAAAGATGTTGACAAAGTCTAAAAAATGGTTTGTGTTAAGCAAAATACAAACCGTATGCAGCTTGTTCTCATGGCACTGCCTTTGATTTGCAATATTCAGGATCACAGTGGTGGGGGTTGGGATGGCTTTCCCTCATTAGGGTCCACAGTTTTGTGCTTTACATCAGGGATCCACTGTGAGGTGTCCCGGCGGCTGGTTGCTAGGTGATGGTGGCCTGATTAAGGAGTCCATCGGTGGGCAGAGTTATCGCTAATTGACAGCTGCTAGGCCTGAGGGTTTTATTCCAACCCGGAGACCTCGAGATAATGGGAGGGCAGCGCTCCATCGCCCCCAATGTGGGATTCAGCTATGAGGGGGGCACGACTGCTGATGCTGCCTCCACCTCCATGGGAGTAGAGAGAGGGATCAGGGGTAGAATGACAGCCACAGAGAGAGAGGGAGAAGTACGTAAACCGGTGGGAGGTTTGTGCCCACAGTGACCGGTTTAGTATTACCGCCCATCTTTCTCCATCTGGAGCTGCTCCCTGTAGCTTGCCAACCAACCCACTTCAAATAAGATAATCGTATTATCGTCCAGCCTGCAAAACTTGCATTAAAATCCAATTATTTCCAGTCACTTTTCTGTGTGCATACTGTCTTTATGATGACAGAGTGGTAAAGTATGATGTACTTTACTAGGTAAAAAAAAAAAAAAAACTATGTATGCTTAAATGTTACATAATAATGGTTGTTTGGCTGTTATTGCACAGATAATGTTTGTTTCTTTTAATCTTTTTTTTTATTTACCTAAATGATAATTAAATTGAGGGAGAGAGTAATTTCTAGATACACGTTTACTGTTTATCTAAATATGCAAGATTTATTTTCAAAGCATTGCACAGAAATGCAAAATGCCTGTTTTGAGTTAAAGCACCTAATTTCTCATATAAAAAATATAGACTTTTTTCTTATTTTTAAAACATAATAGGGTTCCTGCATATTTCAAACCTATAATTTTGCTGCAAATAAATGGAACACAATTACAACCATGTCATCTCTGTTTTAAGTAATCTGTATGACTGATTATTTTCATAGGAAACATATTGAATTACATCAGAGAAGCAGGGCTGGCTGTGATGAGGCTACCCTGCCTCCATTGTAATTATCTTCGTATTACTATAATTATTTGGAAGTGTGCAAACCGGATTATTCTGTCCTGTAAACCCTGCTGAGAGGTGATCCTTTTTTTCCAACTGGGATTGTTCTCCATTTGCTGACATTGTGAAGACTTTGCAAAGCTCATTTTCATTCCCTCACATAAATGCATGAGTCCAGCATACTCTTCAGGTTTCACATCACTTTTACATTATTTTAACCTTTACTGCAGATTAATCTTTGATGCTTTTAAAGGGGTCCTATTATGCCCTTTTACAAAGTCTTGATTTTGTTAATGGGGTGTACTATAATATGTTTTCATGCTTGATTGTACAAAAAACGCATTATTACAGCTCCTCTCAATCTCCAGTCAATGTGCTGTGATTGGTTAGCTGGCCTAGTGTGTTCTGATAAGCAGCGCTTAGAGCATGCTCGGGAAATGTCCCACCCCTTCATAACCGCAAGCTCTACTCAGATGTAAATATTTACAATGGCGTCAATTTCAAACCATTTCGAGCCAGATTCAGACCTTGACAATGAACAACACGATTGTGCTGAACCGATTTCAAGCACAGACTTTCATAGGATGTTTCACAATGGTATGTTTTTTTTGTTTTTTTCTTATAGATATGATGTCATCCACCATTTAATCATATTTGTTAGAAAACTGGTACTACAAACAGTGATCGATCACAAAATCATGGTTCATTTTCTTAAGGGGTGATTCGCAGTCTTAAAAAAAGCGAAAGGTTACAAAAGCTACAGTAAACACTACATCAATACTGTAATGTTAGTTAGCAGGCTAGCGGAGGCAAAGCTTTACATCATAGCAACTACATAAAACTTATAATTGGAACTGTTAATAGAAAACACAACTACAAATAATAAGACCTACTTACAAGTTGTGATCCATAAACAACAGATTGTCCTGACAAAATAGGAATGGCTTCGTCTTTCAGGAGAAGCTTTTGTGCGCATGGCCTGCATTGCACTCTCTTCTGGAAGCTGTTTTCCGCCAAATGTGCAGCGCACAGACAAACGGTGACGTTATAATCTTCAGGAACAGTGTTAAAAATAAATTTTGACCACTCATCAGCATTAGGACAAACTTTTTCTCTAGCGCAGCCAACCCAACCAGGTCTCAACAACTTTTTTGCGTAAGTATTTCGTGGGCGGGGATTATTTAAATGAGGAACATTATGACTTCATAAGATCCGGAAAAAGTGTGTTGTAGTCCAAACAAGCCATTCGTTGTAGTTCTTGAAAAGGACTCTGTTAAATATATTTTTGTGCTCAAACAGCAACATTACACACTAACTAAAGTTGATCCATTGTCGTGTGATATGTTTCCTTATTCTCCACTGTCTTTAACTTTCTGATGTGTGCATTTGATTTCCTTGGACCTGCCGTTTTGTTGCTTGCAGCTATGTCCCAGAGTGTTCAAAACTCTGTGGTATTGAATATGAATGTTATCTTATGTTGCATACTGTACATGGTTAAGTGAGAATTTTGCATGAACTGCAATTCGTTACCCAAATAAATGTGGTAAAAGCAGGAAGGAATTGTTATCCACATCTGTGAACAGTTACTTTAAGTCTCTTGTGGACAAGTACTATTTTGAGGGTATACTGTATGAGGAGATTACTAATGAAAATGCACTGTACCCAGAGTAATGTAGGGCTGATTTGTTTAGCAGGCACTCTTCATGAAGTAACTCAGCCAGTTTCAACAGCACCACCCCTCTTCCAGTGGTAGGGCTGCCGTCACCCTCATCATGAACACAGAGAATTGCTCTTTGATCAGCCTGCTATGTCTCATCCAGCTGACTTGATTGTAGTTGCTCATGGTTATGCTTACTTTATTTAAATGCATTTCAGAAGAGTTTGCTTAAAGAAAGCTCTGCTACCTGTCATTGCAATGGTTCCATTTCCAGGCCAACTAAATCAATTTTGATGCTTCCACAAGGCAGCAATAGCAGGAGAAAATGAATGTTGACATGGAAACTGGATACTCAAGTAACCTTTATTACTTTATTTTTCTTCTGATGCTTTCTGAAAATGTATGCTTTCCTTTCAGGAATAACAGTTGCAATGATTGAAATGACTTGAGAGGTCTGTAGAGCAACAAGAATGAAATTGTGTGTCAGGAGTTGACTACTTATGTTTACTAAAAGCAATTAACCTTTGAAATCCATCCATGCATCCATAATAAAAATGTTTATTTGAAATGAATAGGGTATAAATGTAATATGGATGTAAAAAAAAAAAAAAAAACTCTAACTTGACTAATCCAGAAGTGAGTGAGATGTTACCTGCTGCTTTGGTGAGGCCTGTATCCCTCAACAGTGTTCCACTGAACCTCAAGAATGCAGAAATACATGACATTATCTGACCAGAGATAAAGCCTTTACCTTCATCTAAATGATATAACACATGTTTGTTGTTTTAACCTGGAACAGGCATCTCAAATGCTTCATCGCTGTGGCAAACATCTGGCTTCACTTGAGCAAATCCAGAAAACCTCACTGGGAAGTTCACAGGAACAACCTGATCAATTATTTCAATCAAAGTTATAGGTTGAAATCAGATCCACATTGCATGAAGGGAAATGCAGATAGTGAAGTTCATTTAGCACTGAGACTAAACCAGATCAGATTTAAGGGATGTGGCATACTACCATACTACTCATATTAGGAATGTAGCATGTATATTGTGCACATATGATTATGTGAAGTAAACAACCTGGCCACATTGATTGGAATACTGTATCCCACAATGCACTGTGCCCAACCCCATTCATCCATTTCAATAAATGGAAGTGGCGAATGAATCATTTGATTGACTCATTTGCACACAAAATTGTATTACAAACTAAACTACTTGATTTATTTTTCGATATGACAAATGATTTTCTCACTGATGTAATCATACAACATAGTGAGGTAATGTGAGAAGAATCTAGCATAGTACAGTTTAAAATGTTCATACTGCTTCACACACCATTTTGAAAAATGGTGTACACATACTGTGCAGTTGACTGGATATTCATTTTACAACTTAAAGGAGAACTCCGGCATAAAATGAACCTTTGGTCTCATAAAACATTGGTACCTAGTCAACCGTTCTCTGAGATTTGTTTTCATGATAATCGAATGTAAAGAGTTTTATCTCTAAAAAGTGTTTAGCGTATAACGCTAGTAATGGGGGCATATAATAAGCAAAAGTAAATCGCTAGTTAATACCACTAACAAGGCTCAAAATAGCCCCACACTAACACAGTAACATAATGAGGGTCCCTACATGCAAAACGAAGCATTGAGAACTTTGTAAGTGTACAGACCGTTTAATAAGAAGATATTTTATAAAGACAGTCCACTTCGTGTATACAGACAGGAGCCATCTTTGGAAAACAGTCTCGACTAATCAAACCACGAACGCCGTGCTAAGTGAGCTGAACTGTATGAAGTTCAGTGAACTTCTGAACTGTATGAACGGCGTTCGTGGTTTGATTAGTCGAGACTGTTTTCCAAAGATGGCTCCTGTCTGTATACACGAAGTCTATATACAAAGTATATTAAACGGTCTATACACTTACAAAGTTCTCAATGCTTCGTTTTGCATGTAGGGACCCTCATTATGTTACTGTGTTCGTGTGGGGCTATTTTGAGCCTTGTTAGTGGTATAAACTAGCGATTTCTTTTTACTTATTATATGCCCCCATTACTAGCGTTATACGCTAAACCGTTTTTAGAGATAAAACTCTTTACATTCGATTATCATGAAAACAAATCTCAGAGAACGGTTGACTAGGTACCAATGTTTTATTAGACCAAAGGTTCATTTTGCGCCGGAGTTCTCCTTTAAAGGGACAGTTCACCCCAATATGACAATTCTGTCATCATTGGCAACAACTCAATGCATTTAGACATGGTCAAAACAATCTGCTGAGGTTCAAACTGAGCATCAGAAACTGGAAGAAATGTGATTTAAGTGACTTTAAACGTGGCATGGTTGTATTTCAGAAACTGATCTACTGGGATTTTCACACACAACCATCTCTAAGGTTTACAGTGAATGGTCAGAAAAAGAGAACATATCCAGTGAGCAGCAGTTCTGTGGGTAAAAATGCATTGTTAATGCCAGAGGACAGAGGAGAATGAGCAGATTGGTTCAAGCTAATAGAAAGGCAACAGCAACTCAAATAACCACTCGTTACAACCGAGGTTTGCAGAAGAGCATCTCTGAACACACAACACACCGAACCTTGAAGCAGAAGGACTACAGCAGCTGAAGACACACCAGGTGCCACTCCTGCCAGCTAAGAACAGGAAACTGAGGTACAATTCGCATGGGCTCACAAAAATAGGACAATGGAAGATTGGAAAAATCTCGATTTCTACTGCGCTATTCAAATGGTAGGGTCAGAATTGGTCATAAACATGAAATCATGGATCCACCCTGCATTGTATCAATGGTTCAGGCAGCTGGTAGTGTAATTGTGTGCAGGATATTATCTTGGGTACACACTTTGGGCCCCTTAGTACCAATTTAGCATTGTTTAAACGCCACAGCCTACATGAGTATTGTTGCTGACCATGTCCATCCCTTTATGGCCACAGTTTACACATCTTCTGATGGCTATCTCTATCAAGATAGCTCAAATCATCTCAAACTGGTTTCTTGAACATAACAATGAGTTCACTATACTCAAAGAGCTTGCACAGTCACCAGATCTCAATCAGGATATTCACATCATTGAAGTGCAGCCGACAAATCTGCAGCAACTGCGTGATGCTATCATGTCAATATGGACAAAAATCTCTGAGGAATGTTTCCAGCACCTTGTTGAATCTATACCATGCAGAATTATGGCAGTTCTGAAGGCAAACGGGGGTCCAATCTGGTACGAGCAAGGTGTACCTAAAAAAGTAGCCGGTCAGTGTATGTATAAATGTAATGCATGCACTCTGCTTTTACAAATCTTGCATTTTTAATGAAGTTTTGTATGGTGTCATGGTGATGCTGATGCTGATACCGTACAATTGAAAGAAGAGAAGCTAAGACAGTTCCCTGAAGTGCATTCATTCCAAAAGTCTGGCACAGTTCACATCCGTCATGATTTAAACATGACCATCTCCAGCCAGATGCTCATTAGGATGATATCAATCCTGAGAGAATGGATAGCAAAAAAATGACTTTGGATTCCATTGATCAGGTCCAGTATGAAATGAGTAGGGTACTCTATTTATAGGCAAACACATAGAACAAACTGATTTTTAATTAAAAGCTTCAATAAATATTCCTAGTTCAATAAAAGTTAAAGGTATTCCACTCTGAAATGAAAATTCTGTCATCATTTACTCACCCTCATGTCATTACAAACCTGCATGACTTACTTTCTTCTGTGGAGCATAAAAGAAAATATTTTGAGGAATGATGCTGACCAAACAGTTTTGGTTCCAATTGACTTCAATTGTATGGACGAAAAATACAATGGAAGTCAGTGGGAATCAAAACTGTTTGGTTATCAACTTTCTTCAAAATATCTTCTTTTGTGTTCCGTAGAAGACAGTAAGTCATACAGGTTTGGAATGAAATGAGGGCGAATTAAAATGATAGAATTGTTATCTTTCCCTTTAGACTCTATTAACAGCATTTGTGGCATAATGTTGATTGCTATAAAAATCATTTTTGGTTTGTACCTGTTTTTTTTCTGGGTTACAGTGAAACACTTACAATGAGGTATGGAGGTTATATAAAGTCCAGCAGGTTATGTGGAGAGAGTAAGAGATTGAGAATGAAAGTATATCAGTTGCTTTCTCTGGCAATCTAGCTGAGGTGCAGCCAATGTAGAAGCAGTTTCTAACCTTCTGACCCTGGCCTCAGCGTGGCCTGGAATAGGATTAAATCAGGGCTGGATCTGGGCCAGTGCTTACCCATAACAAATACTGATAACATATCTTTTAATTACAGGCTCCTGCACCTTCATCAAATTCCTCTAACCAACCCTCGGAGCCCAGAGGGGTCAGTGCTCCCTCATAACTCTATACATCAGGTCTGGGATAATATGATCGAGAGCAAGGTTGAGCAGGGAATTATACAAGCCAGTGACTGCACTGGCAGCCACGTTTGTCTGCTGGTTTATTGTGTCAGGAGGTGAAGTATCTTCCCTCTGTCAGCATCATGCAGCCTCTTGTAGGGTTTGTTAAGATACAAAGTGCTCTCTACAATGTCCAAAAGCAGCTGGACATAATGTCACAGTATTTTTTCCCTGAAATGCATGAATATTTCTGTATCTCCTCAAATTATGTATTGTGTTTAATGACATCTTGTGGTGGAAATGACATTTTGAACAGGTTTTGGAATATAATAGCCAACTATAATAGTCTTGCTGAGGATATTTCATAGCTATCATTTCACATATTTGAAATACTCACAGATATATAATATTTCATTCGTTTTGCACAATTTTACATTATTACATCTTTACCTTTGCAAACTTTCACAGAGGCTGCAGAATGACTTTAAGTTTTTTAAATTAGTAAATTATTTCAATATATTAAAGTAATTGAACTCTAATCTAAATTAAAAACACAATATGTAAATTGAAATCATATTTCTAAATTGTTGATTTTATTAATGTAGTTCTTCACATTGCTTAAATCAAAAAATGAATCATTCATTTAATATCAATACTCGTCATTTCTGTTAATTAAAAGTTTGGAAACAAACAGCTTATCATAATTTTACATTATTACATCTTTACCTTTGCAAACTTTCACAGAGGCTGCAGAATGACTTTAAGTTTTTTAAATTAGTAAATTATTTCAATATATTAAAGTAATTGAACTCTAATCTAAATTAAAAACACAATATGTAAATTGAAATCATATTTCTAAATTGTTGATTTTATTAATGTAGTTCTTCACATTGCTTAAATCAAAAAATGAATCATTCATTTAATATCAATACTCGTCATTTCTGTTAATTAAAAGTTTGGAAACAAACAGCTTATCATAATTATAAAATATATGGGGGTTTTCAAATATTTTATTTGACAAATAGGAAACTTTAAGTCAAAAAGGTTGAGAACCACTGCTGTACACCTTTTTTAAAAACTTTATTATGGGCAAAATATATGATTATTTCTTATTAACTTTGTTTCGTTGTCAGTTTTTAAAATGTAATTATTCATATTTTATGGTGATTTTTTCTACTTTATCGTTTAAAGTCTAGGTCTGGGACAATTGTAAAATGTGACCATCATAACAAAAATATAAACAAATATAAACAAATGTTAATATATAACATTTAAATCAACTCCCAGAACACACCCTTTTTAGTGACCCAGGACCTCATTCACTACCCTCATCCTCATTCATTTTTTAAAAGTTAGACTTCTTAGTATTTCTCAATCACTTCATTATAAACATTATAAAATTCATTATAAAAGAATTCCTGTTTTCCCATTCATTTTTTGTAAAAAAAAAAAATTGTATAGGGTCGCTAACGACCCGAGGTGTGTAACAGTGTAAGTTTTTTTTTTTTTTCTGCGCAACAATAATTGAATCTTTGATGACTGAATACATGCAATTCACCTTTATTTCACAAGGTGGCGATATCTGATACACGATGATGAAGTGACGTTTCACTCATACTTGCTGCAGGCAGAAAACAAAAGAATAGAAAGTATCAACAGCAAAACTTGAAATGGCTCAGTGATTTACTGCAGAGCAAGTACTGAACACAATCAAATATTAGTGTCACTGTCACTTGATGGAGGATCTGATGAAGAAGCTTTCAGCAATCAAAATATTGATTTTGAAGATGTTGAAAATTATAGTTTTGGAATTGTGAATATGAGCCAGATTCTGAATGTACTGGGAAATGAGCTCTGATGAGGACAGTGAAGCAAATGTAAATAATGAGAGACTAAAAATATGTTGGGTTTTTTACCTATTTTTGCACTGCTTTCATTTTAGCTAACATAGCAGATACAAAACTATTCAGTTGAACGCTTTGTGTCCAACCATATTGTAAATATTTACTGTCAAACACTTTGTATGAATGTCACTGAGGAATTTCTCTCTCCCTCTCACTTCTTTCGGTAAAATCTTGCACAGTTCAGCATGTACACCAAGCATGCATCAAAATGATATTCATTCAAAAACATAATATTCATTGCAAACCCGTATACATTTAGGTAATGAGGCAATTATCTCCCCACAGATGTGTGTTTTAATGGCTAGATGGCAGCTAGCGCGGAGAACACATTAAAATGGTTTCGGGAGTCTTTGGAGTGCCTGCAGACAGTGAGGGATTTCACACCATTTTATGAAGAAGACTTTTACATTTCATGCCAAATAATGAATTCTAAAACAAAATCGCAAAAGAAAAAGATGAACCCGGAGAGAATCGTGGGGTGCATTTTAAACACCAGGCTCCAAAGCTTGCCTCAGGAATGTCAATTATAAAGGAACCTGTCACCATCCACGCTGATAAGGCTGGGGATTTAGATTTAACGCTTCACTCAGGAGAGACACCAGAATGTGGGCTTACACACACACACACACACACACGTTATGTGCAGCACATTTCTCCCTAGTTTTTTCATCATCATACTTAATCAATACCTCCAGCAGCAATCGATACTGTGGGGCTGGAGGACGATCATTATCCAACGATGGTTGAAAAGTAGTCTGCGAACTTCAAAAATAGAGAGGCAACATTGTTAGGAAGTAACTCCTGCACAGCCACAAAGATCAATCAATCTCCAGAGAGGTTAACTACATAAAGGTGACCTGAGTCTACTGAGCAGCAGCCAAAACACACACACACACACACACACACACACACACGACCAGTCAGCAGAACAGGTGTGCATTTGACACCATAAAAGTGCACCAGTCAATGCAGATGAAACTCAATTAGAAGGCGGCTCAAATTTTACACTGTAATGATATTGATCAACTATTTCGACTCAGGTGACCAAGTGAAGTTGTGTCTCTGTAGGTTAATGTTAACAAAGAAAATTGCTCTGCAAACATTTGCAAACAACATCAAAGGGGTTGTACTGTGTATACTGCTATATATTTGACAATAATAAGTGTATAGGAAATTTGAAAGAATAGTTCACCCACAAATGAAAATTCTGTCATCCTTTACTCACCCTCATGTGATTCCAAACCTATTGAACTTTCTTTCTTTCCTCAGACACACACACACACACACACACACACACACAAAGATATATAACCATCATGATGGCAACCCCAGGAAAAAAAAAAAACCTTAGCAAACTAAACTCTTCTAAATTAGCATATCAAAACATTAAACACTACTAAATCTCCCACTTAGCATTAATCTTGCACAAAAAAACATTACATAAAATGCCCTTAATTTTAGCATTTACTCTCCCTTTCGAGTGCCATATGGCAAAGCACGCTGGGAAATAGAAATCCCAGCACAGTTTCACTTGTGAACTCAAAAGAAAAAGTTCTAAATACTTTAAATAAAAGTAAATGTTATTTAACTTATTTGTTTAATTTAAGTCTACCCTACTCAAACCAATTAATTATTTTGAGCATTAGGGTTTGCAGTGAATTGACATACCATATTTGAAATGTACAGTAACTGTACGTTCACACCGCCGCCGACTTGAGCTTCCAAAGCGGCCGGAAGTCATTCATTTTCAATGGAAGCTGGCTTTTCTCAGGTGCAAGGAGCGTCAAATCCATCGGCGTCGCGTTTTGGGCGTTTTGAGCGTCAATCAGAAAGTTGAAAGAAGCTCAACTTTATGGTAATGAGCTGTGACGCGGTTCAGCGGCAAGCAGCGGCAAAACGCCAGCAACCAATCGGAATACAGACGTCCTTCACGCTGGCTGATTCCGGAGAAACACACGATGTGAACTTTCGTTCCTACCAAATCATTAGTTCCGAGAAAATGGAAGAGAAGCTAATAATCGCCGTTGCTGGGTTTCCTACAGATTTCCTATCATTTATGACATGACGTTGTTTGCTTATAGGGACCGCATGAGCGCAACTTTTATTTGAAATATTTACGAACGCTCGTTTTAAAGCAGGAATGCAATTCATTTGCTCACGGTGACACCGATTTGACCGCAAATAATAATAATAGCTAAATATTCTTTTTTCCCCGACCAAATGTGACCAAAACGGTTATAAAAATGCTGTCATTATAAAAGGTTTCTTCAATGTATTGCTTGTTTTTTTCTGTTTATTACATTTCCTGTTGTGAGGCTTCTATTCTCCCTGCAACGTCAGAGCGTTCAAAGCGTCCAAAGCGTCAACAAGCTTCCCCGTACTTTTTGACAAGCGTCCTTGACAGGGCGGCCAGAGCTTCTTTGACGCTCAAGTCGGCGGCGGTGTGAACGTACAGTTTGCGAAAACAAATGAGATTTTACATACTGAATTTGTCTGTCCCTCACACAAACCTATCAACATTATATCGTTAGTAATCCTATATCTATAATAATATTTTTTGCATAAGTATTTGGTGTAAGTGTCCAAAACTATGATATGTTTTACTAAGACATACGCACATTCATACTTGCACTCATTAAAGCTTACAGCATCTAGTATTCCCAGGCTGTCCTCTGATTGAGCCAAACCTTAGCTAGCGTCCGAGTGTGCCTGTTGTTGTATTTCAGGTCAAATATTAGCAAATGACGTGACCTTCGGTGGTATTTGTGAAATCATCTCAACTCAATCCATCTCAAACTATTTTGCAGTATCACTTTCGCTATCAAGTTATTGTATATCTGCCATTGGTGGATGAAAAGATAAATAGGCAAATGATGGCCATCACATAACATATTCTCATATCGCTCAAGTAAATAATGATGTGATGTCATTGCAAATATAGTACACACACCAGGATAGAAAATGCCAAGACAAGTAATTTGGGTTCTTCGATTACCATGCAGCCCCTGAGAAAATAAATTAACTGCCCGTGCGTTCATTTGTTTAGAGATATGTGAGGGTTATGTTGAAATGACCTGCGTAATTGCAGTTTGAATATTTATCTATATCACATACACTGTGTTCATAGTTTAAGTTTCCTCTTTTTTTGTTGTTGTTTTCCAAGCTCCTCAAGTTAGGGTTTCACATTCATTTCCACGGGTGACCTTTTATATGAAATGCAACATTAGTCTTGTGCTTTGTGGCTTGTCCGCCTTGGACAGAGACTAATGTGATGCTTGACCCTCATGCTGACCCTCTGCTGGCCAGTGCAATCAACTCCACATGCCTCACACTGCTTTGTCCTTTATGGTCAACACACATGATGCATATATGTAGTCATTAATGTATTCATGTTTTGTCTTCTGTCCTATTGCTTCAGGTCCTATAGTGATGTATGTGGTATTATAAAGTGTAGATAATACTATTTTGTATCAGTAAAACAAAAAGCATACACTAAACGTTAAACTGAAACATCGTTGATGTGTTGGTCTTCCATATCTACAAGGACTAAAATCCCCTCATGTTATATTCAAATTGCTGTTTTCATACGATGGCGCTAAACCAGAGAAAATTAAACCATTTCGAAGCAGAAGCATTGACTGACAAGTCCAATAGGCCGGCGTATTAGCATCTTAATTTTGCTCATTGTCAGGTGCTGTTCGTGTCCACACTTCAACAGCTGACTAATAAAGGGCCGGGCTCATGTTACCTAACAAGCTAGCCTTTATAACCTAATTGCTTTCGGTTCAATAGCTTAAAAAGTAATTAATTACTGGGGCAGATTGTAATGGAGGTTAAGGTGGCATTTTTGCCAATCTATGAGATGGTGTGCACACAGGCAAAGCAGATGTGATAGGGTAATTGTGGCCCTGGATACAATTTAAAGAGAGCCCTATTAGTGGTGCCATTTAAAAACAGTGGAGGGCCCTTCCATACCAGAAAAGATAATAACACACAAGAGAGGTAAATACTTTTTCTGCCATAATATGTGTAGTATTGTGACCACAGAAAAAACTGTGGTAAGTCTATTTGCCACCACATAAAAAATAAATAAAAAATAATTATAATTTGAAAGAAACAACTCAATTTGTAATCATGTTGAGTTTTGGCAAATTGGTGGCTAATTTGTATAAATTTGTTCAATCTCATATATGTATTTTCGGATGGTCTGTTACACCCCATTATAGTTATAGGTTTACCTTCCATACTAATCGCATCGCACAAATTCCAACGCATTCTCATCCTTTGGCGTCATATAGGTGACGCCATATGACATTTCGTCGAAATCTTACGCACATGGCATCCTTTAGCGTCAATATAACACGCACTGTTATGGGTAGGTTTAGGTCTGGGGTAGGGTACGGTTAAGACGCCTTGGGATCTGCGTCTCATATTGACGCTAAACGATGCCATGTTCGTCGGATTTAGACGAAATGTACAAAGCGTCACATGTATGACGCCAAAGGATGAGAACGGGCTGACAAATTCATAAAAATCTCCACCTTGTTAAATACATTTTTTCTTAAAACTTGGGTTTCAAAGATTCTGAAAGCACCTTACATGATTTGAACTGTAAATGTATTTAATATGATCCACTTTACTGTAATATGAACTTTAGTTCCTTAAAGGAATAGTTCACTTTTAAATAATTTTTTGGTATATTTTAGCTTACCTCAAGGGCATCCAAGATGTAGGTGTCTTTGTTTCCGCAGTAGTTTCAATTTTGATATTTTTAGGTCAAACCGTTCTTGTCTGTCAGTCATATAATGCAGGTCTATGGTCACCACCTCAAAGAGCATGCACAGAGAAGTCCAAATTAAACATGATTTAATGACTCGTAAATGTAAGGACACATTGATGGCCTAAGACACGAAACGAGCGGTTTGTGTGAGAAAACGAACAGTATTTATATGGTTTTTACCTCTTGTAACCACAGCCACGTCCAAGTGATCAGAGCGCGCAGGCGTGTACGTCACTCATTGTTAACACAGAGATTTCGGATGTGTTACCTTTCACTGTGAAGATCTAAACATATTTAGATATACAGTAAATCGCAATGGAAGACGATTTCGATATATCAACAGACAAAGTTGAATTTTTTTTCGCAACCACGCGAGACATCACTTACGGCGCTTGCGCAGACCGAAGCGCCCGCGCCCTCAGATCACTTGGACGTGGCTGTGGTTACAAGAGGTAAAAACCATATAAATACTGTTCGTTTTCTCACACAAACCGCTCGTTTCGTGTCTTAGGTCATCAATGTGTACTTACATTTACGAGTCATTAAATCATGTTTAATTTGGACTTCTCTGTGCATGCTCTTTGAGGTGGTGACCATAGACCTGCATTATATGACTGACAGACAAGAACGGTTTGACCTAAAAATATCAAAATTGAAACTACTGCGGAAACAAAGACACCTACATCTTGGATGCCCTTGAGGTAAGCTAAAATATACCAAAAATTTATTTCAAAGTGAACTATCCCTTTAAGTATTTTGGCGAAGATCAATTTTATTACAGTAAGTCACCATTATTTCTATAGTGCTTTATACAATACAGATTGTTTCAAAGCAGCTTTGCATTAATAAGCATGAAAATAATGATCAATGATGCAAACTTCAACAGATAAAAGACAAATTGAAATTCTGCTGTGCCATTATATAGCACAATTCAGTTAAATGTTGATTCAATTCAGATCAATAACGGTGTCAATGTTGGAATAAAGAAGTCGAATCAAATATAAAGCAGCTCTGCAGAAAACGGTTGTCATAATCACTCAAGTTTTGTCAGATAGATAGATAGATAGATAGATAGATAGATAGATAGATAGATAGATAGATAGATAGATAGATAGATAGATAGATAGATAGATAGATAGATAGATAGATAGATAGATAGATAGATAGATGGATAGATGGATAGAGACATACATAGATAGATTCTTTCACAGCAAAGAAAGGAAATCTTCAAGACAGGAAGGAAGGACAAGCTGTGTAAGTGTGTGACTTTGGGGAAGATTAGGCATCTTCACCTTTAAACAGTGCTGGAGATAGTCTTTCAAGAGGAGGGGAAGTGGCTTGGCTCAGCAGTTTGTTTTCATGGGGCTTTGAGAGCTTCCTCTGGTTGGTTCGGGTTGCCTGGCTCTGAGGCAGCAGAAGCGGCTCATTGTCTCCTCTTTACAAAAGGAAAATCACAATGATCGACAGAGCAGTTAGTCGGTGGAGTTTTATTGGCAGTGTCACAAACCCCCTACCCAACACAACAGCCGTTGTGACCACTAGATGTCCATTCAGACATTCAACATGAACAATCTGTATTATAGACATACTTTTTGCACGTATACGAAACATTTAGTTTCAATATCACTAAAATGTTGCACAGTCGCAGTTTTAATATAGTATATTTTGTTTACAACAGGTGAAGGTTAGTGTGACTTTATTTAGGTTGTCAGATGCATTACATTTTTCGATTCAGGCCTCAGCTCATGGTGAGCTCCTAAAAGGTAAGCAGGACCCATTGAACCTACTTTTACCCCATTATATTTCAGGCCTTTTGGGCAGATCTCTTGGGATTTAACTGGGTCTTCAAACCATACAAGAACAAAGGAGCTGGCAGGCCTTGATCTTGGTTTAAACTGAGGTTTGATCAAAGATAGGGTCTTAGAACCCATCCTGAGGGCCTGAAATGTGCTCTTCCCCAGTCTGTCAGAGCAGAGGTCACCTGCAGTCCTCAGTGAGGATTAGGAAAGAGAGACAGCGAGAGAAAGGTTTCACCTGTCTTTCTGCTCTCATGCAGCAGGTTATATAACAACTATCTGCGCCATTGTAAGTTCACC
The DNA here is from genome assembly GCF_029890125.1 of Rhinichthys klamathensis goyatoka. Lineage (NCBI taxonomy): Eukaryota > Metazoa > Chordata > Actinopteri > Cypriniformes > Leuciscidae > Rhinichthys > Rhinichthys klamathensis. The sequence goes on from NW_026606581.1 coordinate 3,946,519, forward strand.
AGGAATTTCTCATCAGGAACGGGTTGTCTTTCTTTTTTTTTTTTTTTCTTTTTTTTTTTTTTGCTGTCTAGAGCTATTGAATTGGACATATGGTTCTTTGAAGATTTAAAAAGGTTTTTAGGTTCTTCAGATTAACATGGTGTCTGGATTATTTAAAGCACCTGTAAAATGATGAATGAGTAACAGAATAAAAAGATTCTATTGGAGGCCTTTATTTTAGGGACTGCACAGCACAAACTCGCACTCAAAAAAGGAGGCGTGTTCCGGCGCAAACAATCCCTGGTGCTATTTTGCAGTTCCAGAAAACAATTGTGCCACTGACCAGAAAAAACCTAGGGCCCTATCTTGCACCCGGCGCAAATGACTTTGTACACTGACACATGTATCATTCCTATTTTGCACCCGCGCAAAGCGGGCTTTTCCCTCCACAGACGCACGTCGGTAAACTAGGAAATGAACTTGCGCTCCCTGGGCGGTTCGGCGCAAAAAGGAGCCGTGTTTCGGCGCAAACATTCCCTAGTGCTATTTTGCAGTTCCAGAAAACAATTCCACCACTGACCAGAAAAAAACCTAGTCTAAAGTCAGTGGCGCGTTGCGCGTTGTTCATAATGCTATTTTAAGCGCACATGCTTGGCCATAATGTAGCGGGTGCACAACGCGCATACACTTTGATTCTCTCATCAACACAGATGCAGCAGTTTTTATTTTTGCAAATCATACATTATAACAAGGAAAAATATTAACACATGAGGGAAATCATTGTGGTGTCCATGAAGATGTAAAAAAAATGTAGGCCTAAATCTAGCTTACACATTTACCCAAAATTTTCAGGCTAATTGTAGTAATGACGGATCAGACCTGTTTGCCCAATAGTGGCATGACACATATGTATGTAAGGACATCTGACAAATTAGTTTGTCCGTCAAGAACCAGGAAAAAAAAAAACTCCCATCCCCATACAACGTCACTTCTCTGTCTTTCACTGCCCTGACAAGAACGTCGGTCTCCTCGGCTGTGAACCGCTCCTGGCGCGCGCCTGGTAAATTCGCCATAATAATAACAATCCGCCATGCAACATGCGCACCTGCTCTTAAAAGGTATGTCGGATGTCGCTCTGATTGGTTTATTTCACGTTACGCCCAAACCACACCTATGAATAATGAAGCTATTTTAGACCAACCCCTTTTAAACTTGTGTCGGGCGCAAGAGTCATTTATCCCGCCGGTAAAATAGCAACAGTGCCGAGATCCGCCCACAAAGTTACTTGCGCTTTGCGCTTGACACTTGCGTTTTAGATCGTTAAAATAGGGCCCATAGTGTTAAAGATGGTTAATTAAATGCAATTAAAATCACAGTATGCAAATAGACTTGAATACTCTATTGCAATTGTAATTGGGGGGAATATAAAACATATGTTTTTCCCCCAAAATGTATAATTATGATTTTGACTTCTACATAAAAAGTGATATTATGGAGTAGGGCTGTTTTCGACTAAGGATTTTCATAGTCGAATCTGATTCGTTAGATTTTGCCGTAGTCGACTGATAGTCCAACCTTTTTTTTTTTTTTTTAGATAGCAGCTAGATTTTTTTCATTTCAAACAAAAGAGCTAAAAAAAACTAAAAGAAAAAATGGTGTGTAACAAATACCTTTTATTAATTTAAAGCCAGATGAACAAAACATATCACACATATATCAAACATCAGAAAAGTTCACATAAAATAGGAACAAATTGGCTTCAAAAACAACAACGTGCCAAAACGTGCTTTGTTTTAAATAAATCACACACAGTAAACAAATCCTTAACAAAAAAACTTTGCAATGAACAATTTAGACGCGCAAACTGCGTGCCGGTGCGGTGAGACGTAGTAGCCTACATGCTCGGGCAGATTCGGCTTGAAGTCGTTCATCCTCGGACGCGGCGTCGCGCGCGCTGTTACAAAAAAAAAAAAAAGCCGTGCACACAGCCAAGCGAAATGGGGTCTTGCCGGTCTTGCGCACCCAACGCGTCATTTTTTGCCGTGCGGACGCGTCGAGTATAAACAAGGCTACTCCGTGTCAGCGCGCGCTCTGATCGGTAAGGGGCACGTACAGACCTCTCCCGAATCATCTCCAGCACTCAGCCTCCGAACCACCACTAACTCCGCCTCCGTTTCCCTCGTAAGATGATAATAGTATTTAAACATTCTCTATGATAAAATTTTTTGTAAAAAATATATTTTAATAGCACGGTTTTGGCGGTTATAGAGTTCTAATGACGGTGTTCAACTATAACCGTCGGTCTCACGGTTATTTCACGAGTTCGCATCTACATATAATTATTATGATAAAGATTGTGCGTACTTGGCGTGCTGTCCGGGTGGAGGGCTCCGAGCTCGGAATTCTGCCCGAACCCAGAGTACTCCCCCGTGGTAAGAGTAGATGGAACTAGAGATGGAACTGAAAGAGAGGAGATGGGGTGGAGGTGGGATGCTGATAAACTGTCAAGGAACCAGTGTGGGTTCTGCTGATATTATCCTGTACTAGATTGATTACTGATTGCTCCCCACTGGTGCTGATTGGGTTAATTAACTGCACCTGCTCCTCCCGAACCTTGTTTATCAAACCTCATATAATAACGTCACACCCCTATTGGTTACATAACACTTCCCTACTATTCGATTATGAGGTTCATAGTCGAATCAGACCTCTCCGAATCGAATCGTCGAATCCTCGACTATTAGAAGTCAGCCCTATTATGGAGTAATCACATCAGATTATTCAGAATTTAGTGACTGGCTCAAACTATTTGACTGTGAACTTCTTACATCAGAGCGTCTCGACTTCATACATGCTTAACCCAATGTTGCTCCTCGCGTGGCAGTCACAAATTTATTTATTTATTTCTTTAATGAAATGAATGTATTTGTATAAGTAATTTTATATGAAATATACATTTTCCAAATCATGTTTTACTCTAAAACTTCAAGAAAATCAAAGCCATAAATCTAAGCAAGTTGTGTTCTAGATTTGAGGTTGATATCTCCAAAAAATTAGCCTTTATTAAGATTTTGTTTGGACCCAGTACAAAACTTTCCACTAGAATAGATGAAATTGGTTTCCCGTTTATTTCCAATGAGTACAAGTGTGACTATTTTTTTCAGGCCAATTTAACCTTTTTAAATCATGTCCATGGTTTTTTATTTGTGTTCACATAGCAAGTGCCAAAACCTTAACCTTTTGGAAGGATCGAAGCTTTATTCACATATGCACATTGCCTTAATTCAAAACTTTTCTGGAAAAGTTACAATACAGGCCACCAAATTGTTTACAAAAAATGGTAGTCTAAAAAACAAAAAACACTGATTTTTTTATTTTATTTTATGTAACACATTTATTAATAGCTGGCAGTGTAGTCTATTGAGGTTCTGATACATTGGCAGGCGCAGTAGAACTAGTGTTAAGCTTTGCACACATGGCGCGTCCTGCACTAGTCGAGACTGGCCAAACATACCCAAGTGCCTTTGCTCTGCAGCCAAATTAGATTAAAAACAACTTGTCTCTGTCGCAAATGAAAAAAGAGGAAGCAGTTAACTGTGTCAGGTCAAGGAGAGGCAATTCCTGTTGAGAAGAGATGGACACTTTCTCCCTGCATATTCAAATACGAACTCTCACACAAACATTTTGGGTTTTCTTCTCACACACACTCATTCTCAGTTGCCATCTCTCTTTACTTCTGAAGCTGACATTCCTGGCAGGCAGGGAGCTTTGAAGTGGGCAGTGTGTGAAAGGGCTCCCATTACAGGGCCGAGCCCAGAGAAAGAGGATCTGTCTGGCGGTGGAGAACAACACTGGCTCAAGGGTTAATCAGGAGTCCAGCACACTATGCACTCTGTCCCCTGCTCACAGCTGTAACAAGACTCTGTGTTTGGAGGTTGAGAAAGACCGAACGACCAGCGCTTTGAAGTTGAGTGGCAGCCGTGGATTGGACCAGAAGATGAGAAGACTTTCCCCTCGTAGCTGTCTGCAACTCGTACACATACATAAACATACATCGGGTCAAAGGGTGTATGGTGTTATTGTGTGTGCATGTCACATGCTTTTGTGCATGCGTGCATTATTAAAAGAGCCTGAGTAAGCTTTCCATAACCTTTTCCATCCCTGACCTCAGGAGCAGATCATCAGGCCTCCTGTGGGCTTTTCTTCCCAAGACACTTTAAAGTCACTTTAAAGTCTTTAAGATAAGATTTAAACCCAAAACATGACAGAATCAGAGCCATAATGCACATGCCTTGACACTTTGAGTTGTGGCATTTATGCAAGTTTGAATCCAGCTAGCAACAATCTCGCTCTGCCATTTTTTAACCATTATGTTATGTTTGCACTTCGTCAACATGCCGGAAGCTGCATGGAAGCCGGAAATTTTAGTCGATAAAGTTATTAATGTGGATATCTTTCTTACACAAACGCATCACTTCACTTCAGAAGGCCTTTATTAACCCCCCGGAGCTGTGTGGATTACTTTTATAATGGATGGATGCAGTTTTGTGGGCTTCAAATTTTGGGCTCCCATTCACTGCCATTATAAAGCTTGGATCAGCCAGGACATTTTTTAATAAAACTCCAATTGTATTCGAATGAAAGAAGAATGTCATATACACCTAGGATGGCTTGAGGGTGAGTAAATCATGGGGTAATTTTCATTTTTTGGGTGAACTATCCCAAAAAACCTCCAAGTTTTGCAACATTAAACTAAACTAAACTAGTAGTTTAACTACTTCAAAGTGTACTTTTATAAACTAAAAAAAAGTGCAACAAGTATTTGACAAGTAAACTATCAGTATACCCATAAGTTCACTTGTAATATAGTTGCAGTACAAACAAAAAACGTATTTGTAAACTAGTTGTGTACTCAGATTACTACTGATACACTTAAAGTATACTTAAAAATATTCTTGTATACACTAAAGAGTGTTAGTATTGAAGTAGAAGTCTAGGATAAAGATAAAAATATTGAAATAGTGTACTTACTACACAAAGTATACTTAAAATATACTTAAAATGAACTTCTAGTATACTTATTTTTTGTAAGTTCTGTGAAATCCCCTGATTCGTGGGCACAATCAGAGAATTCAGACAAACCTATATAAAAACAAGCACTGAATATGAAGCATTTCCCTGTGTCTGTGCAAAGGCTTTCAAACAGCACAATACACACCTGAAGCTCCCCAGAGTAGTAAACCCCACACGAGACGAAAGATGCCCACATCAGTGGCACGGTTGGCTAATGGCAATCTCATACTGACATGGAGCCATTATTCTGAAATTATGAAACCATTAGAGCTGTTCAGCCAGCATGGCCAACATGCATGTTCACATACAAATAGCTTTTATTTTCACTCTACGCTTGGATAACAGAGAGGTGGCGGTTTGAATTTTCCTAATAACGCAATGAAAAGAGATTTAAATAGGGAGTGACGAAATGTTGAATGGACCACAACACTGTAGCTGAAAACACATTTAGGAATAAATTACAAATTTCATGCCTCGGCCGCGTTCTTTATCAAAACTCACACAAAGACTATCAGAGGACAGCAGTAATGACATAAATATTCATGAGTGTGCTCACCTCAGAATAACAAGCATATATGTTTTCTTAATTATGTCCCCAGTTAACTTTGATAATTCTGCTATTGTGCTGAAACTGCAGAGGAAGTTTTGAAATGGCTATGAATTAGCTTTACGGAAAAGACAAACAAGAAACCTTTTGTTTGTTTCATTCGTGAACATCGTACAAACGTTCTTATAGGCCTAGGTTATGTACGTATCATTTTTAATGAGAGACTTCTGTTGTGTTTTCTGAAGTAAATTATTTGTTTTTAGATATAAATGTATTCATTTGTTTGTGTTTGTATTTTCTTGGATTTCCCAAGTGCACAGTGCCACATTGATCTATATGTAAACTCAACATATTCTCAGTAAACTCTTCCTTAATCCACAGACAAATCTGTACTGGGAAAATACAACAAAGATCTCTTTGGGAAATACGTTGAGTTCAATGTTCTTGTATCATCCCATAATTCACAAAATACATGGGTTACATTAATCATGGGCAGAACATGCCAAGGTAGATCGTATTGCATTGTCAATGACCTGTGAGAGTTAGTGGAAAATTTTCTGGAAGCCGTACATTCATCGTCCCCAGTTCCTCAACACTGCCAAGACAAATACCCATAGCGTGTGTTGATGCAGCATCTCTTTTTGACATTCACAAGATCTTTGATATGTGAACTCGACATAGATCTCACTGTGACCTACATTATAGACATAAATCTCACCAGTCACTACATCTGACCATGAACAATCTGGTAGGCTCAAAGCACACGTGCGAATAGAGCATCCAAAAATGACAAGTATGACATCATTTACTCGTCGCCATGTAGTTTCAAACCTGTATGACTTACTTTATTGTGTGCAAAGCAAAAGGAGATATTTAGCACAATGTAAAAGCTGAGGTCACCATTTACTGACATGTTATGGAAAAGAGCATCTTGAACAATCTATTCTGGGTAACACTTTATTTTGATGGTCCCTTTTGAACATCCAGTTGACTATTAGTAATTTTACAATTACATGTTAACTAACTCTCATTAGAGTATTAGTAAATTGTCTGCTTAATGTCTGCTAATTCTTTATTGTGATGGTCCACCAACAGACATTACTAACTATAAGTAACTTTGCAAGTACATGTCAACTTATTCTACTAACCCTAACCCTGCCAGTCTACTAATACTTTACTAACACTTTAATGAGAGTTAGTAGACATGTAGGTGCAATGTTATAGTCAACAAAATGTGTCAAAATAAAGTGAAACCAACGTCAGAGTTAATTACATATAAGAATGTCCATAATCGATAAAAGGAAAATAATATATTAAAAGGAAGAAAAATATGAAACACATGTACCAAGTAATTTGAAATGTATTCATATGGTTTGTCATTTTCAAGGCAAGTTTGAATTTAATGACTCTAAAATTGTGATGTGATGTGCTGTAATCATCAAGTAAAAAGTAATAACATATTATTTTTTAATCCTATTTGTGTTGTTCATGCAAGTGTTCAATACAAGAAAAAGTCATATGGGATTGGAATGACATGAGTGTGAGTAAATGACGACGTAAAATGAATTCTAAGGTGAACTGTCCCTTTAAACGCACATCAAACATTGGTGTGGCATTATTTAGAGAATGTTACTGATGCGCGCAGTCGAATTACGTTGACATTGCCGGTTACATGGTCCCTGTAGTACTCCAAAATCCCAGCTGAATCCCAGCATGAGGTGCATTCTGAGATATTGATCAGCAGTAATCTGTTTTCCTGGTGTGGGTGGTGGGAGAGATGGCGACCTGCGAGTGGGGTCAGCAAGGCCAGATTCCCTCTCCGACCGGGCAAGAACCATGCCACATTGATAAATGAGCATCATGACTACCGTGTCACTCCGAGCGGATTAGCACACACGACTGCGATTCGCATTAAGCCTTCCAACACGTTTGGCTCTTGAAGTTGTTTGCCCGCTGTGATGTATTTGATGACGGTAAATGAACACAGTTACAGTGCGTGTTGCGTGGCGAGAAACATTCAGTGGCCCGCTGCCCCTGTGGGACTGCAAGCATGCGCTGCCTTTTTTGTTTACAAAGTTGTTGGAATATTAAGCAGGGCCATTTTTCCAGTCATAATGAAGCAACAATGCATAGCCACACATCTGCACATTTACATATTACACTGTAATTTAGCCTCAGCTCTTAATTTCCTGCCTCATGCGAGCCGAGAGCACGGTGGGCACTGATTTGCATAGGCTGCAAGGACGGCCGGAGGGAACATGTGGCTCTGTGCGGCGCTGTTTGTTTACCAATCATTTGCATTGCATGTAAACAACATCAGAGTAATGGTCTGGAGCCTCACGCGCTGCCAGTTGTCCGCGCGTTCAAACATGGGAGACGCAAAGCAAGCGGCACTCACAGATGGAGTTAGCGGATCCGGAAATCTGCATCGTCTCCCAGGGAGCTGTTGTAAACATGGAAAACATGAGAATTGTATATGGATTTCGGCTCCAGATGAACATAGGTTGCCACTTTTTACTCTCATAATGTGTCAGACAGCTTCAACTGTGTTCAACAGACAGACAGTGATCAATACATTTAATCAGCACAGCCACTGTCACACACCATCAGAGCGTGATAATGCTGTAGGCATCTTTAAGAGGCACAAAACAACACGCATTCACGCAGGAAGGGTTTTATCGGTCCACTGGAAATTTGAATGCAGTCTCAGTGGGCTTTAGTGAATCATAGTAAATCAAGACTAAAATGTTTGTGTGAAAACATTTGTATCTCACAATTCTGACTTTTTTTCCCTCCTAATTGTGAGATATAACCTTTAAGAAATTTAAGAAGTTCGTAAGAATGTACTAAGTGCAATTCTTGAAAAATTCTTAAAGTCCTCCTGTCTTCAATCATTGTATCCCTTAAAACTCATCTTGGTTGTTCCTTGAAAAAAAATTTCTTCATGACTTATCATAGCTTGAATGTAACTCTACACCCTTGCCTCATTTAGTATAGACCCCTTTTCAGTTGGTAAACATGGTGACGGTTTTTTTGTGGGCGGAGCTTAGGTGGAGGCAGAACGATCGCTCTGGGGTGCGTTTCCCGAAAGCATCGTTAGCCAACTATGGTCGCAAGTTGGTCGCAAATCCCATTGAACTCTATTGGTAACGACGGAACTTGCGACCATAGTTGGCTAACGATGCTTTCGGGAAACGCACCCCTGGCCGCTTCCCTAACGTTAGTGTGCAAGTTTTGTTAGCTTGTTTTTTAACAGTGACTGGAGAAAATCCGATTTGATCTTAATGTGCAAGGTCACTCAGTGTCCAGGATCGCGATTGTTATTTGCAAAAGTTAATTTTAACGGACGAAACCAGATTGGCTGACCCGTACACACTCACTCAATGGATGGACGATCTGACAGGATTAACGTTAACGCTACCTCCGGTTGAGTGGCCTGACTTCTACACCTATCCGATAGAGAAACCGAGCGTAAAGAGAAACTGAGGGCATATAAATCTTTAGATGCCTATAACTAACGTTATGTGATGAATGGTCATGTACAAGACTTGTGTGGTACGATCCGCAGTTCTGCCTAGCTAGTGCAAAGACGACAATGTAAAGAGTGACCTTACGGTGCAATTTTAATGATGTGAATATTTTCTAGAAATAAAAATTCCAGATACAGCATATTCATTTTTCATTGATTCTTGCACCCAACAACACAACAAGATGACATTTAATAATAATAATAATAATATAAGCTCCTTATTACGTAGCCGAATCTGTGCTGGTTTGTATTAGCCGCCTCCAGTTGTCCGTTTGTTTTGCCTCCAGGTAAAGCTGTGACGTAATTGTGACGTCGGCGCAAAAGGGGTCTATACGCGGTTCTATGAATATGCAAATTAGCCCTGCCTCCACTCACTCACACCGGCTCAGAGATCCACTCGTTGACGATCACACGTTGACGTGATTGGTTACAAGGTAGTTTGTGACGTCAGAAACACCGGCGATTTCAAACCGCGTTTTTGAGACTTTAATTCACTGCAGTTTTAAAGACAAAATACTCAGCAATGGTGTTGACTTATGAATTTGCACATGTGCACAACATTAAAAGCTTGATTTTCACCACAGGGGGACTTTAAGAGGTTCTTAAATATTTCCATGAAAACAACAGACTTTTCTGGTATTCAGATTCTTACATTTTGTCTTTAGCACCCACAAAAAAAGATAACATTCTAAAAAAAAATGTTTTAGGGAATACAAGATATTCTTAACTTTATTGTTTATTTAGAAAAAAAAGAAGAAAATACCATTTAAGAAGATTTTATTTGTAAGAATGTTTCATGAATCCAGCCCCAGATCCTGATGTTGCTGGTTGCTGTTGTCTGAGAGAGAATGAGTGACATTATAACTGGAATTGAGGCATAAATCTGATTGTAGTCTCTGTGTGAGAAGAAATAAACATGGAACACTAAGGTGGAACAGATAATCCAATCTGATAACACGTAACCACTGAAATAGTGCTCAGCCAAGGTGTCTGTGTCTGTGAATGTGTAGCCTGTTCTCAAAGCAGCCTGTTCTCACGTAAATGCGTCTCTATAGCACGCATTGTGTATTATCGTGCAATTTATACGCGAAAATAAGTTTTTACGTGCATATGATACGCAGTTTTCGCGTGCATTTGATACACAGTTCATTTGCGTGTAATACACACGCACCCCACACCATTAATTCTACCCAAACGTATAATACACACGCACCCCACACCACTACTAAACCTACCCTAACCAACCCATGCGTATCCTATGCACGTAAAAACTCATTTTCGCGTATACATTACACGATAAACACACTGCGTGCTATAGAGACGCATTTAGTGTGATCGGGTTGCTCAAAGATACATAGCACACAATATTCTTGTCGATATGACACTGTTGTGGTATTTTTCATAATTTGATCGAAGAAATTATCCTGTGATGTTTGTATATTTACTGTTCAACATTGTAAGTGGACACTAGTGAGAGTGCGAAAAGTGTGTTTTAAGATTATTTTCTAAAAGTCCACAGGATGCCCATAGTTGAAGAAACACCCAGTATTAAATTGACACGCAACTTTAATTTTTTTTATTTCAGATTGACGGGCTGGAGTAGCTGTGCAGTAGCAACAACAACAGAAAGTGAATGTCTGTTAACTGAACGTACATCTTGTTGCAAAGCTTTGCAATGGTAATTTAAAGCATCAACAGATTTGTTGATTATTATGGTAGAGATCTAATTTTGTACCATATAGTTTAGTTCGACAGCTGGTTTACGGTGCTGATGTTTTCCTCAGTGCAATGTGGCTCAGTTTTGGTGGAACAGAGTTTTTTACTGACAAGAGATTCTAAAAAAAAAAAAATTAGATTACATGCAGTGGTGATTGGCATACAGCCTACTCAATCCCATACACATACGTTTCTCTCTTTCCTGCTCTTTCCCTCCTGCTGTATCTCACACAAACACAGACACACACCACGACGGCCCATACTTAAAAAAAATGGCTCTCATTTCCTTGGACAGGGCTGTGTGTCCACTCCCCCAGATCTCTGCTGCACTTCCATTTCATGGTGCATGGCCCCGGCGTGTGATTATTCCACTCTCTCAGGTACAGGGGGAGTTAATGTCTGAGGAAACTGATGTCCCTGTCAGCTACCCGCCTCTCCTCCCCACACGACCTCCCACCCCTTCCCGCACGGAGCTTGTCACCGCACACACTGCCGCATCGCCAATATGACAGCACCCCCTCACAAAAACACGCATCCATTCACGCGTGGTCCCTCCTAACTATCAATTCTCCACACAAGCGAACAGAGAACCGGGAAGCATATGCCACCAGCCCTTGATCCCCTGGCCTGCATTTACATCCACTCCACAGAGTATCAGCTGGTTAGACGCAGCTGCAACCGTACATATACGCCTGTAAACATAAGCCTACCGTAAACACAACGTAAACAACCACACAGCTGCCATCTGCCTGACAATATGCAATATACCCAGCAGTTATCAGACGAAGTAATTCTGTGCAAAAGAAAGTGCTTTCAGGGATCTGCTTGACAGGAACAGAAAAATTTAGAGGTTTCATAGTCATTCCTGTAGGTATGCGCTCAGCTGAATCCCTTTCCCTGCTACAGAGGCTTCTGGAACCATTTCCATTGTCCTTCACCTTCTTAAAGATACATTGCCTGCTTTAATGATATAGCAATATCCAGCCCGTTCTCATCCCAAGGCGTCATACATGTGTCATCATCTAACTGACGCTACACATTCTCATCCTTTGGCGTCATATAGGTGACGCCATATGACATTTCGTCAAAATCTTACGCACATGGCATCCTTTAGCGTCAATATAACACGCACTGTTATGGGTAGGTTTAGGTCTGGGGTACGGTTACGGTTATGACGCCTTGGGATCTGCGTCTGATATTGACGCTAAAGGATGCCATGTGCGTAAGATTTTGACGAAATGTCATATGGCGTCACCTATATGACGCCAAAGGATGAGAATGTGTTGCAATATCACATGAGCAAGAGTGTTGTTGTTAATCAGAGCAGGGTAATATTCAGACCACTAGTTTATTTATGAGAAGTTTATTTATGTATAATCGTATTACTCTTTTAATTATTTTTAAAACTGTATCCACTGTATGTCTGACTGATTGCACTGTATTCCTCCTTTTGATTCTAAACTGAACTCAGCACTGAGAATTGGGTAAGAGACAAACATAAATGACTTAATTGGGGAACTTGAGAGATGAAACCATGCTGATGACCTGGGTCTGTGGTGGAGTCAGCCCAATCTCATCCCAAGACGTCATATGACTGACGCTTTTGACCATACGTCAACATCTGACGTTTTAGGGTACCCTTTAACGTCAGTTAGATGACGCTATCTAATCCTAACCCTACCCCAGACCTAAACCTACCCGCGTCATCTAACTGACGCTAAAGGTAAAGCGTCAGTTAGATGACGCTATCTAATCCTAACCCTACCCCAGACCTAAACCTACCCGCGTCATCTAACTGACGCTAAAGGTAAAGCGTCAGTTAGATGACGCCCTAGGATCGTCATCTAACTGACGTTAAAGGGTACCCTAAAACGTTGGATGTTGACGTATGGTCAAAAGCATCAGTCATATGACGTCTTGGGATGAGACTGTGTTAGTGGAGTAGTGAGTTTGATGTGTAATTAAACTCGAGGTTCTGTGGGGTGCGAACTGGATTGATTCCAGTCCTAGAACATCCGAACAAATGGGTTTTTGGGGTGCGGACTGATGGGGCAGTGAACCCGAGGTTACCCCTTGAGTCAGAGCTCCTCCTGTCCGATTTTAGGGGAAAATCGGGTCCATCGGAGACGTCCAATAGATTTCTTAGGTTTCTTAGATTATTAAACACATTGTAGATATGCTTATAAACAGAGTCCTTTTAGGCAAGTCATGCCACTCGGCCGCCATCTTGGCAACACCCCCGGGCAGCTATTTCGGACTAACAAGACCAGGCTTCTATCTAAATGAATGGGCAGAGAGTCAGAACTGCACTTTCATTGGTCACCGGGACATAAAACTGCATGTGTAGAAACAGCAGTATAATATGATAAAAATCGCTGAAAAAGTTTGATGACTTTGCCCCAAAATAAGGTTTAAAACGCCTTTTTCCCCACAGGTTATACTTTTACTACGCATGCGCGCTTGCGTAGAGCGCAAGGTTTGAAGCATAGTATGTGCTCGCTCTTGCTCGCTCGCTCTAGATTCTGGGAGATTTTAACTAATTTACGGGCATCAGGGAGCCGCTATCAATCTGCGAGAGACTCCCGGAACTTCCGGGATATTTACACAACTCACACATACACTGCATATCAAATCTGCCGCCTTTTCAAAAAGTAACGTATTTTCCGCTGTCGCAAACCTCAACTGTGCGCATGCGTCAGTGGAACCAGACGATAGGCTTAAATGTTTCCCTATGTAGTTGTATTAAGGATTGAGGAAGTGGCATGTCTCATTTAAATAGTCTCTGTTATAAATCAAGAATAAAGCATTTATAGCTGTATTTATAAACTGCTTGTTAATGTCTATTGATGCTTTATAAATGATGAATTAACTGTTTACTAATGATTAGTGTGCGGTTATTATACAGTGTTACCGGCTTTCCTGAAAAAATCAGTGTTTTTAAACAAATTAGCTGAGTGAAAGTCATTTTTGTTCCAGTCAAGTCAAGTCAAGTCACCTTTATTTATATAGCGCTTTTTACAATACAGATTGTATCAAAGCGCTTCACAGTGATAACATGAAAACAATATAACAAAAACAATATAACAATATAACAAAGTTTGTTTCTAAAAGAAATTGCGTCAACGTCCACCTTAAGTAAGGCAGATCAATAATATTATTGAATATTAAATGTTAAATGTCCCCAACTAAGCAAGCCAAAAGCCAAGGCAACAGTGGCAAGGAACCAAAACTCCATCAGGTGACAGAATGGAGAAAAAAACCTTGGGAGAAACCAGACTCAGTCGGGGGGCCAGTTCTCCTCTGGCCAACGAAGGAACAGTGCATGATTCGGGCAGCATTACAAGTCAGATTGGATCGGAACATTTAGAGTATTTTTTGGAAGTCCAAGTATGCACGCCGGTCTTAAGACGAGTTGTTGAGGATCAGTGCCGTCCACCATAGAGAGTCCATATCGCCCGTGTTGAGTCGTCACTTCATAGGCTTTGTGATTGGAGCATCTGAAGTCTCCGTGAGAGGCTGGATACAAACTGGAGCTGACGAACGCCATTTTCTCGGGACTCGCGTCCCGAGATAACAGCAGAAAAGCAAAGGGAAAATAATTAGCGTAGCTGCTGTTCATAATGATGATTTCCATAACACAGGCGTAAAAGACAAAACATGAAGACAGTGACTCTTGCGTCCCAAAATCACCCCCCTCCGTCCCCCACTCAACTCAGCCCAGCTTACTGACCTCTACGTCCCTCCTGCTGCTGAGACCTAACCACAATCTCACAATCTCTCCGCAGCCCAACCATACGCGCCAACCCGTTGACTAAGGCTGTCGAGCCCCACTGGTGCGTGAATAGGCAGTTTCAGTGGACAACGGTTCCGTATGGCATACCACCTACCGCAACACAATATCTGCCCAACCACCCGTCATTCATGCAATATACACAGGAACGTAATGACTGCAAATACTATGCAACCTATACAGATAACCTACAGTCTCTTCAAGTTTTATAGTATTAAATGCATTTGATCTGATTCAGCAGTATAATAAAAGGTAAGCATTATGTAAATGCTTGGCTAAAAAGATGCGTCTTTAATCTAGTTTTAAACTGGGACAGCGAGTCAGAGCCCCCAGCCTTCCAGACTGAACCAATATTTTGAACAAGTTGGTTAAGTGAATTATTCAATGACTCATTCATTAAATAGTCTCTTGTTTTGTTCCTGAAATGAAATTAATAACTGTTTTTGTTGTTGTTGAATCTGTTGAGTGTTTCAAATGACTCAGTCATAAAGACAGCTACTTGTTGCCATACTGGAGATGAAAGTGACACAAACACTAAAAAGTCCCAGTTGTTTTAGGACTACACACCAGCACTCTTCGAACACCACACAGCTAAATAAAATCCGAGGACCAGAACTATCTGTATATGTTTTTGTAGACATACATTGAGTGACGGTGCATTTATAAAAAGATATAAGCCTACAATTTCAGGCATCTGGTTCCATTTTGTTTTACAAATAAATTCTACTTTTTATTTTTCAGACTTTGATTGATGGCATATGCTTCTCACAGAGTCAGAATCAAAACTTAACTTCACTACAGAAGCATATACATTTCTAAATGCCCATTGGCATGTTACTACAAAAAAGGGTCTTTCCCCAGTATTCCAGTGCATTATTCCTTCAGAACACACAAGACATGATTTTCTGACTATCAGAGCCTAGAACTCATTCATAATTAACCTATATATCATTTTATTGTAGTGCAAGCCTTTATTTTGCGGACTTGGACTCCCCAGGGATTTTCCCTTTGCATGTTTATAAACTTTCGTTTTCTTCACTATCTGATGACATTTGAGAGTCTCTCTGCTGTGGTGATTAAGTGTGGCTTGGATTACATAGGTTGGTCCGGTGGGGACCTTGGCAAGAGTCATTATCTAATGCTTTCCTGTTCGAGTCAAGCGATGTAAAGACACCAGCTTTGTCCACTGATCCACTTCAGTCCGTTTTCTCAGTCACACTCCTTTTTTCAGCCATGGCAACCAATGAACATCCAAGCCAGCAAAGACCGCTAAGTTGACCTGAGAGACAGCAAGTCAGTGGGCTGAAATAATGGCAGGCCTAATGTTCTATGACATGCCAGTTTGATCTGGCAAGTTCTTTTAAAAGCGGATGCCCTGAGCCACACTGGCAGAGGCCGAGGGCTGATAATGGCCAAGGAAAAGAGCCGAAACACAAGCCAGTTAATCAAGAGACGTGCCAGATACTTTCAGCAGCTCCCAAATTCCCTGCTTTGTAGCGCCAGACAACACAGCCATCGAGCCAAAGCTGTTACATTGCAATCCAATCCATTTATTTAAAGATCAATAGTGCTCAATTCAGCACACACTGCATCAAATGATTGGCACACTCAGCGGGAAATGAGTGACGCCTTTGCATGAAGTTACATGCAGTGGCAACAAAAAGTATAGACACTTAAGCTACACATAAAAATGTATGCATTTTATTTCATTGTGCAGTCCATACAAAATATCAAAACAAGTTTTATCTTTAAAATCATATGCTAGACATTTTCACTTTTTCAAGCCATTTTTGCTTGAAACACTGGTCTCAATGTGATTGTAATATGTGAACATGATCCCCTAAGTTTGACAACCAGAATTTTTTTTTTTTTTTTTTTTTTTTTAAATGCTAGTCAGTAAAATAAAAACGTTTGTTTTTGAAAGAACTCTCGTATGGTCACACTAAGGCTTCATTTATTTAACCTAATGTATAGTAAAAAAAAATTTTTTTTACTATTTCAATGTTAAAATGTTTTTTTTTTTCTGTGATGGCAAGAATATTTTTCAGCTTCATTACCCCAGTCTTCAATGTCACTTGATCCTTCAGAAATTATTCTAATAGGATGATTTAGTGCTCAAGAAACATTTCTTATTATAAATGTTGAAAACAGTTGTTTTGCCTAATATCTTGTGGAAATCTTTATGCCTTTTTTAGGATTCTTTAATTATTTGGAAGTTCAAAAGAAATGCATTATTTGTTATTAGAATGTTAAAGTATTTACTCTCACTTTTGATCATTTTAATGCATCCTTGATGAAAATAAAAACATGAAAAAAAATGACATTTTTAAATTAAATTTAAACGTAAAAAAAAATGAAAGAGAACTCATCTACGAATGTGTTTTAAACAAACTTGTTTAAATTCAAGCCACTGCCCCTTGTTTAATTTTTTATATATATATATATATATATATATATAGTGCTGTGGTATTCATAATTTTTTTTCATTTTCATTTTTCATTCATCATTCATTTTTTAAGTGTTCCTCAAGTGTCTGAATATATTTTGGGGCCACTGACTTTTAACAGAAATCATTTATGATCTACACTGAGAACGATTTTCTTTAGGGTAAGGAAAATCTATCACCAGTGGAAGCACCGATATTCTACATGCGAAAGTAACATGATTTATCTTTCCACTTTACAATCAGATAAACTCCGGACCTTTGGTTCAATAACGAAAGACTTGAGTTTCAACTCATACTGTTGAATTGTTAATTCCCCTAGTGCATACAGTATATCCCTCATTTTATAGTGGAAACGCATTTGTAAAACATGTTATTTTAACAAACCCAGTTTGTGCCAATGAATTAATTTATCTGCATGTGCATTATAATTGTTCTGGGATCTAATCTACATGTGTGCATGTATATTTGAGCATGTCTTTGAGGCATTCTGTGCATTAGGCATGGGTATCAGTCGGCATATGTCGTGAGCGTTTGATTTGAATGTATATTCCGCTCACGTCCTTGAATCTGCCACTGCGTCTCAGGGTCAGTTGTGAGGGCCCAGTGACTGACATCTCTGAGTCCATGTGTTCAAACATCTCTCCTCTTGTTTCTCTTTTGATCAGCGCATGCCATTCTCACTGATTTAGCAAATCAGTGATGCTTGTCAGAGAATTAATTACCTGGATCGGTGCTAGTTGACGCCTCTGGCAGCTGAGGGAAAGCAAGAGAGAGACAGGTCACAGCATTTCTGTCCACACACCCAGAAATCCTGCTTAATCGCCCACAATCCATTGCAAAGTCAACTTGATTGGACTTCTGTCTGTAAAATAATGGGGAATTAAGCAGCACCCAGACAGTTACGGTTCATATTTGCATATGCGTACATGCCAGATTAGCTCTTCCTGCCCTTGGTGATGAGAGAGATTGGCCAAAAACTGCTGAGTCCAACTGTGTGTCAGATAAGCAAAGGTGAAGAGCACACTGCTCCCATATCTCCTCACTGCTTATCATGCACTATGTTTAACATTAAAATAACAGAACAAAATGTCTGAATTACAGTATTCATTTATCTCAGATCAAAACAAGCAGCTCAGAAATTGTTTAGACACTTAAACAATATCATTGCATTAGATAATATATATATATATATATATATATATATATATATATATATATATATATATATATATATATATATATATATATATATATATATATATATATATATATTAAACAAAATGCCCAGCTGCAGGGAAAATTCTCAGAAATGTCTGGCAAGGTTCTCTCAAGGTTATGAACATTCTTCCAGTAGTGTTAATAAAACATTTGCTCAAAGTTAGCTGGTTTTTAATAATGTTCTAAAATGTTAGCACATACATTTTTTATACATGGAACGTGTATGTACTAAATGTTTTAGTTGGTACTAATGTTACTACTTGTTTCAGAATGTTTTCAGAAAATTCAAAAGTAATGTTCCAATAATGATTGGAAAAAGAAAAAATGGAATGTTATGTTCCTTCAACGTTCGCACAACCAAGAAAAAAACTTGAAACAAAAAAAACGACACATTTTTTAAACGTTAAGACAACATTCAGAAATAAGGTTTCCATAAGTTAATTGGAATGTTAGCGAAGCATTCTTAGGACATATTTTTGTTAGATGGGTGGTGTTTACTGGAAAGAAACAGTAAAAGCCCATTTTCAAGCAAAACATTTAATAAAAAGAAGTTTTTGGATACTAAAAGTATTTTGATATTTTCTGGTTTTTGAACATGTATCACTCCACAGTCATAATGAAATATTTTTAAAATCCCTACTTATGTTTATTTGTTTATATCATGTATCCATGCCATAAGTGGAATAATAATAATAATAATAATAATAATTCATTACATTTATATAGCGCTTTTCTTGGCACACAAAGCGCTTTACATAGAAGGGGGGATCTCCTCAACCACCACCAATGTGCAGCATCCACTTGGATGATGCGACGGCAGCCATATTGCGCCAGAACACCCACTTACTGGTGGAGAGGAGACATAGTGATGAAGCCAATTGGTATATATATATGGGGATGATTAGGAGGCCATGATGGACAGAGGCCACTGGGCAAATTTGGCCAGGTTGCCGTGGTTACACCCCTACTCTTTCGAAAGACATCCTGGGATTTTTTGTGACCACAGAGAGTCAGGACCTCGGTTTAACGTCTTATCCGATGGACGGTGCTTTTTGATAGTATAGTGTCCCCATTACTATACTGGGGCGTTAGGACCCACACAGACCACAGGGTGAGCGCCCCCTGCTGGCCTCACTAACACCTCTTCCAGCAGCAACCTGGTTTTCTCAGAAGGTCTCCCATCCAGGTACTAACCAGGCTCAGCCCTGCTTAGCTTCAGTGGGCAACCAGTCTTGGGCTACAGGGTTATATGGCTGCTGCGGAATAATGTAAACTTGTCATTGTATGTATTATATCCATAATTCCTGCAGAGATCTTGAACATATTTTACATCTTAAAAGGATAGTTCACCCAAAAATGAATTAATTAATCAATTCTGTCATTTACACGCCATTATGTCATTCCAAACCTGTATGGCTTTCTTCCTTCTGCAGCACACAAATGAAGATATTTTGAAGAACGTTAATAAACCAAACAGTTTTGGTGACTTTCAACTGAACAAAAAACACTGAGGGCCCTATTACACACCCGGCGCAATGCAGCGCCAAGTGTTTTTTGCTAGTTTCAGCCTGACGCAGTTATCATTTTCACATCCTGCGCCACATTGTTTAAATAGCAAATGCATTTGCGCCTTTTTATGTGCCCATGGGCGTGCTGGTCTGGAAACGAGGTGAGTTCAAATCTCATAGTGCTTACAAGAAAAAAATAAAATTAAAATAAAATAAAATAAAATAGAAACAAAACAAAACAAAACAAAACAATAAGATAAAAATCAATACGCAGACACTTAAAAACACATAAAAATACTTAAAAATACGCTTTTCTAAAAAGATAAGTTTTCAGCTCTTTTTTAAAAACATCCGTAGTCTTGGGAGTTCTGAGTTGTTCCGGAAGGGCATTCCATAGACGAGGGGCGGATGCTTTAAAAGCCCTGTCGCCCATAGTCTTGAGCCGTGTAGGTGTAACCAGGCATTGCTGGCGCGTTGCTATTTTGAGGCAACTGAAATAGACTGAAATAGTGAATCCGCCATGGCGCGAGCGCAACTGGCTTTTAAAGGGAATGGGAGATGAGACTCTGGTTGGTTTATTTCACGTTACGCCCAAAACACACCCATTACTCATTAAGAGAATAGGGACAACCTTTTAGACCATGCGCCGGGCGCGCCGACCATTTTTCCCGTCGTTAAACTCTAATGCAATTGCGCCCTGCGCTTTAGACCATGCGCTTAAATCGTTAAAATAGGGCCCTGAGAGTCTGAGACAAGGGTTTTTTAAGGGTTTGGGGCATTTTTCAGCTGGTCAGGCTGGAAGATGATCTTTCTCACCTGCTAAACTACCTGAATCCCAACATAGTCAAATTGGAAAAGCAGCTAAACCAGCTTGGCCAGTATTTTCTGACAATCTGACAATCAGTCCAACCTAAACAGGAACATAAAGCTGTTTTAAAAGTTGTAAAATGCTGATTTAAAGAGATTCTTTGGCTGATCTCTATTATTATTAAGGCATTTTGTGCAGTAATAGACATTGTTATTGAAAAACAGTAGCTTTTAATAAGTGATATGTTTACTTCAGGTCTTGATGAGGTAAAGCAGCTGCAACTGAGGGGAAGAAAAACACTGGCGTGTAACAGAACCACTCAGCCTTTCTGAACCCGCTGACCCCCCCATGTCTCATTCACATGCACTCACTCACCAAATTCGGTCCGCAACGTCGACGTAACCCTGACCCAGACAAACACAGGCATCAGTGCGCAGACATCACACTCTTTGGCTGTCAGATCTCTCCCGCCACCCATCACTCTTTTATTCATGCTCTCTGCACCCAGCCACCCCACGCCTTTTACCTTGCTCTCGGCAAAACACAGACGTAAAGTCATTTCGCTTTTATCAAGTTGTCATTTCGGTACTTTTTTGTTCCGTCAGACTTGGGCTGTCACTCTCGACCCGGGCCACATGAGAACTCCATTGTATAACAGCCTGAGGAGGAAGCAACACAAGACTGCAAATAGCTTTTACACTTCAACAAGCTGTCTCTGATAAATGAACATCATATGAACATTCGCTACTTGATATCCATCAGTGATTGCCCACAAAAGATGCGCAGAGCAAATGAGTTTTTCGGCAAAAAAAATAAATCACTATCAAATCGTGTGACATTATTCAAATCAGCGAATAGCGAAATGCGGCAGCATGCAATGTTATATTAAGATGAACATTGTGTTGTGCGTGTATTAGCTCATTTACAGCATTTGTACAGTGCTTACTCAATTAATAATCTTTAAAATAAACAAATTGTTCTTCAAATGCTGCATTTCCACCAGTCCTTTGTCCTCATTTAACTCTCTAGACTTTAATCGAAGTGTTTTGTGGACGCACTTTGCTTGCTAGATGCTTTTAGGAAGTAATGCCACTTTCTGTTGTCTATAATGCAGCCTTAAGGTGTTTTTCTCTAGACAGTCTCAATTTATGCACATGTCCTGCCATCTTCATCAACAGTAACTGCTCTTGGGTCTCCTGGTTCTGTGTGCCAAAAACAGAGAACCTGCGGCTATGTCTCTTCTTTGAATATTTCAGAAGTAATTCATTAGGAAAGTGGGACAGATATGAGTTTTGAAGTGATATTTCATTCAACAAACGTACCCTAAGGACTAATATTGGTTTGAGAGTTAACAGCAGCTTTGCATATTTTTATGTAGCACAATTACAATCAGTCTGGGGTCCAATTAGGATTGTCATAATTTTTGTGTCATTTTTATAGTTGCCAGTTCTGACACCTGATAACTAATCTTTTCGGGTTTTTTTTAACATTGTAGTCTTGAAATGATGATCATTACAGGTTGTTGTTTTTTTTTTGTGCCTTTTTTCTGCTAATCTCGACAGCTGTTATGACATGCAAATGGTGGTTGTAAGCATTTACATATTCAGTGCAGCTGTGAATGTGATTTTCATATATCATCATGGCTCATATAATGAATTATGTCAGTGTGTATTAACTCTGTTTCATGACCTAAAAATAGGGGTCTAAATGCAAAGTGCAATTAACCGTGTAATCATAACCATATAGGATAGCAAAAAAAGTCTCAAAGTTGTATGTGCCTCGAAGTTATAAGGACATTGATATATATATATATATATAAAACCCATTTTTAATGCTGTTTGTGGTGTGTGTGTGTGTGTGTGTGTGTGTGTGTGTGTGTGTGTGTGTGTGTGTGTGTGTGTGTGTGTGTGTGTGTGTGTGTGTGTGTGTGTGTGTGTGTGTGTGTGTGTGTGTGTGTGTGTGTGTGTGTTTTAGTTTGACAATGGTGACTATGAACTGACATATGACAAGACAAATATTTTATTTGTGGGTGAGCTGTTTGTGGACATTGAACAATTTATGTACTGCATTAGACCACTTGTATACTTCAGATTTCAGTGCTGATTTGGGTGTTTTTGAACTTGAGCTTGACAAATGTAACTATGAACTTGCATTGTGTGACGATCGGCAGCTGTAGTGCCCTCGAGAGCCTCTGGAGGACACTCTCTTTATGTTATGTTTCATTATGGACTCATTACGTTTATTATGTTCAGGTGTGTTTTGTTAAGCTGATTAAGTTTTCCTGTCTTAAGCCCGTGTTTTCCCTGTGTTCAGGGCGAAGTATTGTATAGCGTAAGCGTACCATTCCGAGCATTGTTCTCTGTTTCTAGTTCTTTGTATTTCCCTGGATTCCTTACCTTAGCCTGTTATCTGGACTCTGTTTATGAACCTGTGCTGCCTGCCCCGACTTTTGCCTGTTTGACTTCGATTCTGATGTTCCCTCTTAATAAAGTTCTGCACATGGATCCGACCGCCTCTGTCCGTACGTTACAGAATACTTCGCCAAACATGGATCCAGCAGACTTTCAGCATCTATCCACCGTGGTCAAGACCCGAGCTTCCATGCTAGCCTCTCATCGTTCTCAGCTGGCGAGACTAACTTCTCTCCTCGAGGAACTAGCAAGCTCCGTGCAAACCTGGTCTACGCAGAGCTCAAGCACAACGGCTAATCAAGCCCGAACTGCCGCTGCACCTGTTCCACCGCAACCCAGTGTGAGTACCGCATCTGACTATCTCAGTCTGGCATTTCCTGACAAGTTTGATGGCTCACCTGTGGCGTGTGAAGGATTCCTTCAGCAGTGCAGCGTATATATGAATCTTCAGCCCCAGTTGTACACTTCGGATGACGACCGCGTTTCCTTCCTCTGCTCACTGCTCACTGGAAAGGCTCGGGAGTGGGTCGGTACATTCTGGGAACCAGGTCGGATGTCGTTCCCTTCTTATGAGGTATTTATCGCCCTATTCAGAGAGCCTTTTGAACTCCCCGCAAGAGAAGATCCTGAGGAACTGCTCTTGTCCCTGCGGAGGTTCGTTTGCGGCTGATTTCTCTCACTCGTTCTGCACACCGCTAAAGCCTCATCTCAACAAACTGTTCGATCCTCCCTTGAGGACCGTCAGAGGGGCTTCCAAGTTTACCGTTCCTGCCAAACCCACCCATCGTATCGGACCCCTCGAGCCCGTATTCCGCACTGGTTTTGTTGAACTTGCTAATCCAGATACAGCGGAGGTTTCGCCGGCCGAACTGGAGTTTGAGCACGTGCCAGCCGACTCGAAAGAGTCAAATCCCGAGTCAAGTGAATTTAGCCCTGAGTCAAGTTCCAAGTCAAGTGAATCTAGCCCCAAGTCAAGTGAATCTAGCCCCGAGTCAAGTGAGTCAAGTCCCGCGTCAAGTGAGTCAAGTCCCGAGTCAAGTGAGTCAAGTCCCGAGTCAAGTGAGTCGAGTCCCGAGTCAAGTGAGTCGAGTCCCGAGTCAAGTGAGTCGAGTCCCGAGTCAAGTGAGTCGAGTGCCGAGTCAAGTGAGCCGAGTGCCGAGTCGAGTGAGTCAAGTGAATCGAGTGAGTCAAGTGCCGAGACAAGTGAGTCAAATGCCGAGACAAGTGAGTCATGTGCCGAGTCGAGTGAATCAAGTGAGTCAAGTGCCAAGTCGAGTGAATCAAATGAGTCGAGCCAAATGAGTGCATCCAGTCAAGTCAGTGTATCAAGCCCAGTGACTCGCCGTCGCAGGAGGAGAAGGAGGACTCGTTTGGTTCGCCAGGCTCCTGTGGTTATTCCCAGACTCCTCGCCCTGCCGGCCCCGCCTCTGCGCCTCGCCCTGCCGGCCCCGCCTCTGCGCCTCGCCCTGCCTGCGCCCTTAAAGCTCCGGGAGGGCTTTCCTGAACCCGTGGATTTCCCCAAGTATTTTTTTGGGGGGGGCCAAGGGTCCGGTGAAGAGACCATGAAGGCTGCGCTGCCATGGTCGTCTGCAGGGGCTTCACCATCCTGGCCTTCGCCTAATCCTGCTCCGCCCTGGCCTTCGCCTCAGTCTGCTCCGCCCTCGTCTCTGTCTGAGTCTGCTCCGTCCTGGTACCCTTCCAAGTGTGTTCAACCCTGGTCTCCTGTCAAGTGTGTTCCACCCTGGTTGCCTTCCAAGTGTGCTCCCCCATGGTCTCTTGCCCTGCTCTGGTCTCCAGGCCCCAGGTCTCTCCATGGGCCTGACCTCCTGCCTCTCCATGGGCCTGGCCCTCCATCCCAGCCCCCGTTGACCTCCCCCCGGAGCTCTTAGGAGCGTCTGGAAGCCGCTCCTTAGAGGGGGGGTTATGTGACGATCGGCAGCTGTAGTGCCCTAGAGAGCCTCTGGAGGACACTCTCTCTTTATGTTATGTTTCATTATGGACTCATTACGTTTATTATGTTCAGGTGTGTTTTGTTAAGCTGATTAAGTTTTCCTGTCTTAAGCCCGTGTTTTCCCTGTGTTCAGGGCGAAGTATTGTATAGCGTAAGCGTACCATTCCGAGCATTGTTCTCTGTTTCTAGTTCTTTGTATTTCCCTGGATTCCTGACCTTAGCCTGTTATCTGGACTCTGTTTATGAACCTGTGCTGCCTGCCCCGACTTTTGCCTGTTTGACTTCGATTCTGATGTTCCCTCTTAATAAAGTTCTGCACATGGATCCGACCGCCTCTGTCCGTACGTTACACATTGCATTACAAGATATGGGGAACAATTTTAATCATAAAAATAACAGCAAGGGTTTAGATTGTCATCAAGACAAGTAACATTTTTTATTTTGGGTGAACTCTTTGGGTCAACTGCTTTAGGCCACTGGATGTCTAGTATAAAATCTAGGTCCTGAAACAACACCAGTTGAGACTGAGAACCACTTTTTTTTAGGAATCATTTATGTCATATCAGTCTTTCTCCCTCCATTACCTCACAAAGCTCAAACATGTGAGCACATACACACTCTTTCTATTTGACACATATAATGACTGCATAAACAGAAATGCAACACCCAAGAGTGTTTGGCACCAGTCGGCTGCTGCAGCAAGCGGTTGTGCTTATCTCCACTGTTCAGTCAGGGCTCACGAAAAAGAGTTCTGCTCTCCCCTCCGTTCTCTAAAGCGCTGTTGTGTGGTTTGGGATTACCTTCTCTCACCCTCTCTCTTTCAGTGTGCTGCAGGCTGCTGCACTCCTCTCCTCAGCAAAGCTCTCGCTCTCTCTCCTTTTCTCACTGTGTCTGACACACTAGCCAGTCCTCGGAGTATTACATCATCCTGATGTAATGTCTAACCAATCACATGACTGCTCTGCTAAACCTTCAAGGATTATAGAGCCCTGTAGCTCAGACTGCATAATGAGAGAAAAGAGAATGAAAGAAAAATAGTAGGAGAGAGAGAGAGAGTGAGTATCAGAGAGATGAGACAATTTCCTCAGGCTCTATTCTGGATCAATTTTTCCTGCTTTTCCTCTTTAGCTTACCCAGAGGATTGTCGCAATAAAACTGGAGCTTGTGCTTCTGAGATGAACCAAGAGACGTCAGGTTCTCGAGTGGGGGTTTTATGCCTGAAAATATACATTTATTATGTTCTGCTGGGGAAGTTTTTATCTTGTTGTCTAATTGAGTAAATCCTAATTATTTAACATTTCCATTTTCATTATACTGTAATGTTAACAATTATTTGAAAGGTATAATTCATACAAAAGTACATTTTTAGTCATCATTTACTCACCTGCATGTCATTTAAAACCTGTATCACTTCAAGAAAGCAAGATATTTGAATAATGTTCCAGTAACAATTTTCCATGGATTTTCAATGAATGGGAACTTTCAAACTTTCAAGTTTTCAAATTTCAAAAGGATGTAAATGTATCATAAAAGCACCAAATAAGTTGTCTAAAAGCCACCAAAATATTCAAGTCTTCCATAAACCATACATTAGATCTAGTGGACTGTTTAACTCTTTCCCTACAATTGACGGAGTTTTCCTTTTTGTATATCACAGCGATATATTCACAGAAACTAGCGATAGAAGCATTGCATAATACACTTGTCTTTGACAAATACGCAATGTTCTCAGCTCTTTGTTCAAAATGTTATTACTTTTGATAAATTGCATATTTAGAAAGGCCTATTCATTCAACTAAATATTGGGGGGACATGAAAGTTTTGTGAAAATAATAATAAATAAATAAATGCTGGGGAAAGAGTTAAAGTGAGTTGAACGATATCCGTTTGGTCTGGCCTCAAAATGAGCAGGGATTACTGAATAAGTTTAGTAGTTCAATGCTCAGAATTTGTTCCCAGACTTACTTCATCTGGACTTTGTCTGACCAGCACTAAAGCATCACTTTTTGAAAGAAAGAAAGTCATAGGATTTTTAAACTTAAGGCAAGTAAATAATGAAAGGATGTTCGTTTTGAATGAACTATTCCTTTAACTTTCACAAGGACTGGAAATTAAAATCAAATTTTTTTGTGATTTGTTTGCCTCTTATCATGAAACCAATTAAGCTTTATTTTGGTGAATGCCATTTAGCAGAGGCAGTGAGAAACCACAGATGTGCTTTGTTTTGAAGTTTTACCACATCTGTGGTTTTTCTCTTCATGTATGGTGAGTGCTTGTGGTTCTAGCCGCATCAAGTGGCTCTATCAGACATCAGAGAGAAAGAAGGATGGCAGCTGGTCATCTACTCCTCAAAAAAAAAGAAAAAAGAAAACAGAGGCTGATCACTTTCATCTCTGGATTTAGTTTTATAGATTTGAATTAGAAAGAAATTCTGAAGTGATTGGGTGTCGTTATAGGTTCATCTTGTTTGAATATGACTATATAAAAACTTAAAACTAAATAATTATGAGCAAGTTGAGACATTGATTGATTGATCTCATTCAGTACAAACTCGGTTTCAAAACATATTGAGCTTCTCACTGCAGCTTTCTACTTAGCATAGCCTACTAATAATATGAAACCCTCTAAATAGGCAGCAAATATGTACAGCACACAAATATATTATTCAAGGAGACTCGGGAGAATCGACAGTTGATTTCAATAAAGTTTGATGTAAGCAAGTTGCAAAGCTTAGAGCACAACATTCAAATAGTCATAATATACTGCTAACACATGCAAATATAAGGTGAAAACATCTATTTGTGATTATGCTAAACCATGTTTATGTACTTTTATTACTGTGATAGGATGCCACCTTTGCAATAAGTCAGTTCAAAAAACTTCATCCTTGCTAGATATTCCACAGTCAATTGTGAGTGGTATTATTGGAAAGTAAAAGCATTTAGGAACGGCAGCAAATCAGCCACAAAGCAGAAGACCATGTAAAGTTACAGAGTGGGGTCAACTGATGAGGCACATTCAGCGTAAAAAAAAAGTCACCAACTGATTCTACATCTGAAGAGTTCCAAACTTCTACTAATATCAGCACACAACTGTGCGGCGGGAGCTTCGTGGAATGGGTTTCCATGGCCGAGCAACTGCAAGCCTTGCAAGCCTCACATCACCAAAAACAATGCCAAGTGTCAGACAGAATGGTGTAAAGCATGCCGCCACTGGACTCTGGAGCAGTGGAAACATGTTCTGTGGAGTGACAAAACACACTTCTGATGGGGGAGTCTGGCTTTGGCGGATGCCAGGAAAACGTTACCTGCCTGACTGCATTGTGCCAACTTACAAGTTTGGTGAAGGAAGTGTTAATGGTATGGTTCTGTTTTTCAGGGGTTGGGCTCTACTGGATGAATAGGTAAAGATTCCCACAGAAACACTCCAAAATCCTGTGGAAAGCCTTCTCAGAAGAGTGGAAGCTCTAAATGCAGTTAGTTGAACTTAAAGGTGCTACCGTGCTATATGTAACTTTTCTTCTAAAATGAACCCTTTTTTTATTGCCTGTGTGTGAAGGGGTTGTAATCACACATTACAATGATCCACTTGTCGGGTTTTGCTATTACCTCTGAAGGCCAGTATTCCTAATTCTATATGAAGTCTCCGGGTCGGATTTTCTGCAAAATCCATCGGATGTGACGTGCATGCGCGCTCCCGAGCCTCTCTCCTTTTTATATACAGTCTATGCGACGGCACTGCAGCTAACGACATGGAGTCTGATAACACCCAAAAACGACCTGCCTCCAGCACAACACAGACTCCAACACAAACTCCAAAAAAAATATATATATATATACATAAAAAAAGTTTTATCTGCTGAAGCTCGTCAGGCCAAACGTCAATCGGATCGACTCAGGGCGAAAACACGGATCAACATCGGCAGAGTTTTTGAATTATGGAGAGACCTCCGCTTTGTTTTAGATACACGAAAAGTTAGTGAAATGCCTTATGCTAGATAACACCTGTCGGCTAAATGCAGTCAATGTAACGTTATCATGGTACGAGCATGGAGCATTAGTTCAACGTCAAGCTGATAAAAGTAGCCTATTATTGTAACTAGGGCTGTCACTTTTGTGGAAAAATCTTGATCGATTTTTGAGACATAAGTGTTCATTGAATCGATTGTAAAATCGATTTTCCATGTCTAAAGATGTTTCCATTTTAACACCAAATACAGGCAAATCCACGGACACCTAACAGGCATTAGGACGAACGTAAAGAGGGCGCTTGAGACACGCACAAGTCGCAATATTTCTGATGATTTATTGGCATGAAGTTTCGTGCACAATGACAAACAGGAGCCCAACATTCAGGGATTGAGATTAACACCCTCCAAAAATGAACTTTGGCGGAAAACGCTGTCAAATCACGAGCCAATCTGGCGTGTTTCTGTGTTTACTCACTTTGCTGGGGAAGTTCGTGTAAGACAAATCTGTGCGGATATAGCGCAAATACGCAACTCGTGAGTCCTCATGATATATTAAATACAGCGTATCGCACAGAATCTACTCATTTCTGGCTTACTTGAACACACACACACACACGTCACTAAGCAACAAATAACGGCACACTTGTTCACTTGCATTGAGTAATAGCGAATTTGGTTAACAGAAAAGACATTATTTTCCAATATCCTACATGTTCTGATACTGTATTGATCTGTCCACCTAAAACACATTTTTGGTAAAAAAAAAAAGCCATTTAAAATCGATTCTCTATTTTCGTTTTCGAAACTTGTGTTGGTTGGTCCGATCGATGCAATCGATTTTCGAACGTAAAGCGACAGCCCTAATTGTAACGTTGCAGTTGGAGTTTACATGAGTTTCCAGCATGTTGTGTGATGCTTTCTCCGTTGTGTTGAAAGTCTCAGTGTGGCCGGTAGTGAGTGCTCGCTCTTGAGTTCGAGCACGCACACGAGCACGAGCGCTCTTGTTGCAATCTGAAACACCACTGCTAGAGGCCGCTAAAAACTACATATAGCACCTTTAAGGGTGTTTGTTACCCACCTACTGTAAGTAGGATTTAAGTAAATTTGTGTAACTAATTTAATAATTATTTAGAAATATTAAGAAATATTATTAGTTAGGAAACATAATCATGAAAGTGTACTTAATTAATATTATATTATCTGCAAATATAATTAAAAATATATATATTAAGTGCTCTACAAGTGCACATTCAAAATAATACACTTCTTTTTCAAAAGGGTTCTTTTTGAGCTTTTCACAACAAATGTTGTGATTGTTTTCTCCACAAAGGATTCATACATCATGGATGATAATACGCATCTTGTTGCTAATATTATAGGTTGATTGGTTAATCCTGCTAACACGATCTGCATGCAGTCTGTATGTGACCAGAAATGCTAGATATCAGTAAGTCACCCCATTTCCTGACCATAGAGAATAATTATATTCCTGATGTCTGGAAGCGCTCTTGGTATTTACACAAATGTTCAGCTCTCAAGGACTAGCATGAGCGACATGAGCTCATATAGAGGTGTAATTATGGGCACACATTCATCTTTTCATATATAGAACAGGCTGACAGCATCCGACACAGCTTCACCTGACTTCCCTAGATTCTCCCCCCACCTCCCAGCGGGAATCGCGTTCTATGCTTGAGGTTTCTGTTTGAAAGCATGCCAAAGGTGCAGGCGTGGGACTTTCTACAGTACAGCATGCTTGCATCAACCTTTTATTCTTTTCTCTGCGCTTTATAAAGATTTAAGAGTTTAAAAGCAAGAGAAAAGACGAAGCATATCAAGGGTGTTGAAGAATCTCATTAGATGAATACTCAACATCAACAGCAAGAAAAAAGATTTGAAATCTCTCAGCGAGAGGGAGAGAGAAAAAGAGAGAGATTAATGTAAATCTCAAAAATAAGGAACACATTAATATTTCATTTGCACCTCTTTATTTTTTCCCTCTGAGTGACACTCATGTGCAGATAGCGGAGGGGGGTGATTTAATGATTGGAGAATGTTATCTCTTTCTCTCTCTTTTCTCGGCTCTGCCACTGTCACATCTCTCCTCTTTCCTTCTGCTCTAAATCAGCACTTGGGGCTTTTGCTCGGGATTCCTCTCAGGTTTGACAGCACCACATAATTACGCTCAGTTCTCCCTTATCTCAAAGATGAGATATTTAGTGAACGGACCGCTTGAATGCAGCCTCTGTCACAGTGAGACACACCCTGACCTTCTGTGCTTATACAGAAGATCTTCAAATAATAATAAAAAGTCCCAGAATATGAATCGTAGAATATATAAAGCACTTTAGGGATAGTTCAGCCAACAATTATAGTTTTGTCTTTATTTACTAGTATAGATTTCTTCTGTGTAACAAAATTAGATATTTTGAAGAAGGTTCACCGTAATGAAAGTAGAGCTAAAAAAAAATGACGAAAAGCAAAATAAAAGTTGTCAATATGGCTCCTGTGCTATATTCCAAGTATTCTGAAGCCATGCTATAATAATGTAATCTATTGTTCATTCATTGAAAATTTTTTCTGAAAGCCATTCAGTTTCATTGAATTGAAGAGAGCATTCTGTTAAACAATTCCTTTTTAGTTCCATTAAAGAAAATCATGTGGGTTTCATGTTTTATCAGGGCAATATTTTGACCATTTTTCAATTTCATGTTTTCAATTTCAAGCTAACAGCCCTCGCTAAGTTGTTTTCCCCTCGTCTTATGGTAGGTCCCTTACTTTTAATGTCGTGATGGTCATAAGCAAGGAAAACTGGAAATTTGTATGTTTTCTGTCCTCTCTTTTCACAATGATAAGATACGCTGCATTGTGCTGCTTCTTAAATTATGATTGTGGCAACTGATGTTAAAGGGATAGTTCACCCGTCAGTAATAACTCACCCTCATGTTGTTCCAACCCCGTAAGACTTTCGTTCATCTTCAGAACACAAATTAAGATATTTTTGATTAAATCTGAGAGCTGGATCTCTTCTCCATAGGCTTCTAAGGGATTGAAACTTGCCGGCCCAGAAAAGTTATGAAAGACATCGTTAAAATAGTCCAAGTGACTACAGTGGCTCAATCTTAAGTTTATCAAGCGACGAGAATACTTTTTCTGTGAAAAACAAACAAAAATAACGACTTTATTCAACTATTCATTTCCTTCTGTGTAAGCCTCTGACGTGAGTTCACGTAGTGTAACAGTGCATCGCTTCTGTGTTGTACGTCACACGTAGGCTCACTATTGGCCGACGCTGGTCATGTGTGTGATGCGTGTGAAGAGTGTTTTGACTAATATGTGTAATGGCTATAGATTAATTATATATGCAATTAATTTCACTGATCATCCTGATGGTGAGAGCTAGGAGTAAGAATTGCATGCACGTGAGAAACATTTCAACCAGTTAATTCAGAACAGCCGCTGCATTCTCGCATTTTTTGTATTGTTTCATTAGAGATTGTGATTATTCAGCAGAACATGTCTGTTCTGTGTGTGAGCAATGAGAACGGGGGGGCTGTGTTTTTGAATGTACCCCTGATGAAAAATTTAATATCCCTCCCACTTACTCCAAATGATTTATCTTTTCATTACCTCCCGTCCTTATGATCCCAGCATAATTTGAACCTTTAATGCAGCGGGTTCACAAAAACAAGAGCAGACACATTTATCTTAACATTTTGTCAGCCAAAAGGACTATTGAGAATAAATTAAATCGACTCTATCCAAAGCACTTTATGTTAAATTTTCACTTCTTCCTCTCTTCTTTTTGTCAATCTTTAGGCCCCTGACCAAAAAGATATTGCAGCTTACCCATCACATAAATGTCATGTTCCTGGATTTCCAGGCACTATGGAGAAACCTGACCATGGAGAAGGCTTTAGCAGACTGTAGAGATTAATGTGTAGAACATCAATATTCCCTACATGAAGCAGAATAGCCTGACCCTACAACAGAGGGTTCACAACTGCTATGGTCACGAGTCGACTGGTCTAAGAAATTCTGCCTTAGCCTGCACAACGTGATTAACATTGAAGTTGGACCAAAGATGGTTACATCAGTTTCTAGATCAATCCTTTGTTGGTCCTATAGAAATGTGCAAAAATGGCACCTTTAGGGAAAAAATTGCTTGTAACTTTAACATTGAAAAGGGCAATAGTGGAAATCGATCAGCAAAAACAAACAAAAAATAATTTCATGTCTCTTTTTATATTATCTAGACTTAAGTAAAACGTATTTAAAAGAATTTTGGATATAATTTGTATTTTATGAGCTGTATCTCCAAGGATACATTGCCCTATTAAGGTATAAAAAAAAGCCAAAGTCATCAATATTGCTGTGTTTAATGTGATGCAAAAATATATGAAATATGCTAAATACTGCATGTATGACATGTCTAAGTGTCTTAAAGGATAATTCCGGTATTTAGCACTTTGAGTCTATTTTCTAGTTTGTTTTGGATGAGAGTGGTGCACTTTTTTGACAATGGGTCCTGTCTCGACTTTTTGACAACCGGTATTTTACAATCGCCTCTGACCGCTTCAGAGTGGCTATATGGGCATACTCAAACATGTCCTTAAAACAACCCTTAACGTTCGTTTTCAAAACTGTGCAACTCACCGAGTGGTTAGTGGTGTTCCTTGATGATTAAAAACAAATATATCGGCGCAATGTATGCTTTCAATCCGTGTTATTTACTATAGTGGAACTATTTTTTTAGATACCTCACAACCGCGTATAAACTTCCGCTCGATATTTGAGTCTGAAGCGTTAGCACACTCCCGACCACTTGATGGCGACAACTACTTTGCCGCAGTTGCTCTGCTCACGCTACTCTTCTGAGAGAGGGAGAACCGAGTGAAAAGACTACAACCAAATGTAAACAGACCCCTTTCGGTATCCAGTAGCGCAGTAATATCAATGAGCACTGAGTCCTTCAACAGACATCAATGGAATTTTTAAAAATGGCAAATAAAACACGACAGAAACTGTATTTCGCTACGCTACTTGTTTTGGAACATCAACGAACACCACTAACCACTCGGTGAGTTGCACAGTTTTGAAAACGAACATTAAAGGGTTAGTTCACCCAAAAATGAAAATTCTGTCAGTATTTACTCACCCTCATGTTGTTCCAACCCCGTAAGACCTTCGTTCATCTTCGGAACACGAATTAAGATATTTTTGATGAAATCTGAGAGCTGGATCACTCCTCCATACTAGTCCATAGGCTTCTTCAGGGATTGAACTTGCCGCCCTCGAAAAGTTATTAAAGACATCGTTAAAATAGTCCAAGTGACTACAGTGGCTCAATCTTACGTTTATCAAGCGACGAGAATACTTTTTGTGCGCAAAAAAACAAAAATAACGACTTTATTTCAACTATTCATTTCCTTCTCTCTGGGCCTCTAGTCAGTTAACGTAGTGTGATTCCGTAGAGCTACGTCACACGTAGGCTCACTATTGGCCGACGCTGGTGATGTGCGTGATGCGTGTGACGTACAACAACAGAAGCTTACGCTGTTACACTAGTGAACTGACTCGAGGCCCACAGAGAAGGAAATGAATAGTTGAAATAAAGTCGTTATTTTTGTTTTTTTTTGCGCACAAAAAGTATTCTCGTCGCTTGATAAACTTAAGATTGAGCCACTGTAGTCACTTGGACTATTTTAACGATGTCTTTAATAACTTTTCGAGGCCGGCAAGTTCAATCCCTGAAGAAGCCTATGGACTAGTATGGAGGAGTGATCCAGCTCTCAGATTTCATCAAAAATATCTTAATTCGTGTTCCGAAGATGAACGAAGGTCTTACGTAGTTGGAACAACATGAGGGTGAGTAATTACT
The DNA here is from genome assembly GCF_029890125.1 of Rhinichthys klamathensis goyatoka. NCBI lineage: Eukaryota > Metazoa > Chordata > Actinopteri > Cypriniformes > Leuciscidae > Rhinichthys > Rhinichthys klamathensis. Next base: position 3,981,346 of record NW_026606581.1, read on the forward strand.
GACAGAATTTTCATTTTTGGGTGAACTAACCCTTTAAGGGTTGTTTTAAGGACATGTTTGAGTATGCCCATAGACAGCCACTCTGAAGCGGTCAGAGGCGATTCTAAAATAGTCAAAAAGTCGAGACAGGACCCATTGTCAAAATGTCTAAGTCCACAGCACTCTAGTTCATCCAAAACAAACTAGAAAATAGACTCAAAGTGCTAAATACCGGAATTATCCTTTAAGAGGCATTCAAATTTCTTGTATCTTTGCACTGCTGAACTGTCTCATCTTCAACCTTAGGGCTGGTCAACTCTGGCTTGAGGGCCACTGTCCTGCAAAGTTTAGCTCCAATCCTAATCAATCACACATGCCTGTAATTTCCAAGCAAATTGAAGACTTTCTGGTTTTGGATGTGTGTGATTGGCGTTGGAGCTAAACTCTACAGGACAGTAGCCCTCCAGTGCAGGGTTGGCGAACACTGTTCTACCCTGCAAGTAAATATTTTGTTGAAAATGCAAAAGATGTAGTCAACTAAATATAATAATATGAGTTTAACACGTGAAAATTGACATTTGTGCAATTTTTTAACTAAAAATACACAAATTGTCAATTTTGTGGATTAACCTTTTTTCTCTAATCTAATTTACGCCAACCTGGCAACGTATCTCAGGGGATATGGATGTTTCAAAATGTGCTAAATAACAGCAAAATGTAACATTATTTTCTTATTTTCTTCACTTTATTTTCTTTCTCAGCATCTTAAGACAATGTCCACAATTTGATCAATATGGTCAATTTTATTGCTTTTTTTATATAAATATAAAAATACGGGAAATGAGCTTGTACAGTTAAATCAATACCTATTAATTAAAAAATCTCTAATATGGAGCAGTAACCAATATGGTACAGATATATGTATCCTTACTGGGAACTAATAAATCATGTTATGCACCTTGGCAGTGCCTTTGTTCCTGGGCCTATAGTGTGTTCACCAGAAATGTTGTTAATTTTACTCCATTGGGCTCATTGGAAAAACATGCATATATTTTTGCAAAACTACACAAATATACATACTGTACATACAATTCACTGCAGTTTCCTTAGTGTGAGTTTATTTTTGAGCATTTGAGAATTGTGATGACAGTGGCAGTTTATTGATTAATAAAGTCTTATTTTAACTTTTGCTCATCGGTTGGGTTTAGAGTACCTTATTTTGTATATGTTACATACAATAACATACGTAATAAAATGTTGCCAGATTCACATTGATCTGTTTTGGATCAAAGTGAACATGCTTTTAGTGTCTATTTTCTTGGTTTTAATTGAGTATTGTATTTTCATTATTCATAAAACACAAGCAGAACATATTTCTGTGGAGAAAAAAAATCCACAAAGCCTGTTGCAGTCAATGCACCAATTGGATGCATTCATGATTTACACAGAAATGTATTCTGCTTGTGTTGCATGAAGGCCCATTATGTTTACCAAGGTCTTTGTTGATGTTACCTGGACTTCGGATGACATCTGGTACGTAGTTACGCATGAAATCAAGCAAGATTGTCTTCTCCTGCCAGATGAGATGGAGTTCACGGGGATGGAGAAACGTCCAGAGGATGTAAGAGCTCTGGACTCTTTCATTTGGTGAATATAGATGGTCAGATGTTTGTAGAGTGACAGCATGCAGTGAAATACGTGTGACCCTGCAACGTGCTCGGGCGGGCCTGCACAGTTTTAGAGTGCCGATGGACATGAAGACAATATTACACATGAAGAACATAAGGGGATACTCTTGAAGGAATGTGGCTGCTGCCAATGTTCAAATGACCTCCCGCACAACCACCATGTCTCAAATTGATTACGTGATTGAAAACCACATTCATTCCTGATCACGGATGGAGACATGCAGCTTTATAAAGCTACTCTGAGGGTCTTCAAGAGGATTGTGTACAGATTGCAGGTGATTTGAGGGAGGCAGTCAAGGGGAACGGGGACGTCATGCCAGCTAGTTGTACAGAATGGATTGTGAGATGAAGTTTGATGGGGTTTTGGAGGTGACGCAGACATCCTGAGACCAGTTTTTGTGTGTGTTGTACCCTGTAATGGGTGCGATTCAATTGATTCTAGATCTGTACTACAGCCAACCTGCTACCGAAGCATCTCCTGGGTCTGTATCTCAGAAAACACGGCCATGTCTGGCAGTCGGCCCACACCGGTCCTGTCTCACTTGATTAACTAGTGTGATTGAAGCACAAAGCCATTAGGCAAAAGAAGAGCGAAAACATGTGTTTGTCCTTCAGATACACAGCCTCCATCGATCGACATCATTAAGCTTCCAATGAAATTGGGGTCTAAATGCCCTTATAAATTCGTCTGCTGATTCAGTTTGGCTCCAGCAATTAGACAATAGCTCATTGCTACACAATTAAAGCCGCGTGTGGTGATTGTGCGGTCGTGTTGTCATATTTCTCTGCTGCATATTCATAATTACTTCCCTGTGCAGCATATAAGGATGTGACTTTAAAGCAGTTACAGCTGCCTTAAGAGGAAGTATGGAAACTGAAGGTTAATCTAAGTAATATTGATCAAATCTGCAGCAGAGCTAACAGTACTTAACATTTCTAAAATTGCCACATGAATTATAGAAACGATTTCGTTAGCTTTGTTATTCATTGAAAATGGTTCAGATAGAGGAATGAATGAAAATGGTTCTCTTAGAGGAATGAATCTGTGTATGTTACTGTTATATGCTAATGCTAAGGTTTTTGTGAGCTATAAAGCTGTGGTGCTTTAGCCTGGCTCCGCCCTCCTACGTACTTCCGCTCAATTTTCATTTTCCTTCAGTACATCGTCTGGGTTTGCGGTATATTCTTGGGTTTTCTCCGGACAATTTTTACCTGTCCAATCAGCGAACAGAGGGAGTGGCTGAGAATGATGATGTTGAGTTTCGTGCGCTAGTTTGAGTTGTAGTTCAGTAATGGCGGCGGAGAAAGATGTGAGCGAAGCCATTCGGTCCGTTGTGGCAACGCTGCCGAATATCCAGAAGTTAAAACCGGAGCAAGAACAATCTTTGCTGAGTTTTGTTGGTGCCATGATGTTGTGGCCCTCCTCCCCACGGGGTTCGGGAAAAGTTTGATTTTCCAGCTTGCTCCGTTAGTGGTGAATGAGTTGGCTAAGGCGAACACTAGCGATTGGTTATGGCAGATCCAGAGTGGCTCTGGGCAGATCAAATAGTTTTAAAACTTCAACAGACCATCCTTCAAGCAAGTTAACGCTTGTTAATGGGGAGTGGCCAGACTCTCTGTACAAATGAAATGTACGAGAGTCTGGTAGGACCAGGCTAGTGGCGCCTATCACTGATGCCACAATTTCAAGACCCATATTTTGATTATGGAACATGTTTTTGTTAAAAATATATATATATAACCTGATTCTGATCCTCAAAATGTCCCCCGCTTAAGTTTTTTTTACAAACTTTCTTGACGAATGCTGTTTACTTTGCTGTAGCAAAGTATTTTAAGACAGGAAAGTGGGTTATATAAATTCTATTTCTGTCATCCTCAGAGGTAAATACACTACCAGTCAAACGTTTGGAATGATTAGATTCTAATGATTTCTGAAGGATCATGTGACACTAAAGACTGCAATAATGGCTACTGAAAATCCAGCTTTGCCATCACAGGAATAAATTGTAATTATTCCAAACTTTTCTAAATGGCAGTGAGTATGAATACAATGAATAGTTCACATTGTATCACATGATCTTTCAGAAATCACTGTAACATTTCTTGTTATGTCCTGTAACATTTCTTGTTATGTCCAATATCAAAAACAGCTGTCTTGCTTAATATTTTTGTGTAAACTCTGCATTTTCAGTACATTTTCTTTTGCCTAATGAAACGATACTTTAAGTTACAGCTGAGTGATTAAGAATTTCTTGATGTGGAAAACAGATCCCATATTTGGTGAAATAATTTCACCAGTCATGCAGTCACCTGTATCAGAATAATCCTCGTTGAAATGGCTTTTGAAAGTCAATTTACCCATTCCACAATGGAAGCCTTACCTTTCTGATGCCTCTAGTGCATGAATAATGGAAATGGTTCACCTAGTGAGGCCTTTTAATGGGATGTTTCTCGCCTCTAATAAAATGTCTCCCCCTTATCAGGGTCCCTTACAATCCATATGTTAATGTCTAATGTTGAACTATTTATCGGTGCAATTTGTATCCTTTCTCTTCTAGCGTTATCTGAAATTATGCTGTAAATTTCAGCAGGGGTGAAACGATAATGCTTATCGACCCACCCATAAACCTCATATTCAAATTTTTTGGTTGCATGATTAGTCCTATTTATCTGTATAATTGGATTGAGTTTTTCTTTTCTCCCATTCCTCAGTGAGCATCTGCAAAATGGGGTCTGCTGATTTGGAGGCTGTGGACTAAGACAAATGGTTGGAGAAGAGACCCCCACGTAATTGTGCTCTAGATTAATTCCATCTGGAGACAATCAATAGTTTTACCCTTGGATGTTTGAAGTCTAATCAAGTCATACTTGCCTATGCGATTGGCAAAGAGAAAACAACTTTGGGGCCGGCGTCAGAAAGAGGCGGTATAGGACTGAACTGTGGGAAGGATGAGATCCTGGGCTTTCCACCGAGTTCAGAGGCAGAATGTGAGGGCTGTATGTACCACAATGCTTTGTAATGGTTATCAGCAGACTGTAATTTATGCAAACATCCCCAGGCTATTTATACCTAGAAATTAATTGTGTCAAAGATGTAATCCAAATAAATACAGTATGACACTGTAGCGAGTTCAGATTTGGTTCACATAAATATTCAGATGTTTATGCAGGAACTGTACTGATTATTTGTAAGCAGATTGTTCTATGCTATTCTATGGATTTATTAAAGGGATAGTTCAGCCAAAAAGAAAAGAGCATAATTATGTCTTTATTTTCTCATTCACGTGTCGCTTCAAACTGATATGGTTTTCTTTCTTCTGTGGAATTGGAGTTTTCCAGTTAAATTAATCCAAGTTAATGAGAATTAACCTGTCACCTGTCAAGCCCCAAAATGTCTACAATAGTATCATACATTCTTAAAGATAAAGGTTATATTGGCATTTATGGCGCCATAAAGAGCTAACATCCATGAAACCTTTACATTGCACAAAAGGTTCTTTATAGTGCAAAAAAGGTTCTTTATTAAAATGTTCTTCAAACAAAAGGCACTTGGTTGGGCTGAATGGTTCTAAGAAAAATAAGCAACAGTTATATAGTTCCACTTGGGCTTTGTTCGGCACAGCACGATTACAAACCGTTTCGGCCCAGAATACTCACCACGGTTGGCTGGACTCAGGATTGGTCACTTGTCTGTTGCCTGGCTACCACTTTCTCTGTTGCCGGCCAAGCACACTATTTGAGTGAAGTAAACACGAGTTAATAAGATGTTAATAATCCGATCATCTTCCATAACGTGGCTGCTATTAACATCTCATAGCCTACCGTCTGTAAACTCTTGTGTTTTAAGGCAACGACTGACGTATTTGTATTACCTTCCAAAGAAGCTTTTGGCTTGCTTAGTTGGGGACATTTAATTTTCAACTGATCTGCCTTACTTAAGGTGGACGATGACGCAATTTTCTTCAAGAAACAAACTTTGTTGTATTATTTTCATGTTATCACTGTGAAGCTGCTTTCATACAATCTGTATTGTAAAAAGCGCTATATAAATAAAGGTGACTTGACTTGACCTGACTTATCAGCTCCACAGTGGAAAATGAAACCATATCCGTACCGGCTGGGTCAGTTCGGCACGGAACGGAACGGTTAAGCAACGAGAATGGTTTGGCCCGAGGGTGGAAAAGCCGCTTATGACTTTTACTTTTAAGAACTGTTCTCTGAAATGTTCTTTTGGGAACTCAAAATGGTTCTTCTATGGGACTTTTCAAAAGAAAGAAAAAACAGAGTGTAAATGTGGTCCATAAAACTTGTACACTATATTCAGACTATTTTGATAACATGGTTGCCTGCTCACTTAATGCAAAGATTAACAGTGAATAACAACTTAAATTTATATCTGTTCCTTACACTAAGCAATTTTAAGACTTCTGAAAACTTGGAATAAAACACAGTTGGAATATAAATAATTTTGACTACTTTGTTTATAGTTTTATGGTGTGTTTTTTTTTTTTTTTAATCATTGTCTACCCTAACTTGTCCATAGTCCTCGTGCACTTTCTTTACATGTAAAAACAAAATTGTCCAGGATGTTCTTCGAGATTCTCGTGTTGCAAAGAAAAAAAAGTCATGGCCCAACATAGACTAAATAGGCAGGATGTTTCTTTGTGATTTATGAATGCATGAGAATGCAAAAATAAGAGATATGTAGACACCTTTCATTTTTTAAATGAAATTGCATCATAAAAAATTAACAGTTAAGTCAGATGAGCAATGAGTTTGAACACATAATATTTCCTGCTAATGAAAATGTATTCAATTGGAATTTTAACTAGTTCCAGTAGTGCAAATTATAGCAGTAATAACCTTACTGCGACTTCGAGATGTTTCTCTTCTTATTGATGACACCACAAGAGGTTGAGAGTGTTTATTAATCAGTGAATAATACTGAATTTGTGGAAATTAATGAATCTGAATAATAAATGATTATGAATATTGTTCTAAATTGATGACATTCGTTTCTCCTCACTGAAGTGGCTACTTCATTAAAAAGTGGAAAGATGAGCAGATTAGAGACCAAATTACACCTCAGCCTGTGAATATAGATAACATGTATAATCGCACTGTGACACATGAGGGATGCTAGCATTCAAAACACTCAATCATCACTGAACTGTAAGCTTGAATGTGTTACGTTCATGTTAGATGAATAGGTGTACATGCACTGGCATAACCATCTCACTGAATCCTTTAAAGCTCTTCCATTGGTCAGACAAAATGTTAGTCCCGCCACAAAATCACGTCATTGGTAGTGCCAGTGTTGCTGCAATGTTTTAATAGCGCCACAGAGACACAGTCGATGCGTCCAAAATCGCATACTGTCTGAGTAGGTACTTGAGAACTGACTTTGTGGCCGTTAAAAAAGTATGTTTTATATAGTATGAATATGAAATTCAGACGTACTACATTCGCCATGTTGTTACTGTCACATGACCTACCAGTGTAGTTGCGTCTCTTCACTGCCATTAATAAATCCTCTCCCATGGCCTTGTGGTATAGTAAAGTGTCCATCAAATGAAACTCGGCAGAAATAGTAGGTCATACTGGTACTTCTTGCCATACTGTTTTTATTATATATGTAGTTGGACATGATTTCCATTACACGAGAGTAGATGTTAACACTTCATGCTGATTTGTACTCGGCTTTCGCCAAGATAAGCACAAACTAAGACGTAGCTTTACAGTAATCTATGCTTCTTCATCCATTTACGCTTCCTTCCATATGGTGATGTGAATCTCCTTCTGTCCGGCGTTAACGGCTGCAGTGTACTTGGCGCGTCAGCACACAAAACGGCTGCAACTACAGTGTGGTCTCCCCAGTGGACCAGCACGACAACCGTCTGGAATGAGCCGAGTAGGGGACATCTCTAGGGTCTTCAAGTGGGCACCTTCGACAGTGACTCTGGCGTCCCAGAGTCACCCCCCTCCGTCCCCCACTCAACTCAGCCCAGCTTACTGACCTCTACATCCCTCCTGCTGCTGAGACCTAACCACAATCTCACAATCTCTCCGCAACCCAACCATACGCGCCAACCCGTTTGACTAAGGTTGTCGAGCCCACTGTCTTCGTTAAAGTAGGTTCAGTGGCAATGGTTCCATATGGCATACTACCTACCGCAAAACACCATATCTGCCCAATCACCAACCCTCATTCACGCAACACAGGAACGTAATAACTGTACTTACTATGCAAACTATACAAATAAACCAACAGACTCTTCGAGTTTTTCAAGAATTCTAGGAAACCGTAGCGTGGCGGCCTCCACACAGCCAACCAGAATTTTTCCGTCTCAACCACAGCCAGTTGCTGCTCCTTTCTGCTACTTCAGATAAGTTCTTTACTGTGCGACGCAACTCTTGCCCATGAATCCGACGTCTCTGAGGAACCGGGTTGTAGAGTGTGCCACAAATCCTCGACAACCCACTTCCACTGGATAAACCTGGACTCTCCATCCTCGCTGTTCTGCTTTAGTGGCCAGATGAGCATACCGCAGTTTCTTCCTCTCATATGCCTCATCTACAGCATCCTCCCATGGCACTGTTAACTCTATCAGTTGAACAATGTGTGCTGATCCAGACCACAAAACAATATCTGGTCGGAAGTTAGTGGTGGCAATCTCAGTTGGAAAAATAAGCCGTTGATCAAGATCAGCTGGCATCTTCCAGTCCCTAGCAGCTTCCAGTTGTCCTGGGCGAGAATTGGTTTTAACACCTTTTCTTGGTGGTTGCTCGCCTGGGCGGAGGAATATTGTCTTATGTGTGTAATGTTTTGCTAGAACAGGTGGCAACTTACTGGTCATGTTACGCTTGCCTTCCAATGCTAAAGCCAAACATCGCAGTACTTGGTCATGGCGCCAAGTAAACCGACCCTGGCTAAGAGCCACCTTACATCCTGTCAAAATGTGCCTTAATGTAGCAGGTGGTGAACACAAAGGACAAGAGGGATTCTCTCCTACCCAGAGGTTTAGGTTCTGTGGTGATGGGAGAACATCGTATATTGACCTGATAAGGAAACTGATCCTACTCTCTTCCATTGACCAAAGGTCTTGCCAGCCCATCTTGCGTTGTTCCACACTCTCCCATCTCATCCACTCTCCCTGCTTGGCCTGGGACAATTCAATGGCCTTTATACACCTCATCCTATCCTCCTGCTTTCGCACCTCGTTGACTACCAGCTTCCTCCTTTGAGCTGAGCCTGCCTTGTGCCATTTAGGAGGAGCTAAACTGAGCCCAAAACCCCCTCTTCCATGCTGTACCTGTCCCACGATATCACCAATTTGAAGGGCAGCCTTTGCCTCTACCACAGATTTCTTTGCTGACCACTTTCTACCAGTTTTTAACACAGGGGCTGCCTCCCTTACACATTTGTCGCGTGACTCTACCAAGGTCATTTCCAGTCTGACTTTGGCACACTTGAACTCCTCGGTTAAAGCAGAGACTGGCAGCTGCAATATTCCTTTACTATAAAGTCCCACTCTGCTGAGGCAGCGTGGAACTCCCAACCATTTCCTGATGTATGAACTTATCAACGCTTCCAGCTTATCCACTGTTGTCAAAGAAACCTCGTACACAGTCAGTGGCCACAGCAACCTCGGCAATAGACCAAACTAAAGCAGCAGAGTTTTAGTTTGCCTGGTAGAGCACAGCTGTTTATGCTCTTCAGCCCTTCCACTGCTTGTCGTCTAACTTCTCCCACTCGAACTGTGTCCTTTAGAACCCCTTCGTACCATCTCCCAAGACTCTTCACTGGCTTCTCAGAAACTGTTGGTATTGCCTCACCATTAATACAGCAGACATAGTACTCTGCTGGCTTACTGTTTTTCGCAAACTATATAGTAGGTAATTATCCGATTTCAGACCCAGAGAGTGTTTACACTTTTTAAAGTAGTCAACCTATAAATGGCTTATTTATAGTTATCTTTGATAATAATCTGGGATATGAGAAAGTATTTGAATTGTCAATCAATAGAAATTTGCATTTGTAATTATATTTTATATTCAAATAAAATTTTTATTTCAGATTATTTCATAAAACTCAAATTAATTACATGATGTGCAGATATACACATCAAATTAATCACAATTCATTGTAGGTATTCATATTTAGGTATTAAGACTGCAGTCGTTAACGCCGGACAGAAGGGGAGTCATATGGAAAGAAGCGTAAATGGGTGAAGCATAGTTTACTGTAAAGCTACGTCTTAGTGTTGCTTATCTTGGCGAAAGCCGAGTACAAATCAGCATGAAGTTTTAACATCTACTCTCGTGTAATGGAAATCATTTTTACTAATAAAAGCCCCAAATTAAGATAATTCAAAGTCATTGTTATGGCAGAAAAAAATGTTGGATAAACATTTCAAAAGGTGGATTTAGCCAATATTGTATAAATCAGAATTTTCCATGATTTTGAAATGTCCCTATCACTGACAAAAATGCCATTGAGAAATACTGAAGAAAGCATTGAATGGCTCTCATTCAGAATGACACCGTGTGTATGGACACCCTTTGAGCTGAGTGGAGGGAAAAAACTGCAGATAATCAGATACTCAAATATCTGCCACTCAATCTGTCAGTCTTTGAATGTCATGCCTCCATCTCTCCATCATTCATCTGTGCCTCAGGGACATGGAGCTATTACATTAGATCATATGTCACAAAGCGCTGGAGACTGATACATTTCACCCAAATATTGAGAAAGACTAAGCTCACATGCCATTTGACAGGACTTTGTCCTATGAGCTTAAACGGGTGATTCATGTATCATGTTTTGTCAGATATGATGACAGGGGGGAAAGACAAAAGCAAAAGAGAGACAGGGTCATGCACTCTTTAGAAAACTTTAGAATCCCTTTAAAATACCTGTTTAAAAACTGAATTTGAAATAGATAACTGTATGCTGAACTGTAATTGTAATTTGATTTACAGAAATATAATTAAAATAGAATAAAATTAAAAGAAAATCAAATAACTGCCATAAGCCTATAATCATTCATGTATTTGTTTATATATGTATTTATTTATTTTCCATATGAATTTATCATACACATTTTATAATACACACAACATGGCCTCATTTTGTGATAGATGATATTATATAATACTAATTACTAAATCGAAAGAAATAGATCTAATCAGTGGAGAAAAAAGTTGCTTAAATGTAGCGTAAATACTTAAATTGCCTAATTGTAGTGAAAAATGTAATGCTTATGTAGCAAGTGGCTCTTTTTTAGCGATATAGGATGGGCTAAGCTCTCCCATACAGAGCTCTAATAAATGACGACTACGCCACCCCAGCATTTAACCAGCTGGGGAAAAAAACCCATAAAAGGGCACACAAGTTCGTTCTCCTTCCCACAATCACAAAACACTGGGACGTGATTACAGAAAAGTCTCTTTATTCAATGATCATAAATAGTTTAAAATACCACTAGGGTCAGCAAAATAGTTGATATGGAAAACCAGGCCACTGATTTATATTTGAGCTAATTTGTATATGAGCAACTAGGTCCGACAAGGGAACAAATGCAGGCTCTCGTCATGGAGCTGGGGCGCACCATTAGCTGGGCAGGCTGAGCGGTGGGCTTCGAATCAGCCCACAATAAGTACACCGTGCCCCAAAACTTCCAAAGCACACACTCCAGTGAAATCCACTGCAAGAAACCCTACACCGCACTCTTAAAAGGAGTTTCCATTCACCATGCACAGGATGGCTAGCCTGCCCACTTTTGGGTCACCCCTGCTCCTAGAAAGAAAAGAAAGAAAACCAATTGATACAAAAAACAGCATTAATTGTTAAGGTTGCCAGCCAAAAACAATTAACACAAAATAAACATGAAAAGAATGTACTGTCACTTAATAAAATAAAAACAAAAGAACACACAAAAAACGAATAATCAATTACTCTCCAAATAGAAACCAAATATTACAATATGAAAAAGCAAAAAAAACACCCAAGCAAAACAGCAGCGTCAAGGCTAATCAGTGTTGCGATCAACCGGCCACTTTCACGGCCTAAAATACACAAGGAACAGAGTTAAAAACATACTTTTAACGTTACTTTAAAGTGGACAAAGACATGAGTGGGTTTACATACCGATCAGCGGGACTTCCGTTCAAACATCCGGCAGACCATTCTCTCATACCATTTACTACACAGAGAAAATCACGCGTCATACATACGCAAAATAAACGCAGCCCCACACTCGAAGATACACAATACAATGGACCTACCAAGCAGAAGGGCAGCAGTCACTCACAGCACGCCGTGTTCTACGTACGATCGCTCCTAAACTGGAACTACAGCAATGATGCAGATGAAACACCCTCTCGAGCGGTACGATCAGTACCTCCGAACAGACACCAGCTGAGCAGAAAAGGCAGTAAACAATCTAGTCGCCAAACCATAGCTATGGCAAACAAACACCCACCTCACACTCAGAGCTGTCGAGCACCGGCAACCATGACGCCCAGGTGACACAATGATGACGCAATATCCCGCTACTCTGGGGCTGCCCTTTATATACTCTAAATAAGGCTCTGTAAATATACATGGGGCGGAGTCATGCTTAAAGCGCCACTTCACCACAATCTACCCCCCGCTTTTGCATCGCCGACCCGACGATGGACAGCTTATTACAAGTTCCCAGCCTTGACGGCTACATCGCGAGTGATAAACAGTTACTCTGCCTTGACGGCTACAACACGAGATCACGGACGCACTCGACACACAAGGCCTCTGCCTTGACGGCTAAAATCAGGAGTAATGTACTGGTTACAGGTCCTCTGCCTTTACGGCTACTCACGAGAACAGGTGGTAGACGAGTTCTGACATAACGGCTAAACAATGAGAAACAAGTGAGACACGAGTTCTCGGATATGACGGCTAAAAACATGAGTAAGGCACTGGTTACAGGTCCTCTGCCTTTACGGCTACACAATGAGAAACAAGTGATACACGAGTTCTCGGACATGACGGCTAAAAACATGAGTAAGGCACTGGTTACAGGTCCTCTGCCTTTACGGCTACACGATGAGAAACAAGTGATACACGAGTTCTGACATAACGGCTAAACAATGAGAAACAAGTGATACACGAGTTCTCGGACATGACGGCTAAAAACATGAGTAAGGCACTGGTTACAGGTCCTCTGCCTTTACGGCTACACGATGAGAAACAAGTGATACACGAGTTCTGACATAACGGCTAAACAATGAGAAACAAGTGATACACGAGTTCTCGGACATGACGGCTAAAAACATGAGTAAGGCACTGGTTACAGGTCTTCTGCCTTTACGGCTACTCAACGTCGCGCCTAAATAAGGCTGCCTGCCTCCCAGTGCCCTGGTGTCTGTTCGGTCGATCAAAGGTGAGCGGGGAGGAATACGTTCTCCGTTGCAATCTCCTGCGAAATGGCCAGGGCTTGATCCTGACGCAGCTTCAAATTGTCAACTCTTAATTGAGCTACTAATTCTCTTAGTTCATCTTCCATTTTTAAAATTCGCACGATGGAAGAGAAACTTACCACAATTTTTGACCGGAGAATACCACATGCCAAGATGGAACTCAGCTTACTACGAAAAGCACACTCCCAGCCAAATTAACACTGCTGTTTTGCTTCTAAAAAAACCAAACAAAAAACAACAAATCAACCACAATTCATACAAATATCTACGTCTCAGGTCAGTGTGTTAAGGAGGAGAAAGATCCTGCCGACTACGCCAGATTGTAGCAAGTGGCTCTTTTTTAGCGATATAGGATGGGCTAAGCTCTCCCATACAGAGCTCTAATAAATGACGACTACGCCACCCCAGCATTTAACCAGCTGGGGAAAAAAAACCCATAAAAGGGCACACAAGTTCGTTCTCCTTCCCACAATCACAAAACACTGGGACGTGATTACAGAAAAGTCTCTTTATTCAATGATCATAAATAGTTTAAAATACCACTAGGGTCAGCAAAATAGTTGATATGGAAAACCAGGCCACTGATTTATATTTGAGCTAATTTGTATATGAGCAACTAGGTCCGACAAGGGAACAAATGCAGGCTCTCGTCATGGAGCTGGGGCGCACCATTAGCTGGGCAGGCTGAGCGGTGGGCTTCGAATCAGCCCACAATAAGTACACCGTGCCCCAAAACTTCCAAAGCACACACTCCAGTGAAATCCACTGCAAGAAACCCTACACCGCACTCTTAAAAGGAGTTTCCATTCACCATGCACAGGATGGCTAGCCTGCCCACTTTTGGGTCACCCCTGCTCCTAGAAAGAAAAGAAAGAAAACCAATTGATACAAAAAACAGCATTAATTGTTAAGGTTGCCAGCCAAAAACAATTAACACAAAATAAACATGAAAAGAATGTACTGTCACTTAATAAAATAAAAACAAAAGAACACACAAAAAACGAATAATCAATTACTCTCCAAATAGAAACCAAATATTACAATATGAAAAAGCAAAAAAAACACCCAAGCAAAACAGCAGCGTCAAGGCTAATCAGTGTTGCGATCAACCGGCCACTTTCACGGCCTAAAATACACAAGGAACAGAGTTAAAAACATACTTTTAACGTTACTTTAAAGTGGACAAAGACATGAGTGGGTTTACATACCGATCAGCGGGACTTCCGTTCAAACATCCGGCAGACCATTCTCTCATACCATTTACTACACAGAGAAAATCACGCGTCATACATACGCAAAATAAACGCAGCCCCACACTCGAAGATACACAATACAATGGACCTACCAAGCAGAAGGGCAGCAGTCACTCACAGCACGCCGTGTTCTACGTACGATCGCTCCTAAACTGGAACTACAGCAATGATGCAGATGAAACACCCTCTCGAGCGGTACGATCAGTACCTCCGAACAGACACCAGCTGAGCAGAAAAGGCAGTAAACAATCTAGTCGCCAAACCATAGCTATGGCAAACAAACACCCACCTCACACTCAGAGCTGTCGAGCACCGGCAACCATGACGCCCAGGTGACACAATGATGACGCAATATCCCGCTACTCTGGGGCTGCCCTTTATATACTCTAAATAAGGCTCTGTAAATATACATGGGGCGGAGTCATGCTTAAAGCGCCACTTCACCACACTTAGAATGTCACTTTTATAAAGTTGTTATAATAATGTAATTCATATTATATTATATTATATTTATGGTTAAATTAATATCCGTAAATACTAAATTGAGAGAAATATATAAATAAAATCATTGTGCATATCAGGTAATAAATAGACATATATATACTCTAAATGAATGCTCTAATTATTTATGCTTTATCTCTAAACTTTATTTAATTGAATCAGTTAATCATTTTTTTTCTGTCATCCCTATTCAAAATCCTGTGGGACGTGTGGTCAATTCAATTCGATTAAGATTCCGTCTCATGAACTGAAAGAGAGCCAATTCCTACTCTGATATTTATTTTGTTTATCCCAAAAGCTACTACTGATGCTTTACAATATTTTTAGCCCACCAAAAATGTTAGACTTCACTTCATCTGTGTAGACTAAATTAAAGACATGTGAAATTAAATGGAAATAAAATATGCAATGGCTGTCTGTCATAATTTTCTCCCCAGATGATGAAATTGTGCTGTAATGGTGCAGCAGGAGTTTGTTCAGCTACACTGCCAACCCATTACATTATGTGGAGGGTTTGTGGACCCCTAGTATGGACAGAAAATAGAAAGGACTTATGAAGCAAACTACCTCTGAGAGACCGAAATACATAATTCCTGAGAACTAGAGTCTCCCTGCTTCTGTCCATTATGTACACTTTAAGAAAAGTCCTTAAAAACATATTTTACCCGTATTTTGAATGATTCTTTTTCACTGAGTTGTGTTTTAGACAGAAAAAAATTCTTATACACTTAAAAAAATTAAGATTCAGTGAACAGTTTTTAAACCATTTCTATTAGTGTAAAGAAAGATTTTTTAACAAAAAATATTTAAGAACCTTTGTCCACTATAAAAAACCTGTGCAATGAAAATGTTCCATGGAAAGGTTTAAAGGTTTTAAGCATTTATTTTTCTATATTGCTTTAAGGTAATTGTGCTGTTCATTGTGGAAAATGTTATTGTTCGGGAGTCAGCACTAATAGTTTAATAGTGAAAATAAACTTTACATCTTTAGAATGTTTATGTCATGAAGTGTTTTGAAATAGATGCTCTTGTCAGTTTTATGTATGTTGCTATTTTACATGATGTTGGTTTGTTTGCTGATTTATGTGTTTAAGTCACTTTCTGTTGGCGGATGTGAGTGCTGTTATCTTTTTGCACTTATGGAATACAACCAAATATGAAATAAATTATTATTTTTTCCCTTTAACTCTAGGGGGAATAATTGTAGAAGCTAGTGGACTACTCTAATTTAATGTCAGCTGCAATATTACTGCATTTGAAATATGATCAAAACGATAGTCATCTCTATCCAGTCACATACTGACATTTCTTTTATTAAATGAGCTGACCATTACCATATCCAATCTGGCATATATTCGTATTTTGTAATAAGATCAGTATTAATGATGGGTGATTAATCACAAATATTGGTTTAAAGACATCACAGATAGACTTCTCTGCCAGAGTATTAACTCTAATGTATTGGAAAATATTGAAAATTATATCTGACCTAGCAGATGACTATGAGCGTATGAAATTTCCAGATAGTGGGAGACGCAGTTATTCCGTGCATTAAACAGGGTTGAGGTTAAATGTTCTTCTCCGTCTCCTTTAAACGGCCCTGTCACACGAGACACCTTAGTACCGTCACACATTCAGGATTCATCTATGTAAACATGTGCAGAATCTGGTCTGATCCCTCAGCCTCATTTGAAAAAATTGAGCATGGGTAAGTGAGCACAGAATGGAGAGCGTTTGTCGTAGTGTTATGCACTAGACGCTTCTCCGGGAGCTGGCTAAATGGATCAGTCTGATTAGTTCTCAAGTGACCTCCTCCGGAGTGTGCCGTGTAACACCGGCTTCATTTCCATGTGTAGATTAAATGGACCCAGCAGTGCAGGATTTGGCTTAGGGTTCAGCACTTGTCGTCTTCATCTACTTTGGGAAATGGAGGTCCTTGTGCGCTGAAAATGTTGCTTGGTCTGTAGACCATATCGAAATAGGTCTGCACATGGAGCCAGAAAGACAATTCAATTCATTTTAAATTCAAGTCACAATGCACTCTGTCTAAATTCATTAAAGAAGCATTTTTTAGAGAGATCAGCATAGTTTTCCCATAGTAAATTAACATTTAGACCCATCTTTGCTATATATATATATATATTTCACTAGTTCGCCCATTCAGCCTTAAAGGTTAATAGTAAACTAACTTGGCTTGCTTTCCTTGGAGGAGGCTCGAACCCAAGGCTTGACTTGAGCTCTGAGTTAAAAAAAACCAATGATGGAATTGCGCATAAGAGGATAGAGATAATTTACTGGAGGAGAAGGGGAGGAGGAGGGCTACCGGAAGAATTTGTCAATGAGATGACGTGGTGTCTGCTGCTTATATAGTACGCTTGTAATGATGATTGACAGGACTGAATGTTTAGGCTCCTCCCAAACCATATATATTCCTAGCATTAGTTCCACTCATTTGCAGGGTCGCTTCATCACACACATTGGATGCCTGTGACATATCCAATCCACCTAACCTGCATGTCTTTGGACTGTGTGGGGGAAACCCACGCTGTCAAAGGGAGAACATGCAAACTCCAAGCAAACACATCATTACCGCATAGCACAAGCTGATTGGCATCTGTTGATCCTGCAGCCATTGAGATTGCTTGCTTAATATTTAACTCGTTCATTTTATTATAGTTTTTTTTAAGAGAATTAAAACTGGCACAGTTACCGCCAGCATTTTTGATTATTTTCATGGCCCCCAGAATATTTTGTTTTCTGAATACCTGAATATGCCATATATCCAAAGAAAGTACAGAGCCTCTGCTTTTAAGCAACAACATAAACAAAACATTTTATTCTAGCGTCATGCTTTTTTTTTTTTTTTTTTACACTTGAATGTGGGTAAGTATCATAAAAAAGCAACACTTTCAACAGTGAAACGCTGAGAAAATCACGTTTTTGTCAAATACTATAACATTTGCATAAGCAATCTTATATCACTTATTTCTGCTTCTTTTTCACCTGTGTTTTGACAAAGAGATTCTGTTCTCTTTCAGAAGATTCGTAATAGCACCCCCATATGAGACCGTATAACAGTTAAAACATGGATTGCCTGAAAATTCAGTCAATGGCGGGGAAGCGTTGTGTCATAAATGACGGGGAAAGAGTTAAACAGTCTGGTTGATTGTTTGCTGTAAGCTAGTCCTGCAGCGCACTATCAGTCTTCTTCTTCTTCTTCTTCTTCTTCAAGAGAGAGAGAGAGAGGATTTTTTCCCCTACTATATGTGCAGTTTTCAAATGGACATTATCTCATAGCTTATCCTGAGAACTTTAAATTCTCATATACATAGAGAGAAGGTTAGAGTTGCAATTTATTTGCATTCAGGTTCTAAAGTAGCAGCGGTGGAAATATGTTTATCCGGACAGCGGCAGGGTCAACGTGATTTATGCTCCAGTTCTGAATCAGGGTGTTGATACCTTAAGCTGTACTTTTGAAACGCTAACCAATTCGTAATGTTATAAATGATTTATTTAGGTCAAATGCTAAATAGTTTTATAATAATCCAAATTTGCCAAAATAGAATGGTGGAACAGCGAGAATGCTTATTAAAACTCAATTAGCAAATGACTTTGAAGGGTTACCATAAAACCTCCTACCTGCATATACACATGCATTAACACAAACAACCTCATGTTCAGATTCAACCTTGTGGCCTTATTGCTTTTGCTGATCAAGGTGAACATGAAATGTATCACATATCTACTGTTTTAGTAAATTTTCATGGAATATGGATATTACAAATATAAAGAAGCCATAAGGTTGTCTGCATTGTTTATGCATGTTTTTGCATCTGGAAAAATGAACATAATCTATTGAAACATGTGATGGAGAACTTGTGATTTGTTTTGTTTCAGAAATTTGTTGACCTTGTTCTATGAACTGAAAATCATTATTCTTCAACTCCCTATAGCTCAACTTCAACTCTGCACTGTTACAAATCTATAAGAAATCTTTAGAGAAAAAAGTATCAGAGTGAAAGGTGTTGAGCTTTGGTGCACAACAATTACTGTAGGTATCCGATACCAACCCCAAAACTGGATAAGGGGAAAAAACGTACACTTTACAAAACAACACATTTCAAAATTACAAAATAAATAAAAAAATAAAAAAAATGAAATTAATATCTCAAGGATTTAGTGAATTGCATGACTTTTTTTGAACATTTGATTTTTAGAAATCATTTTAAATTGCACTCACAAAGACTAACATTTAGCCGAGAGGAAAAAAAGTAGAAATATACACCATAGAAATATCAGGGAATTTATGGTATTCCTAGACCATTGGAACCCACTGTTCTCACTTAGATTATACATTAAATGCATAATTCAGATGGGTTTGGGCATAATTCATATTCATATCCACGTCTCTTATTGTGCATATGAGACTATAAGTCTTCCCATAACAGGTGTGACCTTTGTGACTCAATCCTTTAGTCTCTAATATGGATGGAAGGTGTGACCAAAATACCACAGTGTGAATATATCACAGTATAAATAATTTCATATCACGGAAACAGTATATCACCATATAGTTTTTTTTATTATTATTATTCCTGGAAATTGAAACCCTAGTCCTAGTCCACAATATTTTGTAATCTAAGACAATTTTTATTTTTGCATAAACAACATGTGTGTGTGTGTGTGTACCTTACATCCTTACATTTTGGGGCAAAATGGCAATATCTGAAATCTTTGTCCTTGTGGAGACATTCATTGGTCCCCATGAGGAAAAGAGCTTATAAATCATACTAAGGGATGTTTTTTTGATAATGTAAAAATGCAGATTTTTTTTTTGTGATGGTAGAAGTAGGGTTAAGGGATAGAATATACAAGTTGTGCAGTATAAAAATCATTGTCTATGGAATGTCACTATAAAACATGAAAACCCAATATATATATATATTATAACACATATCATCTCACACAGAGAGAAATGACAGACTCTGTGAAATGTGCTCTTTTGAAAATTATTAATATATAATATGATATTAATATATTTGAACTAATCTCAATATATCATCAAATCCCAATCCTGCCGCATGAGAGCAAACCCTGTTAGTAATCTACAAATATTTTAGCACAGCAGTTTTTTAAGCAGCGTTAATAATGTCTCTTTTTTGTTTTGCATGATTTATTTGAAATTCATGAGGTGTCCAACTGCACAAGTTGACATGTGTCTCCATGGGGATAAATTATTGAGAACACTTTGGTGTGTGGCAGCTGAAAGTTAAGTCCATAAATAATGCAGGGGTCTGTATACAGTTAAAGCGTTATTACTTCTCTTGTAAGGTTTACGTTTTTGCTTCACTGCATAGTGCCATTCTTCCTATTCCGATATTAGCTTGGCATAATCCATCCATCTAATTCCTGCTGTTAAAAATTAGAGGCTCGTATCTGAAAATGTTCTGCCATAAAATCTAAAAATATAATTTAAAAATGTCCTTCTTGTGTTCCTCATCAAGAGCTTATCCGCCCATGTTTCTGGAGGAAAACCATAACGCATAGCGCTTCTCAATGAGATTTCCTCCGTGGATCGTTTACTTTCCCTGGCATTACTATAAGATTGAACCATAAAGCGAACCACATCACTATCAGGAGATCATTCTGGAAAGTTCTAGCTCTCTAAGCGTCATGGTCTAGGAAAGCCTTATCGTTCAACCGGATTGCAGCGGCCTATGTGAGTGTGTGCATTTCAAGTGAGACTTCAGCTGGATTCCTGTGGACGAAAGCACAGAGGCTCAGGAAGAGAATTGGATGAGACATGTGCAGCATGGACAGAGGAATCCTCTGATGACTCTGGCAGGCTTTTCTTCTCTTCTCGGATGTCCTGAGACAATTGTACAGCTGTCTGATGCTCTCTCCGTTCTGTAAGGAAGAGCCACACATCCATCAAGCTTGGAGGGCGCCAACACCGTTCCAAATCTCGCTCAACACTCTTTCGCAGCCTGGAAGGAGTCCAGACATTTCTCAATCCTGAACTAGCTCCTCTCAACATAGTTTCTCCAGTTTTGGATGGTTCCATGTGTGCCTGCTTAAAGCGCTGCTATCTAATCTACTCTGGGGTGTTATGTTTGTCTACAGAGCTTGTTTATCTAGCAGAAGCTTTTGGGAGGAAGCAGAACAAAGGATGAAGATTGTAAATGTGTTGCGTGGTTTACATCACCTCACAAACAGCTGCTGGCGAGATATGAAAAAGGAACTCAGATTCAGTTTCTATGTACCTGTACCTGACATACTAGCCCTGTTCCAAAATCTAGTAATGCCTCACTGCCTAAATAGGTAGATTCCAGCTTCCTAACCAACATAGAACATCTCAAGTTACAGATTTGGAATGCTCTACAAAGGAAACAACTCTAAACGTCATACTTATAGTCCTTGTGTAAAGCACACACGTGTGCACAATGGACTTCAATACAAGTGACACAAAAGGGATGACGCAATAAGAATAAATAGAGAGTAAATTGGGGTAAGATGCCCGCCAGGGCCCCACCTTCATTTTCTTGACTATAGAAGGCACAATATCTCATCTCAACCCTTTAGATAAATGGCTATGCTACTTTTTCATCTGAATATCAACATTTGTGAGATTTAGTCAGTCGAAAGAGTTTTGAGGTTATCTGATCTAATTTTGTGTTTCTGGAAGATAATGAGCTGTATTATGTTAATATCAAGGTTTTTGAGTCTATTTGTTAATGAGGGATTTGTGGACACAATCAATGTTTTTAGATTTGTGGAGTAAAAATTATTAAATTATATTTTTATTTTGAAGTGAAAAGCTAAAATTGGATCTTTGAGGTAAGATCATAACACAAAAGCTTTTTGCTTGACGTCGAGAACCAATGAGGTTCATTCTCGTGTTACGCAGCACGTTAGAGCTTCCGCATCAACAATGAGGTTTATTCTCATGTTATGCAGCATGTTCAACGCATTCTCATTCTTTGGCGTCATATAGGTGACGCCATATGACATTTCGTCGAAATCTTACGCACATGGCATCCTTTAGCGTCAATATAACACGCATTGTTATGGGTAGGTTTAGGTCTGGGGTAGGGTACGGTTATGACGCCTTGGGATCTGCGTCTCATATTCACGCTAAACGATGCCATGTGCGTTGGATTTAGACGCGCGTCACCTGTATGACACCTTGGGTTCTGCGTCTCATATTGATGCTAAAGGATGCCATGTGCGTAAGATTTCAACGAAATGTACAAAGCGTCACATGTATGACGCCAAAGGATGAGAACGGGCTGGCATGTTTGAGCTTCAGCATAACCAATGAGGTTCATTCTCGTGTGTTACGCAGCACGATTGAGCTTCCGTATCAACCAATGAGGTTTGTTCTTACGCATTAAGCAGGTACAGTTGAGCTTCTGTTTATGTTTGCTGATCAATGTTTACGAATAAAAAGCCTAGATTCAATCTATTAATCATATAATCTGATCGAGTCTCTTCAGAAAATTTGGATTAATTCGCTCGGTTCTTATGGATTAGTTTTACAATCTCTTTATGAACTTTTTGAAGTGTCAAAAAATCTTCAATTGTGTTTTGAAGATGAACGAAAGTCTTACGGGTGTAAGTAATTGATGATTTTTTTTTTTTTTTTTTTTTGGGTGAACTAACTCTTTAAGGTTTAATTTAAAATTCTTGTTTTAGCACAGTGGTTGATTGAAAGGTTTGTTTCTGACTACCTTCCAATGTGGTGTTAGTAATTTGATCACAAAACATTTTGAATGAAGTTATGTCCACTTCTGATTGGTTTATACCAAGTGTAAATGGCATCTTAGTTTCTCAGAATAGCATAGTTATTGTACATATAGAATGTATTTCCATAATAATTTTATCTAAATCTCAGATCAACCCAACCTTTTAATTCGCTGAGCAGCACAAAACATGTTTGCAGTTTGTCGGACCAAGTCTCTAGAGTTTATCATAACGTCTCTGTTGAGACTCAGGAGGCGGAGACAGATCCATGCGCAACAATTTATTAATAACGTAAAAGTAGGGTTAAAGGAACTCAAAACAGTAATAAAGGCAGCAGGCTGAATCGAAGTAAACCAGGCGTGAGTTCGGGGCTGGCAGCAAGCATGCAGGTCAGAGACAGGCAGAAGTCCAGGGATGGCGGCAAGTATCAGAGTCAGGTCACAGGCAGAGTTTACAAGGCAGGCTGCACACAATCAGAGAGGTAGATTAAGCCAAGGTTCAATATATCAGAGTAACAGGGTTTTTTCCGAAAGACGCTCAGACTTGTGACACGGGAGTGAGACAATACTTTGCAACGGACGCAGAGATAACAAGCTAGATATATGCTTGAGCTCAGGGTAAATTGCTGACAGGTGGAGGGTGATCAGAGCGCCAATGATGCATACGAGGAGTGTGCATCATAAGTATTCAGGGGAAGGCGCTCGAGACTGAGTACTGGGGATCTCACTAGATGCCGTAACAGAGCCCCCCCTCTGTTACGGCATCTAGTCGCATCCTGTTACGGCAACCCCCCCCCCCCCCCCCCCCCCCTCCCCCCTGGGAGCGACTCATGGCGCGAGAAAACTTACGGCGGCGGGGTCTACCACGGGGACGGGGAGCAGGCTTGTCTGGGTGTTCACGATGGAAGTCTTGAACTAGACGTGGAACGTGGGAGAGATGCGGAGATGAGTGGGCAGAGCAAGGCGGAAGGACACTGGAGTGATTTGACGAATTATCTTGTAGGGACCCATATACTTGGGACTGAGCTTCTTACATGGCAGATTGAGCCGGAGGTCCTGGGTGGAGAGCCACACCCACTGGCCGGGTTGATAGACGGGACCGGAGCGACGGTGGCGATCAGCCTGCCTCTTACTGCGGTTGACATCACGTAGAAGGTGAGTGTGAGCCAGGTTCCAAGTTTCCTCACTGCGTCTCAGCCAGTCATCCACAGCAGGTACATTAGACGGCTCGCCATACCAGGGGAACAAGGGTGGTTGGAAGCCCAGAATGCATTTGAAAGGGGTGAGACCCGTGGAGTGTTTTTGAATAGAGTTCTGAGGATATTTAGCCCACATGAGATACCGGCTCCAATCCTCCTGATGAAGGTGAAAGTATGACCGCAGGAAATGGATGATCTCCTGATTCAGCCGCTCAGCTTGGCCGTTGGCCTGAGGATGGTACCCAGATGTGAGGCTGACGTTCACTTGTAGCATCCGGAAAAAGGCTGCCCAGACACGAGAGGTAAACTGTGGTCCTCTGTCGGAGACAAGATCATCGGGTAGACCATAGAACCGAAAGACCAGATTGCAGAGGTGTTCAGCGGTTTGCAAAGCGGTAGGCAGTTTAGGAAGGGGAATCAGTCGGCAGGCTTTGGAGAATCGATCTATTACTGTGAGAATAGTCGTGTGACCATCAGAGGGTGGCAGATCCGTGACGAAGTCAATCGCAATGTGTGACCATGGACGTTGAGGTACTGGTAAGGGCTGAAGGAGGCCGGCAGGTAAGAGACGCGATGACTTCTGTGTATTGCAGTTTTGGCATTGCTGAATGAATTTTGTAGTGTCCTGAAGTAGCGTGACCAAACTAATTAACAGGGAGGGAGGGCAATACACTCACATGCATGCACACGAAACACACTCGTCCGCGCCCGCGCGATCGATTCCCTCTTCCATTTGCGTAGAAAAGAAATGTAATATTATGATTTCAGTCATTGTTTTATATATATTTTTTATATATAACCTATATAGATTTGTGTACCGGGCCGGCCCACATTGGCCAGCGGCCCACCGGGAAAAGTCCCGGTGCTCCAGATGGCCAGTCCGCCCCTGGGTGCGTGCATCCACTTCCCTATTTATACCCGCGCCGCAGGGCGGAGTGTGAGATGCAAATCTCGCACGCCAATGTGCATTGGCTTGTTTTAACAGTACTCGAAGATGACAGGCTCCCTAAGCGTGATCCCAATCAGTCAACGTCGACTACGTCGAACGTGAGCGACTGAAAGGGAACATGATCTTAAACAAACACATTCTGCTGATTCTTCAGTCAAACTAACTGCTGTGTGTAAGGGATCTGGGGATGTTTTGGTGTGTTCTCGACTGTTTTATTTTGATATTCTCCTTTCGGCTTTCACTTTTAAGTAATTTTTTTGATGTTCTTGTCTTGTTTTTGTTTGCTCACCCCAAACTGATGTTGTTCAGGTGTGTCTGGTTTTATCATTAGTTCTGGTGTATTTGCACCCCTTTTACCTCTCGTCTTTGTCTAGGTTTGTTTGTTGTCATGCGGTTTGTTTGGTAAATTTTTTGTTTGTTTTGTGTTTTTTATCAAGCTTTGGGATTTTTGGGCAGATTTTAAACAGATGTCCATATTTGTTAATACTGTATTTTATTTGTATGTCAATGTTACACGTTGCATGTAGTTACCATTTAAATAACTATAACATCAGCATAATTATTTTTTTTGCAACTAACCCAACCAATACCTAACCCTATAGTAAGTACATGTAGTTAATTAGTATTACTCCATACCTAAATGTCTATTTACACTGTAACAAACCTTAAAATAAAGTATAACCCCATATTATTTTCAACAGTTTTTAATATTTTATCTCATCTTCATTATTGTTGACAAAAAAAGGATAAAAGAAACATTTTTTGGATGGGCTTTTTCATTGGATTTAATACCCAATCAACATTTTCAGACATTTCTACATGTATTCTAAGCATGCACATATCAATTTACATTTCAAAGTAAAAAAACAGCCAATTTTATGTAAATATGACTTTTTTCAGCATAATGAGCTTATTTTTAATTGTTATCAGCATTTTCAGCATCAGTACATGCAAACCCTCTCACAGAGATATGCAACACTGTCCAAGTTTATGGGTCAGTAGAACAGACAATGAAACAACCAATCAAATGCAGATTGTTTTCTCTCACACCTGCATCATGCCTGAGGTAGGGAAGGAAAGCACTGGTAAATAAAAGAGTGGGACAGACGGATACCAATAATCACCTCCGCTGCCTTGGTCCTGGATAGTTGTTTTCTGCACACATCATAACACGCTTTGTACTATGGCAATGTAAATTAGAGGAGTGCCAGGAAAGCAATTCCCTCTGCAAAACATGACCAGGGGTTACTTCTTGTAACTCTGCCTGCCCATCTGTAAAATTAGGAGCAAGGGAGGTGCTCGGTGCCTCTTTGTGGAGTAAATAATTTATATTAAAAACGTCTTTCACAGAAGCACTCAATAGATGCCGAGGGCCATACAGACCAACAGTGTGCAAAGAGGGCTTTAAAAGATGTGAACACCTGTAACGCAATATTCATCCACATAGGAGATTGTAGATAGAAGTGAGATCTGTTTCAGACATCTTCCCGGAGCTAAAGCAAATTTACGCTCTAGAAATAGACCTGTTCTGTGTAGCGTACTGGAGCGTTTCCCCAGATGTCTTGGTTTGATTTGGAGATTGAAATATGCTTGAGGTATGCTGCCAGCAAAACTAAAGGACAGTGCTATAAAAAAACTACATATGCTCTTTGTTTTTCTTTGTGATATAGGAGAATTGAGAACAAAATATGACTACAAGTTTATGGTATAGAATTAGGCCAAATCACTCCAGGGACATTTCTTTGAAAGGGCAGCAGATATGGTTAATTTCTGCAGTTTTTTATTTAGTAATAGTTTTGTAATTTTTTCACATAAAATGTTTGCCAACATGTCTGTATGTTGTTTTCTGCCCCATCCTACATTCTCCAGCATTACTGCATTGAAAAATGGCAAAATCTTTGCTCAAAACCTTTTTTTTTTACCTAATTACTTCACTTACCTATACCCTCATATCCAAACACCCATCCAATAATGCAATCCTAGTAATGCACTTCTATAGTGTAGCATACACAACAGAACCGGAATCAAAAAAATGTATCTCTGATCACATCCCCAAATTATCTCTGAGTTATTAATGCTTCAATCATTTAATTGGTGAGCTTGCTTTTCTTAATACAATAGTGTTCTAAATGTGTCCATCACAGTAATTTAATAATGGATATTTCATGCTACTCTGACTTTTCAAACAGCTTGCTTTGGGTGACCACAGAGAGCGAGTATTGATTGAAACCCATAAGCCAGGAATGTGAGAGAGGTAGAATGGGCAGCTTCCCAAAGAGCTGCCAGGTCCTGCCCTCCGGTATTCATCCACCATCCACACTCTCCTTCCTGTCCAAGAGGGAAAAAAGCATTGCTCAGAGGTTTCTCTTTTACAGCTCAGGCGAGTCAGTGGGGTTCTCATTATGGTTTAAGATATTAAAATGGATAAACTAAGATTGTTAACCCCGCTGGAAAAACCCCCCGCTAAAACCCGACTATGCTGATTGGCTGGTCTTAGCTGGTTTAAACTGGATGTAGCTGGTCTCCCAGCTGACCCAGATAAGACCAGCCTGACCATCTAAAGAAGTGTCCAAAACCCTTCTAAAACCAGCCTGCTAAACCAGCTATGACCAGGTTGGAAAACCAGCTAAGACCAGCCAACCAGCTTAGGTTGGTTTTATCTTGTTGTTGTTTTGTGTGTGTGTGTGTGTGTGTGTGTGTGTGTGTGTGTGTGTGTGTGTGTGTGTGTGTGTGTGTGTGTGTGTGTGTGTGTGTGTGTGTGTGTGTGTGTGTGTGTGTGTGTGTGTGTGTGTGTGTGTGTGTGTGTGTGTGTGTGTGTGTGTGTGTTTTTCAACAGGGAACAAAGCTAAAATGAATGTGGACATCAAAGTTCAGATAATTTGGTCTTGAACAAATTTTCTGAGTTCATATTGAAATCTCTTTTGATTGCAGTCTTTGGTATTTTTGCAAATGGTATTTTTGCAAATGGTTCAGGTAAATAACGAAATACCTCAATGCTCATTTGGCCTGTTTCCAACCCTAGCAAGTTAGTGAAAAATGAATCAATACTAAAATTAAAACTAATTAGTCAATACTAATAAAAATTATGAAAAAGTAGTTTAATATTTCACCCAATATTTATGTATTTTTAAGCTTATTGCTGTTAGCTTAGCAACATGCTAACGTCAAACTGTTGTAAACTGTTGTGAGCGGACTTTTCTGGCTGTTTGTGTTCCACTCGTTGCATTCTCTGTGTCATGCTTTAAGTTACCATAAATAATTTGCAGTTGTATTTCAGTTCAGTAAACACAACGACAATTCTACCTAGAGTTCCATTGTAAGTACATAATTGTCAAAGCATTTTTTGTTTATATTCACAAACTGAGGCACAAGATGGAATTATTTTCTGTGGTAATTTTCTTGGAGAAACAATTGAGATACTAAAGAGATCCGTTTAGTGGTTTTTCAACCTATTTCTTTTCTGTCCTAATCCTCAATGTCTACATTCTCCACCAATTCTAACGTTTTCTTCTTGTTCTTCCGTCCAAATCTCTTCTTTCCAGATTCTTTCCAGGATTGTGAGTCTACGTGTGTCAGGCAATGAGATATTTTGACTATTCCACATGCAATGAGAAGAAGACAGAAAGACTAGATAAGACAAGAGTGATGAAGGTTGGGGGAGCTGTGCTGACACTACTTACACACACAACATCTGCCCGAGAGTGTCAGTGAACAGATAGTTTGTTTGAATAAGGTGATAGATAATTTTGGCCCTGCTGACATGGATTTATCAGGCCTTTAGCCCCTCTCCCCTCTCTGTGGTGGGTTAAGGTACATTATGTCTCTTTAAACAACGATCTTGCTTGCTGAAACACAAGACATTCATTGGTTTCCTTCCATCCTAAAAACAGAGAGAAGTGGCACACATTCTATTTTCTCTGGGATTTCCTTTAAATCATTTAACACACGCACACCATATATGTGCCAAACCGACATACATCTTTCCCAGAAATGTTCCTCCAGCACATGGTTCCCTTTACAAGTCACATTGGAGGATATTTTGTGGTTCAATAATTAATTAATGTACCAGGAAGACTCTTCGCACCACTACAACACTACATATGAGTGCCCTATGGCCTTTCTCTTTGATCTTTCCCCCATTCGGTTTTACATATTCAAGTGTTTGATTAAAACAACTGAGTTGATAAAAACCCTACAGTTTTCATAGATACTTCCTCCGTTATGCTTTTATGAATTATTATTGGGATTATTTTGGCTTGCAGTGATCTTTTATTGTAGAAAGATAATCTGTTGTGAGCCAATTAAATCCAAATAAATTAGTCTTGAACACAGCATTTCAAGTCGCAACCAGGCGAGATGTGGAAAACTTGCTAATTTGAGTTTTTAGTTTTAATCATCGTAACAAGCAACAGAACATTATTGATGGACGCTTAGTTTCGATTTCTTTGCCGTTAGACTCAGCAGACAATGAAATCTCATTGGTCCAAAGCTTATTTTCACAAACCAGTACATTAAACATTGCATCTCCTGGCTTTGTCACATTGTGCTGCAGTGTTGCGTTCAATGTTGACAGGCATATTAGGGCAGGATGTTACTGTGAAATGAAATTGCAACATATCACAACATATTTTATGATTACTATTGGACCAATAAAGTTGAACAGTAGAGCAGGTCTACCAGCAAAACTCCACAGAAATAGAAACCATGCTAAGTGGTATAATTAGGGGGGAAACTCAGATTAACATGGAAGATTTGTGTTTGAGAATGTCTTTAAAATGCTTCTTTTTTTTTTTAGCAGTCTCTTTACCTTATGATCTGCCTGATTTGCCTTGCAACTGACTTTTAAACATCATGCGTTTACTACTGACTGTTAAATGATATTGTCATGTCACCTTTATTTATATAGTGCTTTATAAAATACAGGTGGTTTCAAAGCAGCTTTACAAGGATAAACAATAAAAATAATGATTCAATGATGCAAACAGAGTTCAATTCTGCTGTATAGCAGCTCTAAAAAGAGAAGAGTGTCATTGTTCACCTGGGGTCAGTTCAGAGTTGATTCAGTTTTGTTCAATAACTGTGTAAACATGATCAAATATGAAATTAGCTCAGTTCAGTTTTTAAGCAGCTCAGTAGAAAACTGATGTCATTGTCCAGCTCAGCTCAGTTCTCGGTCCAATAATGTCAGTGCAGTCAAATCAATAATATTGCAGAATATTAAGTGTCCACATCTAAGCAAGCCAAAAGGAGACAGTGGCAAGGAACCCACACTCTATCGGTGATATTGTTATATATATATGTGTGTGTTTTATTAAATCAGAATACATTTTGTGTCTTCTAACAGATAAGGGTGCTGTGTACCACAAAACAAGAGGCCCAAAAGAGACTGGAGGCAACATCATTTGTGGATCAGCGAGATGAATAATTCAGATTAATTCCCTACTGAAATGCCTAAAAGGTCCCTCGCTGTGATGAGAAAGCAGAGAGTACAGTGGGAGCCCACAACAAACGTTCCAACTTCAAATAAGACCCCTTCATAGCCACTCATTTACATAACTAGTTGTTCATTTTAACATTAGACTTCTGTTCTCACTGTGGGCTAAAAAATATTAATCACATTATTGCTGTGATTTTTCTTCTTTGTACTTTTTTGTTACTTTAAAAGACAAAAGGAAACAATTAGCTCTGTAGGCCACTTTGAAGAATTTGGGGCCCTGTGCTGAGCCTTTGTTCACAACTGCTTTTGGTGAGGTTCACAGAAAAATTGTTTGTCTTTGTGCATGAGCTATGATGTTACAGTTTGTCAACTCTTCATTCTATTTGGAATTAGCTGGGAATGAGTTTAATCATTGCCTGGGTTCCCTGGCATTCAAAGAAGACTTCTTCAGTGAAAAATTTAAATCAAGTGTAAGGAATGTAATATTCATAATATCCATTGCAAATCCTATCCATTGCATTCACATACATTCACATATGTTGTATATGATTATATAAGACATGTCACATTATTCATGCAGGTCTCCATAATAAATAAATAAAAATTTCTTCATTGGTAATTAAGCACACAGCTGTGAATTGATGGTGCTCTTCATACGATATTGTGAAGGAATAGACATCTCTTCCATTGAGAGAGTGTTCTCCATCAGCGATAGCCCAACACAAATCCTCTTGGAATGCAAACCCCTCAACACCATGGTTCGGGATCACGGAGAGAGTCCCTGATCATTCCATCTCCTGTCAGCATATCAGACCAGCTCTAAGCAGTGGAGAACAATACATCTTCAGCTTGCTTTCAAAGCACATGGGCCTAGATTAATGCATGGCTTATCTTTTTGTCTTTCAATGTCAATTTAGTTCGTAGTTATTATTATATTATCATTTATAAATGTATCTGTTCTTAAACACAAACTGTGAAGTGTAAACACAAGTGTGATTGGTTGCTTTAAGTGTCCTTCAAATCAGTGGCGTACATAGACCTCACGTTCCAGGGGGGAGGGGGAGGTATGGTTCCCCATGGTAAAAATGGCTTTTTAAAAATTTAAAATTGGGAATTTGTGTTCCGCAATGTGCAGTCCCCTTGGTAGAAATCATGATACGTCCGAAAAGGGCACTTTCGCTTTCACTATTAAAGGGGCAGAGGTCATCCACATCATCCACGTCACCAAATAGCGCTTGGGTTGAATTCGTTTACAACAAAGAATGGCTTCCGCTGGAGAATTTAGATGTGTAGATTCAGCCTTCGCGTCTGTTATAGAAGATGTAGACTGCGCATTCATTTTAAAAGAGGAACAGAGAACCGTGATCAAGGCCTATGTTGATCCAATTGAGTCCAGAGGCATTTTCTTTCCTGGTTCGGTTGAAACATGTCCCATAATCACAGCCCAATGGAGCAGTATCAGACTCACATTCTGACTAGAATCTGAGTATGACGACGTCAGGCTAGCAGAGGCTGCCATCCTGCCGAGTTTAGCTTTAACCCTATTCAAAAACACCTGAACCAGCTTTCCAAGGTGTGCAAGGTATAACAGGTAAGTGTGTCGGAACAGATTTACGAGTCCTGTGAAACACGATTCATGATAAATGAGTTTAAGACTTGTAGAAGCAAGCCCAAATGGAATGGTTGCTTCAGAAAATGTGTATTTGCCTCTTGTTTGCTTTTGTTAACACTATCGGTTAGGTTTAGTGTAGGTGGTACGTTATTTTCGTACACGATCATTAAAGGGTTAGTTCACCCAAAAATGAAAATTCTATCTTTATTTACTCGCAAGTAATTATTTAAGACTTTCGTTCATCTTCGTAACACAAATGAAGATTGCCTCCAGTGGATTAACCTAAATTGTATGAAGCAACGCGAGTGCTTTATTAGCATTGTGAATGCGTATTCCGAAAATGAACGAAAGTATTACGGGTTTGGAACGACATCAGGGTGAGTAAGTAATCACAGAATTGTAATTTTTAGGTGAACTAACCCATTAATATTTAGCGTCATTTGGCTGATATTTTATTTCCAAATTGCCACGATACGTACAATAACAGTACGTAAATCTTTGTCAGATTCAAGTCCACCAGTTTCGGATAAAGCAGTCAAGGCAGACATTTCAGATTTACACCACTGACTTCAGCCCGTGCTAATCAAAAAACGACACTGCTAATGTTTGTTAGCTTGGAGATGAGCAGTGGGGTAAATATAGATTATTGCTGGCATGAGCATCACATCAAAGCCAGACGCATTCATGCCGGTGGTTAAGTTCAATAAAAAGAGAGATGAAAGCTAATGAAAGACAAACATGTGCACATCAGAGGTGAAGAATGTTATGGGTGGGAGACATTTGGGGTACCAGTTGGCCTACAGGTTGATCTTCAGTTTAGTCAATAGCATGAGATGAAAAGACTCTGGTTTCAGACTGTGGGGTCCACTGATGTGAGTGAAGGCCTGCCACAGTTCATCTTTATAATATAAAAAAACAAATCCATACAAGTATACAAACAGGTTGATTGGTATTACTTCATTACTCTGAAGAGCAGTTTGTCCAAAGGTTTAGGTGGGATGTTTGAAAGAGAATTCAATTTCTTTGAGACCTTTTAGAGGAAAGCTCTCAGAAAACAAGCTTGCAACCCAAGGCTAAAAGAAAGGCTGCGCTTCATCAAAACATAACAAGACTTTCAAAGAACGACCAATCTTATAACCTGAGGAGCGTAATGAGTGGAATCAGCCTTTAAAGGCGCAGACTACATTAATGCAATATAAAACAACCATTGAATTGCATTAAATCACACCTTTCTCTTCCGCCTGTCATCCTGCCATTATTCAAACCATTGTGCTAGCGTGTGCGCGACTCTTTGGCTGTCATATATTTTTCTGCATCAATGTCAGTACAACACATCTTTCTGTGCATAAATAATCTATGTGTCTTTCAGCGTGGGTGAAGTTAATAGGGCCGGGGCCATCATTAGCTGCGTCTCAAGCTTCTGCACTAAAGCCGTTAAGTGTGGCTGTCACCGAGAGTGCGTTATGTTCAGAGTGCTTTAACTTTACTGTTGACTGTTTGACACTCTATAGCTGCAGGATTTTTAAGATGCATTTGTCAGTCCATTCTTGGCATTCATAGATGTGTCTCTCATTTGAATTAGATGAACATGCTTTGACAGTTAGCAGAGCGCTAACTTCCTTTTTCTTACAGAGTCCTTTCAAGACTTGTCTTATTTTGTTTCTTCCTCTTCTTGACTTAAAACTTTTTTGAAAAGGCAAATACATGTGGTATTTCAGTACAGAAAACTGAAGACACCAGCAATCCAATTTGACTAGGCGCATTTTGCTAAATGGTGCAGTCAATTTATGTAAATTAAGCCATTATCATACTTTTTTAGCACAAACACGCCTCCTTTATATGTAAATTAGCCATATTATGGATTATAAAACAATTAATCAGCCCTCAAATTTGATTGGTCAAGCGTCAGACTTCAAAATCTGCGTCCAAAGTCGTTTACTCTCTGAATAGGTACTTACAAGTAATTAGTTCATGACCTGTATGTTAAAGTATGTTCTATATAGTATGAATATAAATCAGATACTGCACTACATCAGTCATGTTGTCTTTGTTATGTGACCAACAGCGTCAGTTGCGTCACTATTCTGCCATTCACAATTCCTCTCCCGTGGCCTCATGGGATAGTAAAGTGTCCATTGAATGTCCACTTCAGAATCTTGCCGGAAGTGGTAATATTACATTTTGCCTATTGTTTTATGAATACTGTGAATTTGGACATACTACTCTTTTCACATACTATACAGTTGGGAATTGTGCTTATTGAGGTGCTGTCCAAAAGCACTATGACTTTTCACTGTTTGTATCACCCTCCTTGTTAGTGTTTGTCTTTCAGATAGAAACTCAATGTCACACTAGACTTTGTGATCCACTGACTTCGTTTCATACGCATACAATCACAGGAGACCACAGCTGCGTATGAAGGTTCAAGTTTGGTGAAGTATGGCGAATATGCATGTAAACGCCACAAATTGACCACTTAGCGCAAAACAAAGAACACAAACAGAAAAATTGCCAGGGGGGAAAAAAAGGTGACAAAAAAGAAGGTGGCAACAAGTGACTATCGGGGTATAATGAATCAGTGAATCATTCACGTAACCGATTCATTGAAAACCCCAGATTAATTCAGGAACTAAACACCTTGGCTGCGTCCAAAAGATTAAAAATGCTGCCTTCGCAGTATGCATTCAAGGCATCAAGGCAGGTCCTAATGCAATGTTAGCTTCTGAGATCCCTTGATCTTATAGATTTTTGAAGGCAGCAGATGTATCCTTCGCTCCCTTTGATATCCCACAATCCTCTGCTTTTCATTCTGTGACAGTTGAGCTTAAAAATAAAGATGGCGTCAGAAAGTTGTGGTTGCTGGTCAGTTTATATGTAAATGTATGTTTTTGACCAATTTTTTTGCAAGAAATTTTGTTAATATTGTAGTAATTCAATATTTGCATAGTTATCACCAAAGCTCGCTCTACTTTGCTATAGATCATTAAATCGTTATGCTGCCTCAGAAGTTTGTCCAAAAACAGTTTAATGAGGTATCTTCATGCACAAATGCTGCCTACAAAGTCATTGCCTGATAAGGCAGTAAGGCAACAAGCCAGCTGCCTACGTTTTCTGACGTAGTACATGGGTTTCTCTGAGAAGCACAGCTGATTCCACTTTGGCTTCGTTTAGAACTATTTTTGTTGGCGAAGAAGAAGAAAAAACACTGGGAATATTGTGTCTAAAGACCCGTTCACACCAAGAATAACTAATTATAGTGATAACTATTTTGTTCATCAGCTGGAATTTTGTGAAAGTGATTCCAATTATTTTGTTTCTCTGTTGTTGTTGTTAGTTGTTCAGCTATTCTTTTACATTTAGAATGATTTTTACAGCTACATCTTTATTGCTATCATTATAGTTATCGTCCTTGGTGTGAACGGGCCTTAAAAGGCAAGTTAAACAACTTCTTGATAATTAAACTGCTCTATTAACGTAATATCACATTCGCAATCATGCAGATGTTCTGCACTTGTGTGAGGCCGCTCCTTATTCAGCACTAATCACCAAATAAAAAAACAACTGAATAAATCAACAGTTGCTGTTCATTGTTATTGAATCGCCCAACTAAATGTCTTAATTTGAAGCCTGGCAGTGTCACAGCACAATTTAAACTGCACTAAACTACCATTTGATCCTGCCAATCTCAGAAGGTCAGCAATGCGTTTGCCTCAGTATTAAAGCTGAGCTCTCATAGCCTTCCCCAAGGGTCTGTTGAATAACGCCTTCCACCAATACAACTATGTATGAACTGCAGGCAGCATAAGAGAGTTCAGAGGAGCATAAATCATTGTGGCCGTATGGTCGTCTAATAGAGCAGATAAGATCAGCGTGTGTATTAATGCAAGACTAACTACCTGACTGAGGACATTATTGCAGCTGTTCCGCAGGTAAGCCATGCGCAGGAGGTCAGTACCTCTGCTAAAGTCTTTATCTGCCGCTGTTATGGCTCTCATGAGGTTAGACGTACTCTTACTTGTCGTCTGTAGCATTAGCCAGATGTGCTGTGTCTTGTTTAATGACGCCACTGTAATAAGTACAAGGCCTGCTGGTTATGTAAGCCAGTGGTTCTCAGCTATTGGGCCGTGACCCAAAAGTGGGTTGCAGGCAGGGTTATTATAGCTAACTAAAACTTTTCAGATTTTTTTTTTTTTTTTGGTATTTAATATAAATGTTAACTAAATAAAATATATAAGAAACCTTAAACTGATTTTATTTCTGCAACATTTACCACTGTCTTTTAATTTAACTTATACTAAAACAACTAAACAATGTTTAAAAAAAACTATATAGACTTTTTTTTAACGAATAAATATGACAAAAACACACATTTAAAGGTGCAAAGAGCAAGTCTCAGAGTTTTTGCAGAACTACGCCCCCTCTGGCGACAAGCGAAACTGCAACCAGTTGTGCACGATCATGGACCACACGCATCTTTTCTTGGATATGTTTTATGTTTCATGTTGTACTATTCTTCCGAACACAATTCCTAGTTTATGAAACTGTTCACTAACAATGGTAGTAAAACCAATTCTACATGTATCTAGCTTATGCTAAAGCATTACACATTTTACGCATCGTCATTTGTTGTCATACATAGATTGGCCGTATCAAACATTAGAGACTGGGCTATATCTTACCGTTTTATCAAGAAAAAAGCCAACTGAGGATCCCGTTTGAGACCAAGAGCAGACCAGAGATCTCTCCATTTGTTGAATGCCTTCCCGAGGTTGACTCTCGTCTTACTCCGACGCCTGTCTGACTCCAATTTGGACCTTTTGGTGGCACTAGACAAAATTTTTCTTTTCTTTACTTTACGTGGAGTTTGCGTTGGGGTTTGGAATGGACTACAAGCCGGTCTCTTTGAATTCATCTTCTACCTTTGACGCACGAGTTGTCTTCGCTGATGCTAAGAATGGCGGCGCCGGCGAATACACAAACCTGCGAGACAGCCTGGTGAGCGTGAACGCGCATGACGTCACGCCCAGTCTCAAATTCGAGCCCGAATCTCTCTTATATATTTTACTGTACAGGATTATAGAGGCAATCTCAGTGCGCAGAGAAGGGCTCATTCAGCCCATCAGGCAGTTCTTTAAGCATGTATAGGATAGAAAAACAGGTATTTTTAACATGAAAAGTTGCGCAATGCACCTTTAAAATGAAAATGGAAAAATAAAAATAAATTCAAAATATTTATTAAAATGTAATAGTATCTCAATGATACTAACAGTGGTCGCAGGTCATATGCAGACAGATAGGGGAAATGTTGTTGATGTTAAAGCCATAAAAGCCCAATCTTCTGTGAAATTTTGGTGCAAATTTGGTTGAAGCTAGGCAAGTTAGGCAGATGAAACATGACATTACATACTGTTGAACCAGGAACAAAACTACTAGGGCAAAAGTACATACAACCCAGACTCCATGCTGGAAAAAACCAGCACAATGTGCATCCAATCAAACTCTGTGGTATTTTATCAAAATGCATGACACAAGCCTATGCAGAGAAAAAAAATGCAACCCTGAATCCTTACTGGAGGGAATACAGAATACACCAGACTAAGGTGGTTAACTAGTCTCTCATTGTGGACAAGATGGTTAGGCTGGTCTTTAGGTTTTTTTAGCGGTTTTGGACACTTATCCGCTAGTCAGGCTTGGATGCCAGCTGAACATCCAGCTAAGACCAATAAATGAGCATTGTAATTATTTTTAGAATGTTGTTGTAAACATGCAGAATGTGTCACTATGATGTGTATGGTTGCCAGGGTGTTGCTATGCAGTCACTAACATGGTCTGAGGTTAAGAGACCACCTCAAACCAGCTAAGACCTCCATAGACTGGTTTATGTTCATGTGAATTGCACATAGTTTAGGAAATGTGAGGATATATGTATGATGTTTCTTGTAGAACTGACATATGTAAGGAATTGATTTGTAAACAGGAGTGTTTGGCCTGGCACAGCATGTGTGTTCAAAATATATGACAGCCTGACTGCTGAGTTGTCTCCCCTTTAAGCCCATTCAAAACTACAGCAGTGCCCCCTTCTGGTCATTATTAGTAAAACACACTGACGTAAGCTCTGTGCTTAATGTATGTTCAGCTCTGACATTTGAGTCGGCTGCCAACGCATGAAAAAGCCCCCTGCTTTTCATTAAAAACCCACTTTGTTCATCTCAGTGTCATTTTCATATCACAAGACTCACTCTGTCCTAAAGTTCAAGATATCAGAAAGGGACGTTTCTTATCTCTGCGCTTCCTCCCCCTTCTGTCTCTGCGACTATCTATCTATCAATCAATCAATCATTCTTTCACTCTATTCAATTGTCGAGACATTTTAAAGCCACAACAGGAATAATTGTTCTCTTCTGTGGTCATTGTGTGAAGAAGGCGCTGGACCAAAGAGGAACCTCTGCTCTGCCCACTTACTACAAAACCTGCCCTCTGCTCCCCAGCCTTCCCTTTTGGTGTGGGTATTAATGGAAGATCGGAGCGGGGTGGGGGTGGGGGGGTGGGGGGCTACATAAGAGGTGCGGCATCAGCCAATGGACTCTTATTTACCCCCGTCAATCTCCTGGTAGGGAGATAGTGCTGTGGATCTATTGATCACAACTCAGTGGAGCAGTAATCCTAGAGACTTGATTGATTCCGACTGTTGTGTAGGCCTCAGTGCTCGGCCCAATCCTCAATCCTTCTGTTCTAGCTCTCATACAGCATTGATATGCATGACAGGAGGCCGAGGCTGGGGCAGGAAGCAGAGGAGGGTATTAAGTGAGTATACAGGGCTTGAGAGCTAGCTGAGGTGAGGCCAGGCTTTAGCGCTGAAAGAGTTTCTCAACAGACGTGGCATCTGACTAGTGCTGCTCTAATGCCCCCATATCAGCTCTTACTTCAACTTTTGTGTCTTTCAGACTTGATTTTGAAGAATAAATTTGGTTGATTTTTTTTCTTCCTTTTTTGTAATATTACACATCGCTATACTAGTGCTTTGATTAGCTTGTAAAGCCCTGCAGTAAACATATTGTGCATTACCTAATTTCCCTTTTTTTTATTAAGAGTTTGTTTGGTTTTTGGTTTTAATTAGTGATGCTCTCTAATGATGGATGAAAAGAGAGGGTGAAATGAGATCGGGAAATCTGAATCACTGAAATCACCCATTTCAAAAACTATAGAGATACTCTAGTAAACCAACCCGATCACACTAAATGCGTCTCTATAGCACGCAGTGTGTTTATCGTGTAATTTATACGCGAAAATGTGTTTTTACGTGCATAGGATACGCATGGGTTGGTTAGGGTAGGTTTAGTAATGGTGTGGGGTGCGTGTGTATTATACGTTTGCGTAGAATTAGTGGTGAGGGGGGCGTGTGTTTTACACGCAAATGATCTGCGTATCAAATGCACGCGAAAACTGCGTATCATATGCACGTAAAAACTCATTTTCGCGTATAAATTGCACGATAATACACAATGCGTGCTATAGAGACGCATTTACGTGAGAACAGGCTGAGTAAACGTATAGTGCACTAGGTGCAATCCTATTACTTATGAATGGGAGAAACTACAACTCACAATATGGTGGAATACGTCCCACTTTCAAAATAACAGAGCCAATCGATAATTAGTAAAGTCATTGCGTCACTGGAGCTGTCGTTAGAAGCTCCGGTTCCCAACCTGAGACTCGTGCTTAGGACTGCATGTGCGCATTTGCTGGTCTAGCTTAAAAAAATACACTTTTTTAATGCTGATATAAGAAACATCATTTATGGGGCAGTTCATGTCAGATTGTGTTGCTGCTAAGCAGGTTTTGAGATGTCAGGATTCCCCCATTCAAATAGATAGGACTTTGGATGCCCGAAATAACTGCCGGAGACGTTGCAAATATGGCCGCTGAGTTAACAGACTTTCCTTGAAAGGGATTTTGCCCATGTGAGTACCAGAAATCAATATTTGTCAGAGCATGTGCACAAACCGCTAAAGCCACAGCTCCAACAAGCAAGGTTTTTTTCTTCCTACAGTTTCTGAATATGTGCTATGCTTTTTTAAAGCTCATTATTAAAATGTAAACAATAGGATTGTGCTCCATTCATAAGTAAATTGAGAATGGCTTTTCAATTTCAGTTCAGTTTATCAATATCTATGAACTGAATTAGAACTAATGTGAAACAGTATGAAGAACTGCACTTACATTTGTATAGCATAAAATTGCTTTAAACTTATATTTAATTCAGATTCAAAGAAATGGATATAACTGCTTTTACAGTGCAAGTGTATTTTTTTAATAATACATTTGATTTTCTGTATGAACTACCAATTAAAATATGATCATACAATAACAAATGGAGTATTTTCCAAAAACATTAGTTTATATTAATAATCAATGTTTTAATATATAGCAAAAAAATATAGCTCTTTTTAATCATTTAATGTTTTTTGGACCATAATGGTGAAAACAGGACACCTTTGATTCTAAATTCAATTCCAATTCCCCTAATTCAAGTCAATTCACCCTCATTAATTACATTCTGGATTCTGTGCAACCCTTGTATAGCTTATTATGGATAAGACAGTCTGTTTGCAATTACAGCTGTACCTGTTTATCTGTGTTCAAGTAATGGTCATTGTAGGTCTGTCACAGTTGCCTCAGGCAGTGTTCAGCAGAGCTGTTTATTTGCATGTGTGTGTTTATGTGTGTGTCTGGACCTTTCACAGGCCTGACAGCTGCTGGGGGTTGGTTACAAATCCAAAGTGGAAAAAACCACTAAACTACCGGTACTTGAATATATGTTGGGTTTGGCAAGTATCGCTTTGCTAGAGCACAAAATGTTTGTTTTTTCTGGTTCACATCGTCAGTAGTGTGTCTCGATTCACTCATCCAGAGGTTCCACATGGACATAGACCTCATTTCAAATAAGAATTAAAGAAATAATCATCTAATGGCAGCCACAGACAACAAAGAAATATGTACAGCCTCATAGACCATAAAACATATTTTGTGTCATGGCCTTAAGTGCACATACTGTTGAGCATTGAAGAATCCTTTGAGATGATCATTTTTAGATCACTCATCAGCTAAACCATGAATGATTCATTTGATTCATACCACGCTCTCTCAAACATAGCTTGTAAAATGGCCAAAAGAAGCACGGTTTTATACATAAACGGCATCTTTAACAAAAATGAATTAAAAAGAAGGCATGAATATGTATGTAGTATCCCTCTGAATTCTGGACAGTGTGAAGTACAGTACAAGGTGGTGAGGCTATTTAATTATTAACATTTTTAAGCTTTGCTCACTGGGAGTTATCTCATCATATCAACATATATATTACTAGTAGGGATTCTTTTTTACATAATCTTTGGTATGTTGTAAATGCAATTTATAGCCGTGTGGTGTTTTTAATAGTTTAGCCATAAACATTTATGAGAGTAAATTACACATGAGAGTAATTCAAATTGCCTCGATGTCTAAAAAGTAATGCTTTATTTAGTTTGTTGGATAACAAATAGATGATTTACAGTTCACTGCCATTCAAAAGTTTTTTTTTTTATGTTTTTAAAAGAGGTCTCTTATGCTCACCAAGGATGCATTAATTTGATCTAAAATACAGAAAAAACTGTAATATTGTGAAAGAATATTATAATTAAAAAGAGCTGTTTTCTGTAATATATTCATGTGATAGGAAAGCTGAATTCTTAGCATCATTAAGTCTTCAGTGTCACATGATCCTTAAGAAATCATTCTAATAGGATGATTTGCTCAAGAAACATTTCTTATTATTATCAAAGTTAAAAACAGTCGTGCTGCTTCATCTTTTTGTGGAAACCGTGATACTTTTTTCAGGATTATTTGATGAATAGAAAATTCAAAAGAACAGCATTGTTTTGAAATATATTTTTTGTAACAATTTTATCTTGCTTTCACTTTTGATCAATTAAGTGTCTCCTTGCTGTATCCAGAATCCAGAATCCAGAATCGGTCTGTCTTCGCCGGCCAAAGATGGTCAGCGCAGACCACAACGATCTGCCCAGGTCTGTCGGTCCTGGGCGAGCCCCATCCAATTGTGTCCCAGATCTTGTCGTAACAAGTCGCGCCATCGTGTTGCAGGGCGTCCGCGTGGCCGCTTGATGTCAATCGGCAACCAGACGGTGACTTCGCGCGTCCATCTTTCATCCGTCCGCCGCATCAGGTGCCCGGCCCAGCGCTTCTTGGCCTTGTTGGCCAATTCCACCGCATCGGCCACCCTGGTCATGGCCCGCAGCTGCTCGTTGCGGACGTGGTCGATCTGTTTAACCCCGATCATGCGGCGTTCGTTTGCGCGTTCAGTCACGGCCAGCTTTTGCCGGTCGGCCGCCGTCGTTGTCCAGGTCTCGGACCCGTAGAGCATGGCCGGCAGGACGGTGCTGTTGAATAGGGTTGCCCTGATGTCCGGGTCAACGGCTCTGTTGGTGGCTGTCTCGGCAATTGACCAATCCTGTGGTCGGTGGTTAGCTCCTGGCCCAAGTAGATATAGCTATCGACTTGTTGGAGCTGATGCTGGCTGACATGAAGGGTGGTGTCTGCCACCTGGTCGTTGCGCATCCACTTGGTTTTGGCCAGATTGATTTTGAGGCCGATCCGAGCACCAGCCTGGTTGAGCTGGTCGAGCCGCTGCTGTACATCGACCGCCGAACAGCCTATTAGCACGATGTCATCTGCAAAGCGCAGGTGATTGAGCCAGCGGCCGTTGATCTTGATGCCGACCTCGTTCCAGTTGAGCTGCCGGAAAATTTGCTCGAGGCAGGCGGTGAAAAGCTTAGGCGAGATGGTGTCGCCCTGCTTGACCCCGCGGCCGACCTCGATGTTAAGCGGCCAGTCGAACAGGGTGATGGTGGTGGCGCAGTTGCTGTTCAGCTCCTGCAGCAGGGCCACATGCTCGTCACCAATGCCTTGTTGTTAGAGGGCGAGCAGCACGGCGTTGATCTCGACCAAGTCGAAGGCCTTCTCGTAGTCGATGAAGGCCAGGACCAGCGGCATCTTGTACTCCCTGGTCCGCTCGAGCAGCTGGTTCAGTACCTGCACATGATCCATGGTGCTAAAGCCAGATCTAAATCCGGCCTGCTCGACAGGCTGCTGTTCGTCTAGCTGCTTGGCCAACCGGTTGAGCAGCACCTTGGTGAAGATTTTATATACGGCCGACAGCAGTGTGATCGGCCGGTAGTTGCTGAGCAGCTCATGGTCGCCCTTCTTGAACAGCAGTACTGTCTTGGCCGTCTTCCACTGTTTGGGGATTTGACATTGTGCCATGTAGCGGCTGAATCGGGTCGCCATGGCCGTCCAAAGGGAGTGGCCGTCTGCTTTGAGCAGATCGATCTCCACGCCGTCCAAGCCAGGCGCCCGGTCTGCCTGTGCCTGCTCGACTGCATGTCGGACCTCGCTTTCCAGCACTGGTAGGATGGGCGGCAGCTGGTCGAGTTGAAGGTTGGGTGGGGCTACGGGCACCTTGCTGGCGAATAGATCACTGTAGAAACGCCTGCACTCGGCCTCAATGCCGGACCGAGTCCTGGTCATCCGCCCGTCTGCCGTCTTCAGTGCTGGTATTTGGCCACGCTGCTGTTGCATC
This sequence comes from Rhinichthys klamathensis goyatoka, assembly GCF_029890125.1. NCBI lineage: Eukaryota > Metazoa > Chordata > Actinopteri > Cypriniformes > Leuciscidae > Rhinichthys > Rhinichthys klamathensis. The sequence goes on from NW_026606581.1 coordinate 4,024,801, forward strand.
GCCCGCCTGCACTTTTTCAGGCTCTTGCGGCCCTCGGCTGTCGCCAGCAGGCGCCTCTGTCTGTATTGATCGAGGTCGGTCTTGAGCTGCTGCCGGATCTGCTTGCACAGCAGGCCGTACTCAACATGTGTGGGTCTTTGCTGTATAAAAGTTTTAATTTATTAAAAATCTTATTGAGCCCAAACATTTGAACAAGTGTCCCATGTGTCGCTTTTATGTTTCAGCAGGGTGTTTGTGAGCCTCTGTGCACACTTTTGTCAAGTTTGTCAAGTCTACAGACTTCACAGCGGACTCTTACCCAAGAGTCAGTGCAGCAAAGTGTAAATTCACACAAAGGCTTAAGGGTGCCAGTTGGGACAGAGCAAACTCCAAGTGGTTTAATTCTTGTTTCAGCATTTTAACATTGAAAACATACACACTTCACCTTTGAATAAATGAATGGCCACCTAATAATTTTCCCTCTCTCTTCCTTTGGTCTTCACTGTTAATTCAGGTGATTGGTTAATAGGATGCAGCCAATTAGCTCGTACCCTTTGTTCGTTTACAAAATTGCACCCAGATGGATGAGCAGCAGCAGCTGAATGGTTTATGGTGAAAGAAGCTAAAGGTGTTGAGTTCCCTTCGCTCCCTCTACTGCAGATGTGGACTCTGTTACCAACTGATTTATTTGATCTGGACATCTGGTGCATTAGCATAGGGTTAATACAGTCCTGTTAAAGAAGAGGAACACACTCCCCCGTGGCCTACAAAGCACATCTACAATGCAAACACCAAATCTGGATGAGTTGGTGATACATGGAGAATTGTGAGACGTTATCTGTCTGTCTGCCTGCCTCTAAGCCCTATTCGCACGGGACTAGATTTCCCTGTGGAGATCAGGTAAATTTGTTTCACAGATGTACTTGTACTTGTAATTCTAATCCTGCCCGGACAGGAATTCCTGTGATTGCTTCTCCATTTCTTTTGACCTTCATAACGTAGCCAAAGCTAACTTTTATCGTTCCATTGCCTTGTGCACCTTATTAACTTCCTGGGTAAAATAACAGGTGCACAACACAAATCAATTGTCAGTATATATATAGATACTGAAAATGTATTATTTAAACAACTACGTCAACTTATTCTACCAACCCAAACCCTCACACCTAGCCCAGACCTAACAGTCTACTAAAACTTTAATGAGAGTTAGATGACATGTAGTTGCAAAGTTACAATGTTACAAAATACTATTTCAAATAGATGTTATTTTGAATGTTATACCTATTCATCAAAGAATCCCAAAAAAATCTAAGCAGCGCAACTGTTTTCAACATCAAGAAGCAGAAATGTTTCTTGAGCACCAGTTCGGCAAATAAAAAGTTTTCTGAAGGATCATGTGATCTTAGGCTAAATCTACATTAATCCAGATACATTTGAAAACGGCGTTTTGTTTAAAAGCCCTCTCCGTCCACACTAGCGTTTTCAGGTGTTTTCGGACGTTTCAGTGTGGATGAGAAACTTCACATAATAGCACATAACAGGCACAATACCGGTAAACATGAATATCTATTGGTACAACATGGATCACATGACTAAACTTACGTCATCGTTTTCAAATACCTCCGGCTTCACAGTCCAAACTACAACGCGAAAACGGCACTTTCAAATTTATCCACTTTTGAGAGCGTTTTCAAAAAGCTTCGTTTTCATTCATAAAATCGCAGTCTCAGTGTGGACGGAGCCAAAACGGAGAGAAAAAGATGCGTTTTCAAACGAAAACGTATTAGTGTGGACATGGCCTTAGTAAAATCACAGGCCATGACATCACAGGTGTCCTATGTTAATAATTGTAACTCAAATGACGTTTTAATAAACTAATCCTAACCAAAGAGTTTTTCATTCTGTGTTGCTCTCCACTGCTGTGCTTTTAAAGGGTTTCTAGCTCCCTGTGTCTCGCTGGCTGTCTTGTCGCTGGTTGGCATGATAATACAGTCTCCTCACTGGGAGGGTGCTTTGTTTCTTTGCTGTGTGGTTCCCAGGCTGAGTGTAGGCAGAGCGGCACTGTGCAGTTTAAATGGGAGCAGCGAACCCCCGTCCGTGCTTATCTGCTCTCTCGCAGCAGTGCTGAGGCAGGGAGCTTCTGGCTCATTAGAGCAGCGGGCAGCATATCCCACACTGCACGGGTCTCACTCGTATGTCATCACTGCCAAGGGCCCGCAGCCGCCGCTAGTCATAGAGCTGAGACCAGACTATGGATGACGTAATGTCAACAGCTTTTGTTGGTAGGAAAAAAAACTGGCTGAGAAGTGGTGGATGGATTTTTTTGTTTTGCACACCTTAGAACATTCGTCAGCCAGTCAGAATCAAGCACTCAACAGCCCTTTAAGTTTCTATAATGTAATGTAATTTAGTACTTTTTGGGATTTTTTTTTTTTTACAGTGTCCTTGTTACATATTTTACATGTTAGTAACAACAGTAATTTATGCATAGTTACAAGCAACTAACCCTAAACTAAAACCAAATCCTAATATTAACCCTATAGTACGTACATGTTATTTATTATTATTACACAGTACTTAAATGTATAATTACACTCACTGGAACATCTTAAAAAACAATTGTAATTACAATATGGATAATAATTAAGCTTTTTTTTAATGAAGTGCTATTTGAATAAGCCATTTGTATGGACATAAGGGGGGGAAATCTGGCTTTGGTAAATTATAAAAAGTAATTTATGACAAAAACTTTAATTATGAGATAAAAAGTCAAAGATTTCTCATAAAAATCTGAAATTATGAGGTAAAAATACAAAATCGTGACAATTTCTTTGACAATTTCTTTGATTTTTGCTTTTGTTCTTATTTCTTAATTTTGACTTGTTAACTTTTCATTTTGACTGAAAGTCTGACATTTTATCTCATAATTTCAACTGAAATAATGGCAAAAAACTATTGACAAAAGTCTAAATTATTAGATAATTCAGAATTATAACAAAGTCGAAATTGACAAAAAAAGTCACAATAATAAAACAATTTACATATCATATTCGTGACTTTTTATTTTCATGATTTTTTTTTTTTTTAATATATATATATATATATTATGATATGGCTGAAATTAACTTCCATTCATATGAGACAAAAGAAATGCAACAGAAGATGATAACAGGCTTCTCCCAGCATGTGAAATTTTCTCAAAGTGGACAAATGGCCTGGATCAGTGCGACTTTCATCTTAAAATAACAAGCATAACTACAAACACTCAATACTAAAGATCGATTCGCTACATAGTGTGTTAGCTCTTATTTTCACTTAGGGAATACACACAGAATCACAATTTCACTGTGGAGGGACAAAACCAGCATGTAATCGAAGTAAAACACTAATAATACCATTCTCACATGTGTCCAATTAGCTGTATGGTTTCTGCCTGTTTTGTTTGTCACTCTGTGCATGTACATATGTGGTTTAAAGTAATATTTTGAAGACTGATTGCCTTCTCTGCTGGCTTACAGAACATTCCAATGATTGCCGTCGCTCTTACACAGTTGTTTTAATGCATTAGCTGTGGTCCAGATTGAAGGACGTCTTAGACTGATGGATGAATTTGACCAGGCGCCTGCAGTTACTTCAGCATGAGAAATGGCACAAGCCTGGTTGTGTGCGTATCCGTATGTTTGTGTGTCTGTGCGCTCTGTACACCCAATAGGGCATGAGGTTCTGAGAGTGGTAGCAGATGTGGACAGCATGGAGGTAGATACAAGGCCATTTGGGCCTTGGGCCTGCTGGGTGGACGGGGTCCAGAATGGCACTGACTGTGGCTCTCCTAACTCAAACACAGCAGATTAGAAGCTGATGAGAGAGAGAAGGCCATGGATAGAAGCCAAAAGCTTGTCTCATCCCCTCAACTGAACAGGGATTGATGGTTAGCAGGGTAATCTGTGTGGATGATCCAGATAGCTGCCTCAGCTAAACACAGGAAGAGAGAATGTACGGGCTAACCAGAAAATACACAATGAGATCCTTTAGATATTGGGGCCAAAATTATCAGCTATGAATGAAAGTTTTTTTGTTTTTTTTTGCTAGTGTTGTAATTTGGAAATTAATACTTGTAATAATATAATATAATAATAAGTATAAGTACATTATATTACTTATTTTATACTTATTATAATATGAGTATATATATATATATATATGTGTGTGTGCAATTATATATATATACCGTAATTCCTCAAATAAAGGCCGGGGCCTTTATTTACCTGAACTGCAGATGGTAGCCGGCTTTTATTTGAAGCAGGCTTTTATTAGAGGCAGGCCTTTATTTCTAATTCGCGATCCCCGCCCGCCCGCCCGCCAGCCAAGTTTCCATGGTGACGCGACATGCTTGGCACGTGTTCACCACAGCCAAAATAGCGCTGTATGACAGATGTAGCGCTTTTATTTCTAAAAAATTAACAAACTTGCTTACCATGTCATCAACTATCTTCTATTCTGACTCTCAAATCCGTGTAAGTGAGTTTGTTTTGTCGTTTAAAACCCTTTATAAATGATCTTGATCTGTAACGTGAGATGGGCACCGCAGTTCGGAGATTCCTGTTGTATTTGTTAAGTTACAGCGCGTGAATTCTTCAGTTTCTCCCGAAATACATGAAAGTAAGTGGCCGGTGAACTGGGAGAAGAATAGAGTAAACTTTATAGTTACTTACACTGTGTATCTGATATGAATAAAACACGTCGCCAAATATATTTGAATGGATTGTTATTGCTGCTTCCATAGACACCATTGTGTATTTTACAAACTATAAATTTATTGTTTTGCTATAAATCATATCTATTTAAATGTCTGAAACCTAAAATAAACATGTGGTTAAAAACACTGAATAGTTGTGATATATGACAAGCGCTGAGCGCGTCCGTCTTTGAGTGTACACTCATTTAAAGTGTAAGTTACCTATTCACACTATTTTTTCCCCGGCCTTAATTTGAGACCGGCCTTTATTTGTCCGCGTTGACCACGCCCCCGGCCACTATCAGAGGCCCGGCGTTTATTTGAATACCGGTCTTTATTTGAGGAATTACGGTATATATATATATATATATATATATAATTAAATAATATTATCGCATAATCCAGTTTACTGTGACATGTACTGTGGTATTCAGTTACTCATACTATGACATAGACTTTGGTCATGCCCTGCAGGATAGTATAGAATTACTGGAAAGTGGAGGTAGAGAGAGGAAGAACTAGGATATGAATTACCAAACCTGCATCAGCAGCACTATTGGTACAAAGTCATGGGTATACATATAACTGTTATTACAACATTTACTGTTATTACAACAATAATTAACCATAATTATGCATGAGCAAAAAGAGAGAGCATAATCATTTCTATTTAAAGGCTGCAAATATCCCAAACTAATGCCATAACAAAAGAGCTTTTCTAAGCCATCATTAACTTTTTTTTTGCTAAAGTCACATGCAAATTCAATTGATATAATAAATGCATGAAGATGCAGCGTGATCAGAATCTGCCTACATGACTTTAAAGGGATCATTAATTGCCTTCCATCGTGTTGTTCTATCAGGGGCTTTTCAAGACAAGGACACTTGAAGATGATCTTCATTCCCTTGATAGGCAGCAGATGGAGGACTCCAAGGTGGCTCCTCCCCAATTGCAAAGGGTCATCTGATCCATTTGCAATACGAACAGTAGTTTTCCAGGAACCTCTAGAAGTCTCCATGGGAAATGTTGAAAGGAGATGCCCTTGGCATCTGTGTAGCCACAGTTTTGGCAACTTAATTGTTAATGGGTTGATCTAAATCACACTCACATCAGTAGTTGTTTGGAAAGTTTCCACATCATAAAAGCCAGCAGATATGGTGCTTCGTTTATATGCAGTCATAACTCCAGATACAACATGCCCAGCAGGCACCATGGCACCAACTCCTGTGCTTTGTGCCATACAATTATCCATGGAAGTAATATGGAAATATAGAGCCATGGAAATATAGACTACAACCATCTACATCTACAACTACTACATCTTATACAACATTATAAATCTTGGTAACACTTTAGTTTGGTGACCAATTCTCACCATTAACTAGTTGCTTATTAGCATACATATTAAATATTAGCTGTTTATTAGTACTCATAAAGCACATATTAATGCCTTATTCTGCATGACCATATTCTACATCATTTAATCCTACCCAATTCCTAAACATAACGTTTTTAATGTTGTTTATGTCTACATGGTGTTTTTAATATGCTTTGAGATACACCATGTGCAAATTCATAAGTCAACACCATTGCTGAGTATTTTCTCTTTAAAACTGCAGTGAACTAGCCTGGGAAAACCCAGACAACTTCCAGCAAATTTAGATTTGCTCTGAAAGTTAGTCTGGCAAAGAGCTCATTCAAGCCCATTTCCAATCCGTCGAAATCGAGGCACCAATCAGAAACGTTGGGGCGGGCTTTACACGATGACGAAAGCGCTGGGATTTTGAAGCAGATTTTGTAGCCTACATTACAAAGATGGATGCCGCCGTCGAACATCACTCGTTCGAATCGGCTATCGCGTCTTTTTTAAGCGATTTGAACGTTTCCTTTTTGTTAAAAACCGAGCAAAGAACAACACTCAGAGATGTTTCTCCGCCGCTCTGCATACGTCATCTCCTTCATCGCTCTGATTGGTTTTAGGTCTATCCGCGACATCCGTTGGTGACGCCCCTCTGGAAATGATTTGTCTATGACGCTTTGCCAGACCATAACTCAGTTGAGAATGGTCTGGTTTTAACCAGGCTAGCAGTGAACCAAAGAAAATCTCAAAAACGCAGTTTGAAATCGCCAGTGTTTCTGACGTCACAAACTACCTTGTAACCAATCACGTCAACATGTGGGCGGGCTTTAGCATTTCATTAATTGCGAAGCAAGGAAGCCAGGTTATCCCGGTATATTTTTCTGTTTATATAAAAAATAAGGTACAAATATAGCGGGTGAATTATGCATATGATGCATATTACAGTGTTATGATGAACTAGATGTCTTTCTCCACTGACTTGAAGTTGTTCAAAGCATTTCTAAGAAGGCAGCTGTCTGACTCTGAGATGGCGAACGGGAACATATGTGAACAGGTTTGTGTAACATTAGCAACACATAGCAACGCTGTTTGATAACATAGTCATGCAAAATAAGGCTAATCATATTAATTACCTTTATGTGTCCAATGTTGTAAAGAGCTGGTGTGGATCTCTGAGCTGGTGCGAGTGAGTGGGGGCGGGGGTCATTTGCATATCCATGGTTCCGTGTATACTAAATGAAGCAAGGGTGTAGAGTTACTGTACATTCAAGCTATCTTTGGGCATGACTTTTTTTTCACAGGAAAAAAACATTTTAATATGAAATTTTGGAGATCAAATATGAGATTTAAGGAATACAATTTTTGACTGCAGGGGGACTTTAACAACTACCTTACTAACTATTAATAAGCAATAAATTGGGGGTTATTGAGGCAAAGTCATAGTTGATAGTGAATATGTGTTCCCAGACCTAAAGTGTGACCTAATTCTTCATCACTACCATTCTTAATATCGTTTTGTTTTTGATTTTGAAATAAGTCTCTTATATGCTTACCAAGGCTGCAAAATGTAATTCATTTTTGTGATGGCAAAACTGAATTTTCAGCATCATTACTCCAGTCTTCAGTCACATGATCCTTCAGAAATCACTCCAAAATGCTGATTTTGTGCTCAATAACCATTTCTCCTTTTCCAGAATTCTTTGATGAATAGAAAGTTCAAAAGAACAGCATTTATTTGAAATGGAAATCTTTTGCAAAATTATACGTCTTTACTGTAAAGCATCCATGCTGATTAAAAACATTTAAAAAAAACGGACACCAAACTTTTGAACAGTAGTTTATATTATTGTCATCATATTAAATTCATTATATTCTAGAAGTAGATATTCCTTGTCTTAAGAAAACTATAGAAATGCAATAGATAGAACTTCAAGAGTATCTTTGATAGTATGGCTTTAAAAAGTTGTTTTACATTACTTTTCATATTTCAGCACTGATATTAGCATGGTTTGTTTTCTTACTCCTCAGAGAACTGAAGTTCTTCTCTCTGCTTCGACCTTGTGAATTTACAGCCTTGTTAACAGGAAGTTCCTTTGCACTAAGAAGCTTTTCATTTTAAAGCAACCACCACATTTTAATGTTGGTACCCCGCAATTACGGACAGGAAGGGCTCCCAGTTTTCCACATTATGAGCTGCATTAAAGCAGAATCAGCTGGGCTTGCGCTGCCAGCTCTATTTTGGAGGCTGGTTTTTCATGATCAAATCTGAGTTGGCTCACTGCCTCTTTCTATTCAGCTCATTCTGTGAGCATTACACCATTACAACTGTCAGTCATTTCCCAGCATAAAAGGCCTCATTTGAAAGGCTCAATGAAAATCTCATATCTTACATGAAACAGCCTTGATTTATGTCTTTCCTTTGCTCTCTCTGAGAGGCATAACGGTCCTGCATGGCTCAGATACAGCCTTTCAACGTGTAGGCAGAGACACAGGAAATGTGTATGTTGTTTTTTCGGCCTCATGTTTTTGCTCAGTCAATATCTGCCAACAGCAGGTGGGAGGAACAAACTGCAAAAGAGGGCCACAATGGTGTAAAGTGCAGGGCTCAAATTTGTGAGGGATGAATGGGTTTTATGTGTTTTTACCCAGAGTGCCTCAGAAAAGTCGTCTCTAACTACTCTCAGACTTGAGGGGGTCTAACTGAGGGTGAAATGGGGGGGAAAAAAGGAAAAAAATAAATAGCTGGAACTTCCAGTTCACCTTGAATGCAACTACTTCTATTTTTAATATTGACAGATGTGTGCTAGGCCCTCAATTGAGACTTTATCTTTGTCATTTGCGCCTTTATTTCACACAGTATGACTTATTAATGACAATGTGAGCTGTATTTTCACAATGTGACTTTATATAATACAACTGAGACTTAATATCTCACAGTGTGACTTTAGTGTGATATATCAACTATATCTCGTAATTGTAATTTTATATCTCACGGTGTGACACTTTTTTTCTTATTCGTAAATTATTACACTCTTTAAAATAAAGGTCCTTTATTGGCATTGATGGTTTCACAAATAACTTGTAATATCCGTTGAACCTTTCCATTGCATAAAAGACTCTTTATTGGGGGGAAAAATGCAAGTTATTAAAATGTTCTTCACACTAAAAAAGGGGGTTCTTCAGATAACCTAAATTGGTTCTTCTATGGAATTGGTGTTAAAAAATTAAAATAATAATAATAATATATATATATTAAAAACCTTTTGAAGCTTTATTTTTAAGAGTATAGCTCATATGGAGGCCTATGAAAGTATGACGGAAATGGCTTCATGAGAATATTCAACAAAAACAATTAACAAGTTTTGTCTGTATAGTGCACTTTGATATGAAAATTTAAAGATATATTTTTTAAGCTCAGTAGGAAAGCAAGTAAATGTATTTGAGTGCATTTTAACATATTCAGACAAAATATTTTTTTACATTCAGAAGTCTAATTCTGGGCATGTTATTATGAGGTCTTGAGACAGAGGAAAGACATATAGAGTCTAGATAGTTTCCAGCACAATTATCTGGTGTTAAATGTTGCATATCGTTGCTCACTATGTTTCTTTGCTATCAGCCTATCGTCATTAAATTAACCATCAGCAGCTCTCTCGCGTTAATGTGGGGAACTGCATGGCGAGGGGGAATCAGGATTTGGTCTAGAGAAAAAAATGATACCCCAAAAGCCCAGGGCCGTCTACACCCCTGATGTGAGGGGAGTGGTACAGTCTTGTTTTGGCAGGGTTGAGTGGTTGACAGCCTGACTCTTCTGCATGCTGCTGACAGAGGGGAAGAAATGCAGGTTCTCAGGTCTGTGCCAGGCAATGGAGGCCAACAACCAAACAGCTGTGATGCTCCTTTCAGAAGGCCAGACTTTATACTGCCAGGCTGCACTGCCACCATGTTCAAATCATGGCCCTGTTTCCCAATAGCACCAGGTGCACCTAGAAAAGTCTTCTTGAAGGACATGGAAAGTGTGTCAGTTGAGAGTTAAAGTCTCTGTTTTTAAAGCGGTTGTAAATGTGGGAAAATCCACTGAGTCGAACCAAATGTTTTATAACGAATACGATTTAGCGCTCTTTTTGATTTCATTGCCGTTTGAGGTTTTAGATAAATGCTGCTTCGGATGGTCTTGATTAACAAGTGGTTACTAGCCGTAGCCAACACTCGGAAGATTTAGTGTAGCACTGTAACATCTTACAGATAAATCTAGCAAATATTGGTTTCAGGTTTAGATTTCTATTTTAGTTCTGAAACAAAAGTACTTAAAAATAACATAATAAAACATAAAAACTTAAGTCAAGTTTCATTTACATCCATTTAAGTTTATGTATTTTATTTAGGGACATTTCATTTCATTTTTATTTGTTAAATGTATTTTTTTTAAATAAATTGTATGTTTGGGGGAACATTTGTTTATTTATCCATGTCATTTTATGTAAAATATATGTAGATCATTATAATATATAATATATATATATTTTTTTTGACTCCAACAGACATTATTTATTACAACACATAAATAATGATAAATAAAGAAATATCTAATATTTTTATACTGTACAAATTGTATATTTTATACAAATATATATATATGTATATTGCATTTTTATATTTTCAAAAAACATAATATTTTATTTATTATGCTGTTTTCCTCATGGGGACCAAAAAAATTGGCATTTTGTCCCCACTATGTACCTGACACACACACACACACACACACACACTAAATATTATATTATATTATATTATATTATATTATATTATATTATATTATATTATAATATACATTGAAGTTGTGGTTTAAAAATAAACATTAAGTCAGCTACACTGTTTACTTCTGAAGTAAAAAAGTAGCGATTCTATTCGAGAAATGTAGCGATTCTTTTCAAGGTTGTTATTACAAATTTAATACAATGTAAATATGTTAATTACAATGTAATTATGCATTGTTTACAGTGTTATTATACATTTATTACAATGTAACTATACATTTATTACAATGTAATTATACGTTTATTACAATATAAATATACGTTTATTACAATGTAATTATACAGTACAGTATTATATGTTTATAACAATGTAATTATGCATTTATTAGTGTTATTATACATTTATTACAATGTAATTATACAGTACAGTATATTATACATTTATTACAATGTAATTATACGTTTATTACTGTGTATTTATACATTTATTACAGTGTTATTATACATTTATTACAATGTAATTATACGTTTGTTACAATGTAATTATAGGTTTGTTACAATGTAATTATACGTTTGTTACAATGTAATTATACGTTTGTTACAATGTAATTATACGTTTGTTACAATGTAATTATACGTTTGTTACAATGTAATTATACATTTGTTACAATGTAATTATACATTTGTTACAATGTAATTATACATTTGTTACAATGTAATTATACATTTGTTACAATGTAATTATACATTTGTTACAATGTAATTATACATTTGTTACAATGCATTTATTACAGTGTTATTATTCATTTGTTACATTATTATTTTGTTACATTATTCTTTTTGAAAAAAGTAGCGATTCTTTTCGGAAAAAGTAGCGATTCATTTTTGAAAAAGTAGCGATTCACTACTTTCGAAAAAGTATCAATTCATTTTTGAAAAAGTAGTGATTTAACTGACTCTGTAATTCAGCTACACTGTTTAATTCTGAATACTACATTTTATTCTGGAGCGCTTAACGTTATCGTTTTCTCAGAGTTTAGGCTCCTGTGTAATAGTAGCCTAGACTATTAAGCAACTCAAACATACCAAACCAACAATTACTAAAAACACACAAAAACTGATTTTGCAAGGGCATTGAACTAGTATATTTAAAATGCAAACCATACCAATTTCGGTTATCAACTGTATCAATTTTGTTTTAGGGATCACACAGGGATCACACGGGGCACTACAATCACCATGAGATTTTAGGGCTAACCCAACTATAAAAATCAGATCAGCCACTCCTAAAACAAATCATCCAGTTTATAGGATTACTGTATATTGCTTATGAGCTAATTTCCCATAGAAAGGCACAGCAATTCATCTCTCAGTGTAAAACTATAAGGCATGCAGAATCACATGGATACATCAACAGTATTACCCAAGTATATCATTATTGAACTGTTTTCAAGTGGTCAATGCAAACTACATTAGCCCATTAGCCCAACAGTTGAGCTCACTGCGTGTCATGGCAGTTCGCCAGGCGTAATATCATTTCAGGGGAATATTTTGTGTAATTACGTAACAATTTATTAATTGACCTTTTTGTATATGACAAGGCTTTAAACATACATTTAATTTGACAAATATGCTGGAAAGTAGTCACTGGAAAATTACCCCACAGTGCTCAACATATGCAGTGATTTAGCCCGGCTGTGGTCAGAAAAGTGCCGTAATCTCCAAACGCTCAGCCCACCCAATGACTTCTCTGTAAGGAATGCTTCTGTCCAAGGCTGCTAGTAATTAACCAGCATTTATTACAAGATTTATGTAGTGCGGTTGCTTTATTTTTAACTCTCTTAAGTTTATCCATACTCGTCTGACATGACATAACAGCTGGTTTCAGCTAAAGCTATGACTTTGCACAAAGGGTAGCTGGAGAATAATTGAAGGGTAATGTAAAGTTTAATAAACATGCTAAGTGATCTTGAGCTCTCTTTGTTCCGGTTCCAACATTAGTTCCCAGAGAATTCCCACATGGAACAGAATAACCGCAAAGTTATATAATGCTCTGCATTAGATTATCATCTGCATAAAGGCCTATGGATGCCTTTGAGAAGGTTGTGCTGATAAGGCATTTACACATAATTTCCTTTTTTAGATGTTTAAATGAGGTGTTTTAAAAACAGTGCTCACTCTGTATTCTTGGAAGTATTCTTTATTTTGTTGTTGCTTTACTCCACTGAACCACAGAGGATCGGCTTGGCTTTTTAAAACTGATCAACAGAAAAACTACAAATTGGTCAAAATGTATATGTTTATTGAACATAAAATTACAATTTGCATAAAACGACTTACCCTCTTCAAGTCAGTGTTTAGTAAATGCTAGTTTCAGCAGTAGCATATTTAGGATGGGTAACTGCAAAAGAACGCGTTGTGTTTCTAATGTGGAGTGTTTGGATAATGCCAAACATACTGTATAGTCTCATGACAAAAATGTACTTTAAGATTCTCTTAAATGCTTTCTGGCAAACCAAAGTTGAGATGTCATCTTGACATCTTGTTCACAGTGGCTTTCTTTTCGCCACTTTCCAATTAAACTGTGGTGCACCCAGGAAAGAAAAAAAAAACTCTCGGATCTTGCCCACTGAAGCTTGTAACTCCTTCAGAGTTTGTCATTGGCCTGTAATCTCCTTCCACATTTAGTTTTTGAGAGCAGCGTGCTCTATGTAAATTTACAGCCGTGCCACTTTCCATTTATTAATTATAGATTTAACTGTATAGGGATATTTAATGACTTGGATATCCTCTTGTATCCATCTTCCATCCAAAATGACTTTTTCACAAAGTTACACAACATTTGACCTCCCAGATACAGAAGTATTTATGATACAATCAGTGAATTGATTTCCTTTTTATTTTACACTGATGACATGAAATAAATGTTTTGTTTTGTTTTCTCTAATACACCATGGGCACAATTAATGGCACCATTTTATTTAATACTTTTTACAACCTGCTTTTGCCGAGATAACAGCTCTGAGGTTTTGCCAGGTCCATGTTGATACACTCTCCTCTTCAGTTTTCTATAGTATTCAGGTCAGGGGACTGGAATGGCCATGGCAAAACCTTCGTTTTGTGCTCAGTGACCAATTTCTGTGTTGATTTTGATGTTTGTTTTGGATCATTGTCCTTATGGAAGATCCAACCCCAGTCCATTATAAGATTTCTAGCAGAGGCTGTCAGAGTTTGATTTGTATGTTGGCATTTGATAGAATCCATGATGCCATGCATCTAAACAAGATGTCCAGGACATCCAGCAGAAAAATAGGCCACCAACATTAAAGATCCAGCAGTATACTTAATCGTACACATGGGGTATCTCTGTGTGCTTGCTGCCTAGAAGCTCTATTTTTAGTTTACCCTGACCATAGAACCCAGTCCCGTTTGAAGTTCCAGTAGTGTCTGACAACTGAATATGCTGGAGTTTGTTTTTGGATGAGAGCAGGGTATTTTTCTTGAAACCCTCCCAAATGACTTGTGGTGATTTAGGTGCTGTTTGATTTTTTATATATATATATATATATATTTACTTTCTGACCCCAAGACTCAACTATTTTCTGCAATTCTCCATCTGTGATCCTTGGAGACTCTTCTCTGTGCATTAAGACGACATAGACGTGTCCTCTTCCAGGCAGATTCATAACATTTCCTGTTGATTGGAACTTCCTAATTACTGCCCTTATGGTGGAAATGGGAATCTTCATTTTGTTAGCTATTTTCTTTCTTTTTTTTATGAAGCTCTACAATCTTTTGCTGCACATCAGAACAATATTCTTTGGTTTTACCCATTGTGATGGATGATTAAGGGAAGTTGGCCTTTGAGTTACCTCATATTTATACTCCTATGAAACAGGAAGTCATGACTGGATAATTTCATGTTCCTGGTCCCCCTGGTGTGCTAAAAATTGTAAATATGGAGGGGAATATACTTCAGATATATTTTACTCATAAGCACACACTTGTTTGGGCTTGCGAGCCGGCCAAATAGTAGGTTAACGTTACGTTTTGAGTGGATGACGAGCGTGAGACGCCGAAATGGATGCCAATAAGATTCTGAATTGAAAGTTTACTTTTAAAAAGTTGCCAAATGGTCCCATTGACAAGACCAAAGTGATCTGTTTGTTTTGTCGTTGTGAACTGAGCTATCATCGCAGCACGTCCAGTCTGAAATACCACTTGATGGCCAAGCGTACACACACACAGCTGATGCGAATTCTCCGCCCCCTCGTCAATATCAGGACCTCGTCAGTATTTCTTTCACCCTTTTATTTATGGACAGTGTTACATTGTGTGAGAGATTATTTTCTCCAAGTGAGAATGTTAGTGTGAAATTGAACACAGTATATGCCAATGTTGTTTTCAATAAAAAAAACATTTGCACAAAGCAAGCCGATCCACTTTTCCATGTTGATAAGAGCATTAAAATGAGAAAAAATAATGGGCCAAAAAGAAATCAAGAGACATTTAGAATAGATAAAAATGTGCGATTAATTGCAATTAATCGCGAGTTAACTATGACATTATTGCGATTAATCGCGATTAAATATTTTAATCGTTTGACAGCACTAATATATATATATATATATATATATATATATATATATATATATATATATATAATATAATATAATTAGCACTCACCATGCAAAAACGTTCAAAATGAAAGCAATTCTCTCATTTTACTAAATTGCACATTCTCCTACATTGTGTTATCAGAGACAATTGGATTTTGGATATTTTATTTTAATTTTTAACTATTACTATT
The DNA here is from genome assembly GCF_029890125.1 of Rhinichthys klamathensis goyatoka. NCBI lineage: Eukaryota > Metazoa > Chordata > Actinopteri > Cypriniformes > Leuciscidae > Rhinichthys > Rhinichthys klamathensis. The sequence continues at coordinate 4,040,443 of NW_026606581.1, forward strand.
ATTAATGTGTGGCTCTATAGTGTTGTTTACCCTATTGTAGAACCTAAAACATTTCTGTCTGTGAAGCTACGGGGTAGCTTCAGGTTACCTCACCAGTCAACAGCATCTAGTCCTGCTCCAGTGTGAGTGACTCACATCATCAATCAGTCTGTAGACGGCTAATGAAAAATCCAGCGGAGGGTGGAGGAGGTTTGCCTTGTTGTAACGCAGAGCCTCAGGACAAATGAAAGGAAAACAACATTACCAATGAAATCTCAGAAACCACCATTCCTCTGACAAGCTGGAACAATAAAAGCTTTCCTCAAACACGTGAAATTCATCAATTCGAGGGGAAATATTTCTTCGCCCAACTTTAATCTAGGAGGGTTTTGTTCTTATTATTCATCATTAATTTCGGCGAGGTATTGCCAAGCTAACACATCTCCCTGAGTAAATGAAATACGTCTGAAGAGTTCATTTGTATTAATGAGAGGTTGCAGCTCTGTTCGCTGCCCTTTATAACTTCCATGCTTTCAGGGCTTTAAAAGAGGCTTCACATTGTCCCCAAAGCGCCACCTGCGCACACATAGGGCAAACAGACACTGATTCAATGGCATGGAGCGGCCCAACAGGGCAGAAAGATAGCAGCTAAAGTGCTTATTTCCTTAGTCTCTTTATCCTTTCCAGCACTGTGAGATATTGACAGAAAGTCAGTTAACTCTAGCCAGTGGCAGCTGCATGGATTTTGCATAATTAATTATTTATACCAAGCCAGACACAGTAATTACCATCCAGATGAATATGATATTCTAATCAGCCACGCTTTAATTTTAATTGCCCTCCAGCATCTAACTGTCAGCGGTGGCCTGGCGTGATGAAGTGAAGACTCACCGAAGTCTATTAGACATCATCTGCCTGAAGACCAGTGGCTGCGCTAGCCGCTGTTTCTGCCTCTGCGCGTTGAAATCAATATGGATAGCTTGTATGCAAGTGTATATGTGCGTGTGTGCGATCTCATCCATCTCGTTATGGATTGCCATTTCTGTCACAAATGTAAACCAGTAAGAAGATTTCAAGGAATGATGTTCATCTGGTGCGGTTTGTTTTGGACTGCTTTGTAGCGAGGCGCTTTACAATAATATTCCAGTGACAGATGGTCTGTGCGAAGTATTAGCCAAACTCATATGGCAGCCGATGTATATAGACTGAACACTAGAGGATTATTGGATTCTCTGATTCGAAGAGAGTATGGTTATTTATTCTGCATCGGATGTGAAATGTATCTTCTTCTCCTAAAATAGAGCTCAAATGCTGTTATGAGTCTTCAGCTATTCATAAATGCATATTGTGTCACATCCTGTTTACAAGTAAAACTGTTGTTTATTTGTTTGTTTGTATGGCTATTGGTCCTACAATGTGGCTGTGGGATAATAAATGTGAAAATTGACTCTCACTGAGAGAGATGCCAAGCAATGGCCTCAGCCGTCTTGTCAGTTAGACTAGATATGGTATGGTAAGGCCACTGAAGTGCCTTGAAACGCGCAGCATTATTCAATGCGTTGAAGTAATTTCCATTGAAACAGGAAGACAGGGTGGGACATATCAAACAGCTCCTCCCCTTTTTTTAAATAGCCAATATCGTTTAGTTTATATCACAGCTTAGCCAGAGCCATTGAGCTTAGTAAAGCCGCAGTTTCCTCCTAATCTCCTCCATTTCACTTTAAAATATAGCATTCTGTGCAGAATTCAAATGTCTCTGGACCGCAGCAGACTGTGCGCGCTGCGACGGTTCACGTGACACTAACATTAAACCAAACCTCATTCGCCCCAATGGAAAGCATATTTACACTGTCTGAATCGTTCCCTATCCCCTATGCAGTGCATTATGTGCCATTCATGTGTAAACAAGTGACAGATTTTAGCCACAGCTTCAATGTCTATTTATAGTATAGGGGGCGGTGCGCTTTAGACTCTAGAGAGAAATTGATTGGACAGAAAATCTGATTAGAATCTGAAGTGCAGAGTGATGCCATCAAAAACGTTGATCCATATTGGCGGAAAAGAGAGACTGTAAGTTTTGAATGCTTATTTTTTCTAAATGCAAATTTTGTCTTTTTTTTTGGAGCAGACTAGCTTATAGATAGCAGTTAGTCTAACATATACTAAAAGACAAAACAATCTGTGAAATTTCAATTTCATGGGGACTTTAACACTGAACAGAAATTTGACGTTGAAACATTTTCTTTTTCACTCATAAAATAATTAATTACAAATAATTACAAAGAAATGGCGAGTAACACACTGAATTAAACGTAATATGTATTATCATTTTTACTATAGCATAATGATAATATTAATATTTTGAAGTAGAAAGACTGAAATGGTATTTTCTTGTAAAACATACTCCAATAAGTGTTTTCCAGTGTACTTGTAATTACAAGATTTCAACTTGTGAAAAGCGTTCATGTCCTCTTAGAGCTCGTAATTAAAACTTGTAAGCTGGGAATTTTTGGAGAGCTCCTATTTGTACCACGTGACCGCTGTACCACCTAAACTCTGCAGATTCACTTAGGGCTTTGAAAATGCAATTGCAGATATCAATAATTCACCTACTTACTAGTGGAAATGTAATTACTGATATCAAAAATAGCCATCTTACTAGTTCAGTTCTTTTCCTGATATCAAGAAATATAATTTTAACTATTGAAAATTGGATTATTGATATCAAAAATGCAAATGATTAAAAGTCATCTTGACATACGGTTTGGCAGTTGGGTGAAAGATAAAAAAAATAATTATAATTTGCCAAGAAATGGCCAATATTTCATTTATAACTTTCTGAGCTTTCATGTAACAGTTTTGGGGGAATTTCAGCTGTAAACTCCAAGCCATGTCATCTTTCTCAACCTACAGTATTTGCCAAATTATCTTTATCTACATTCATGTGGTTTCATTTACCTGATGCTTTTCCTCCAAGTTAACTAGAGCAACCAGGTGCTCAAGTGTTCAATTTTGATAATAATGGACTTATAACTCTTAATGTGTTGTTCCAGCAGCTCAGCTGTTAGAATATGATGCTAGCAACACCAATTTCATGGGTTTGATTATCTGAGAACAAACTTCCTGATTACATGTGAACCTTGAATGCACTGTAGGATCCCTTTGGACAAAACAGAGTATTTGGTAAATTAATTATTGTAAATATCCACATGTCATGAGGTTGTTTTCCTTACCCAAGCAAGCAAAGCCTCAACCGATATGCTACCACCAGCCCAGAAGGCTCTTCCTCTGAGAATGCAGCATCAGGGTTGGCAACAAACTTGACCTTGTCTTACTAGAATCTTTCTCTCATGTGTCTGATTATTCCTGTATTTCCTTCCCACAGTCTGTCCTATTTACCACAGCCTCTTCACTCATCAATCCACGGTCACCTTCACATTAAGTCTTTGTACCCTTTCACCCATCACCCTCACCTTAGTGATTACCTCACTTCCACCATATTGACTGGTTCTCAGAAATGACAGCATGATGGAAACATCAAACCCAAAAATTACACTCAAATCTCTTGACATCTTCTCCCCTGCAGGGGGAGGGGGGTGGTGGAATTGGTGTGGTTTACTTTGAAACCATTTTCAATCAGAAACTGCTAGTAAATATCAAACAAGAAGCATATTAAATTTAACAAAATTAAGTTGAAAGACTGAAATAGTATTTCCTGGTAAAATGTACTGTAAAATCAGTACATTTTTAAGTAAAATTAAAATTTACTTAAAATTTAAGTAAAATTTTATTTAATTACTTTGACTCAAGAAACATGTGTAAATCTGATAATTATCTCAAAATTACTATTTTTGCACTGATATGAAAACATTTATTTTCCACACAGGTAGGCTACTATTAAGAATTTTATTTAGAAAATCTGCCCTTCCTCATTGGACTGTAAAAGATGGAAGAACTCAGAAACGATTTATGGCAGTGGACTTATAAAAGTGTGAACTTAAAAAAAAAAACTAAAACTTTGAACTTTGCAATAGTGAGGAATCATCTCGTTATTCTGTACATGAAAACACTTGAAGAAGAAAAAATAGTTTGAAAGGAGTCAGCGGTGAGATTGAGTGTGCTAGCTATTGATCTTCTGCTGTAGTTCCCACTGATGGCAAACACAAAGTTGTGTGGATGACTGAAGTTCAGCTGTTTGAGTTTTGTGAGCGTCTTCCACTCTTTCAGTCCACAGGAACAAAGACAGAGCTGAACTCAATGGTAATCCTGCCTTCAAGGCTTGAGCGCAGAGGTCAGGAGGAAGCCGATGAAATCTCAACTAGAGTTGAGGAAGGTGGTATAATAGTAAAGTTTTTGTCACCTGTAGAATATAATGAGAAGAGGCTGTCATTCATTCACTGAACTTAGAATTAAGGTTTTATACAGGAAGGGAAGACTTGTGGGGGGTCTCATTGTCGGATTACATGCAGCATTACAAGGTGTTTTAGTTATAACAATATTCATTCCCTTGTAAAATGAGCTTCTGTATATGTTATGTCAGTTATGCTGGTTTGAGATCACTTATAAATGTCAGAAAGGGTCTCAATGGTGGTGATCATAAATATTTGTATTCATAAATCTTAAAAAAAAAACAAGTGTGATTAGCATTTCCGTAACATTTTTGAAACTAAAATTGTCAGGTTGGATTTCATTTACTATGACTGAAGAGTCGTACGGTCTTTTTGATAATGTATTATTTTGCATTGCCTGAAGTATCTAGCATTTCATTATTTTTCTTGGTATGTTCGTTGAGTCTGATTGAAGTTCACATTGCCCTCATTAGAGTTTTGCTGCAGTAACCTTGCAATCCACCTCATTAATGGTGATTCATTTTCACCTGTTATTTGAAAGATCTGAATTGCAAAGATGGCTCATAAAACCTCAGTGTGAACTTAATTTGTGATCAAAAATCCTCATGAGAAGCATGACTTGTTTCTGAGAAGATCCTGGGGGGTTTGATATAAAAAAAATTATATGAATTGTGTACTGTAAGTTCACTAATTTGTGGCTAATTTGCATTTCACATGTGATGCAATCAATCAAATTTTAATTTTTATTTCCAAATCATCACAAAGCTACTATAAATATCTTACTGATAAACAACAGAATGTCTGCAACAAAACCAACAATCACTGCAACAAAAATGACAGTCCTATATATTAAAAGCACATTAAAATTGTCTTGAAGGATTTTTACCATCTTTATTTTTTATTCTTTACAACATTTATTTGTTACTTTTGAAATGCCTTTCGATCTATATCTGTTTATTTCATCTTAACATAAAGAGTGTTTTCTGCATAGGAGTGGTTTCAGTTGTTCTTACATTTTTTCAATCAATTTTAGAATTAAATTATTGATGAATCAAGATTTGTTCGTGAAAATGTTCGTACGCAGATTTCACACACAAATGTGTGCGTACGCTAGCTTAGTGAATGAGACCCATTGTTGTCAGTCACATTTATCAAGTAGACTGTTTCATTGTCTACTTAATATGATATAACATTTCAAACTGTTCTATGACTTTTGCAGCAAACTCGTTTTGAAAGATTATGTAATGTTAAACTAGCCTGGCAAGCCAGACCTACATCAAGATGTTAGGTCTGGGAACTCACAATTGGCATACCTCAATCCGAGGGGCGGGATAAACGGTTGTCTTTCAATATCCCTCGGCACGCAATAGGATAGCGCTACAACCAACCAGAGCAACGAACGGCTGTGGCTGAGTGAGTCCCATGCGTTTTTCCACCAGTGAACCAGCTAGTTGGTATATTAAACTTTTGCCGTATCCGGTCGTCAAAACTCTGAACACATCTTCCTTTTTTAGGAATGACTTAAGTGACGTTCTCTTAACTCCAAGTCATCCAGAGTCGCGGGCAAAGCCGATTCGAAAGACCGCTGTTCGCCAGCAGCATCTTCTTTGTTTTCAAGCAGAGGGAAATCACCTATGGAAATCACGCGGAACCGTCATAACTCTGCCGTCATTATGTTAAGCCCGCCAACCAACTCTACACGATCTGATTGGCCGGACCAGTTTTTGGTTTTGCCAGCTCAAAAGTCTATGGAGAGTTGCTAGACCACACTTTGCTGCAAAATATTTTTTGCTGTCGCTAGGGTGCGTCTAGATTTCTAGGCCAATGTTAAACGAGACTAAAACCTTAAAATGAATGTCATTGCTGTACTCGTTTAACCACTATTTATCATGTAGCCTAATATTTATTTTGTTTGCCGTGAGACACAAAATGCGTTTTCTCAGTATATACTGGAGGCTGTGACTGACAAAAGAACGGTAAAATACACCGAAAACGCAACATAAATAAACCAAAAACGATGAATTCAATTTTATTCAATCGTATTCGTGCGCTGCAATTCAAATCTTCAGAATCCATATGATTGTGAGGAACAGACCCAAATTCAAGCCTTTATTCAGCGATCTTCATCTCCATTTTCAGCACTCAATGTTGGTTAATTTTTTCATTCAAAATGTATACATTTTGAATAGATGTTGTATTGTGTATGCTAATTCAAAATGTAAGTCAATTGAAACCAATAGATATAAATCCTAATGATGAATATGTCTAAAAAGTCAAAGTTTGAATCTGTATGTTAAGTGGCAGGCTGAACTACTTGCAGAAGTTCAAAACTTACAGTTTGGGGTTTTGTAAAACGCCTAAACAGTGTTTGAGAGAAATCAATACGGTACTGCACTGCAAGCGCTGTAATAAAAAAATTAAAAAACAGGTGCCGTTCCTCACACTTCAGGGCCTCAGCATCCTCCAAAAACTCTGATGCTCGTGTGAATTGCTCCCATTCTATAACCATTATGTGCATGTCAGTTTGTTTCCAGACTCTTTGACACAAGCTGCTGAACAGGAATGCACAAATCCCTTTGAATTCAGCAGCTCCCAGATAGTAATCTGTGCTGGGAAGAGCGTCCGCTGCCTAAATTGAGCCCTTGGAGACTATTCATCCGGAGAGAGAGCAATTATTAGAAGCTGTGGAGACCTGGAGGTGGACCCCGAGTCCCATAACTTGCGTTGAAGACAAGTTAAGGACCCTTGGCCCCCATTTAAATCAGACCTGGGTTCAGTTTGTTCACGGCTGAGAAGTGTACAAAGTACACAGTGAACAACTGGCTACAGGGGTCTAAGAAAACAGTGTTCAGTTGATACAGTACATTGGTTATGTTGATATTGAGACCAGAGAAAGTCTCAGATCCTAATGAGCGAACGCACACCACATACTAATATAAATCATTAGTCCAGGATGAAAGAATATAACCAAACCAGACTAGAAATTAGTTTTCTTGAAGGTGAGAAGAAAAAAAAAAACTGCAAGTGCACTTCTTTCAAAACGAATCGTATTCTCTAAACGAAATAAGCAGAAGGGATTTATAACCTTCAATACATCCCTCATATCGTTCTAACCCACACAACAACCACTGTATACATTATATTCAAAGAAGATACAATTTGTTGTTGTGTCCTAATATTATCTGCCAGCTACCCATATGTTACTGGAATAATCATATTTTTCATGTTCTTATCTGTTTATACAGCACAAATCCATTCGCAAAGTAAATTAAATGAGTTCCATAGGAGCATTTTAGTTTGCACGGCTCTAATGTATTTCAGTAGCTGACATTATTATTTCAAGCTCGGTAACTTTCTTTATTTGTCTTCATAGCTGTCGGGAAGACCGAGCGATTGCTTATCTTTCCCATTTGCATATAGAGATAATTGTAAAACGGCATGAACTAATCCACTCTTAGAACTGTATACTTGCTCGTTTTTTAATCCATTAATGAAATTTGTTTGAGCACTGGGTTGAATCATTGCAATAATTATATGAAGGAAGCTATTATTTGAAGTTATCTCTAATTGTGGGTTTTGTGTCCCAAATTTGCATACATAAATTGCAGTAATTATGGCACAATAATTAATATGATTTGGTCAACATATTATGATGCAGAAAGTACATGAGGTAAGCCTAAAGCAAAGAGATACAAATATTTGCTCTCAAGAAACCAAGACCAAGTGAATTTGTGTATAAAGTTTGCTTCTTTTAAAAAAAAAATCACTCTAAATGTAAATTTCTTCACATCGCAATGCAGATATCAAGGTGATCTTGACATCTTTATTCACTACATTGGTGTAGTAGACTGTAAGAGTTGCTGTGATACATAGACTCTCAAGTTATTGTATTTTACATCATTTTTCTGTTATCTTTTGGTATCCCATTGTAATCATGAATGAAAAGATTATTCTTTTTTGATTAAAGGTGCCCTAGAAAGTTTTTTTATTTTATTTTATAATGTTTCCTGGGTTACCCTTATAATGTTTGTATGTTTTTTAGATAAAAAATAATCATAATTTAGAAATAAATGGCATTTTTCCTAGCCTGCTTTTAGCCTCTGATTTGAACACTCTGTTTGAAGGGGCGTGTCTGCTGTGGGATTCAGTGTAACCGCGGCCACTGCTGTGATTGGCTGACATGCTTGCATATGAAAGAGATACGTATTACATGTGAAACTCTCTCCCGAATACTTTTACTACTGCTATTATACGTTTTTACTATAACAGCTATCGAGATTAACGAATCGTGAGATGTTTTTAAAGTATTTAGACCTATTCCCATCACATAAAATGTTGCCGTGATGAGCATTGAGCAGATGACTGTGTTGATCGCGAGAATGAAGAGCTTATCATTGCAAAGCAGTTTCTGCACTCTCTCTGCTTTCACCAATGCAAACACGATGATGTAAATACAGTAAGAGCTTCGTTGTGCAGTAACGTGCGTCATTGATTTCATAACGAGTTTAGCAAGTGTCCAGATAAACTCGCGCTGTGTGGAAAGATTGTTCTTTGATCGCTTTCTGTATATAATTTGTTCACAATTTAAATACGATTATTTTCATCCTACTAAAAGAAACGATGTGAAGCTGATATTTTAGTCACTGGCTTGACTTACTGATGCATAAACAGTATTGAACGATTTTGAGAGAAAGATTACCTGTCTGAACTTGAACAATTACACATCAGAAAGTGTTGCTTGGTAGCTCGATCCGAGGCCAGCTCTGTATTGGCCCAAGTTGAGGAAACACTCGGTGAAATGTTTGGAAATTTCCAGAGAAAATAAAATTAACCCATTGTTTCTTCAGAGGCTCAGATGAAGGAACTAAAAAATACTTTTGTGTTCATGTGTACATCCACACTGAGCAACTGCCATGCTTCGGCTGCGCAGTTCCGCCTGGCATTGAGGGCTGGCATTATGCAAATATTTGGAGGCGTACATATTAATGATCCCGACTATTGCGTCACAGTCGGTATTGTGTGGAGAACCGACCGTTTTTCAGGGGTGTTTTTCATAAACGTGAATTAAATGAGAACGCGAAAACAGTCCAGTTTGAGATTCACTCTATGTCATGTCCATGCACTGAACTCTTGTTATTTGACTATACCAAGGTAAATTCAATTTTGAATTATAGGTCACCTTTAAAAAAAACTAATATTGTAAAATATTGTTATAATTTAAAAAAAAAACGTTTACTATTTGAATACATTTTAAAATGTATTCCATTTATTCCTCTGATTATTCCAGTCTTCAGTGTCACATGATCATTCAGAAAGCATTCTATGCAGATTTGGTGCTCAAGAACGAGAATGGGCCATATGCACGCATAACTTCCGCGTTTGACGCAAGGATGCTCGTGCGTTTCCGGTTGGGGAGATTTAAAGCGGAGGAAAACCGAGGAAAACGGGATTATGGCAGAGTCTTCAAAATTTACTGTCGTCTCGTCTTTGAAACGAAACTTTATTACGTTTAGATGTAATTTTATATATAGTTATGTTTATTTAATATAATAAACACAGAAGCATAAACAAAATGAGGAGTGTCTGTTTTGTCTGTTTTTGTGACTAACGTTTCTTTAGTATAGCAATAGAGTATAAAAACCAATATAAATTCTCGGTATAGCATTGGACTCTACGATCGGCGGAAGTAATCCAGCATCCTTAGACCTTCACCGGAAATACCGCCGTGCATAGAGCCCATTCTCTGTGGATTCTATTAAACCCTAAATTTGAACTCTGAACCTTCGTCTTCGTGCACTTGTTGTGGCATATATAGTGTTTTTACCATGTTGTTAGTGCGTCTCTAGGCTGTTGCTGGTCCAAGCCTAAAAGCCTGTTCATACCAATAACGATAACTGTAAAGATAACTATAACAATAACTATATTTGCGTCCACACCAATGCGCAATAGTGTTCTGTTTGTTAAGAGTGTGCGCTGCAGTTATGTTGTCTCTTGCTTTAAATGCTTAAGCTCTTTAAAGCAGGTTGAATTCTGATTGCCTGTCAATGTTTTTGTTGTTCATCAGCTGTCATTATAGTTGTGGTGTGGACTTTTACATTTAGAATGATTTTTTTTATACTTTCTTTATCGTCATCCTTCTCGTTATGAATGGTTCTAAGCCTAATGCTCTGTAATATTCTGTAATATTTAGAACCAATGAGGTTCATTCTCGTGTTACACGGCACGTTTGAGCTTCTGCAAGAACCAATGAGGTTCATTCTCGTGTTACGCAGCACGTTTGAGCTTCTGCAAGAACCAATGAGGTTCATTCTCGTGTTACGCAGCACGTTTGAGCTTCTGCAAGAACCAATGAGGTTCATTCTCGTGTTACGCAACACGTTTGAGCTTCTGCAAGAACCAATGAGTTTCATTCTCGTGTTACGCAGCACGTTTGAGCTTCTGCAAGAACCAATGAGGTTCATTCTCGTGTTACGCAGCACGCTTGAGCTTCTGCAAGAACCAATGAGGTTCATTCTCGTGTTACGCAGCACGTTTGAGCTTCTGCAAGAACCAATGAGTTTCATTCTCGTGTTACGCAGCACGTTTGAGCTTCTGCAAGAACCAATGAGGTTCATTCTCGTGTTACGCAGAACGTTTGAGCTTCTGCAAGAACCAATGAGGTTCATTCTCGTGTTACGCAGCACGTTTGAGCTTCTGCAAGAACCAATGAGGTTCATTCTTGTGTTACGCAGAACGTTTGAGCTTCTGCAAGATCCAATGAGGTTCATTCTCGTGTTACGCAGCACGTTTGAGCTTCTGCAAGAACCAATGAGGTTCATTCTCGTGTTACGCAGCACGTTTGAGCTTCTGCAAGAACCAATGAGTTTCATTCTCGTGTTACGCAGCACGTTTGAGCTTCTGCAAGAACCAATGAGGTTCATTCTCGTGTTACGCAGAACGTTTGAGCTTCTGCAAGAACCAATGATGTTCATTCTTGTGTTACGCAGCACGTTTGAGCTTCTGCAAGAACCAATGAGGTTCATTCTCGTGTTACGCAGAACGTTTGAGCTTCTGCAAGAACCAATGAGGTTCATTCTTGTGTTACGCAGAACGTTTGAGCTTCTGCAAGAACCAATGAGGTTCATTCTCGTGTTACGCAGCACGTTTGAGCTTCTGCAAGAACCAATGAGGTTCATTCTCGTGTTACGCAGCACGTTTGAGCTTCTGCAAGAACCAATGAGGTTCATTCTCGTGTTACGCAGAACGTTTGAGCTTCTGCAAGAACCAATGAGTTTCATTCTTGTGTTACGCAGAACGTTTGAGCTTCTGCAAGAACCAATGAGGTTCATTCTCGTGTTACGCAGCACGTTTGAGCTTCAGCAAGAACCAATGAGGTTCATTCTCGTGTTACGCAGCACGTTTGAGCTTCTGCAAGAACCAATGAGGTTCATTCTCGTGTTACGCAGAACGTTTGAGCTTCTGCAAGAACCAATGATGTTCATTCTTGTGTTACGCAGCACGTTTGAGCTTCTGCAAGAACCAATGAGGTTCATTCTCGTGTTACGCAGAACGTTTGAGCTTCTGCAAGAACCAATGAGGTTCATTCTTGTGTTACGCAGAACGTTTGAGCTTCTGCAAGAACCAATGAGGTTCATTCTCGTGTTACGCAGCACGTTTGAGCTTCTGCAAGAACCAATGAGGTTCATTCTCGTGTTACGCAGCACGTTTGAGCTTCTGCAAGAACCAATGAGTTTCATTCTCGTGTTACGCAGCACGTTTGAGCTTCTGCAAGAACCAATGAGGTTCATTCTCGTGTTACGCAGCACGTTTGAGCTTCTGCAAGAACCAATGAGGTTCATTCTCGTGTTACGCAGCACGTTTGAGCTTCTGCAAGGGGTTTGTTCTCGTGTGTCAAGCAGGTTCGGTTGAACTTCTGTTTATGTCCGCTGATCAATGTTTAAATGTGAATAAAAGCCTAAATTCAATCTGTTCATCATTTAAAGTGATCAAGTCTCTTCCGAAAATTTAGACTAAACAACTCAATTCATATTTCAACTCAGTTTTACGACCTCTTTATTAACTTTTTGAAGCGTTAATGTAGTTGCGTAGCTGTGTATGGAGAGAACGGAAAGCTCTTAGATTGTGATTAAAAGTAGTGTGATAAAAAGGTAAGTCTTAAGGGTTTGGAGAGACATGAGGGTGAGTATTAAATGACGGAATTTTCATTTTTGGGTGAACTATCCCTTTAAGTGTGAAATAATGAAACACCTCTAACTCAATAAGCAATGCAGTTGAAAGCATCATTCATGTTCGTAGCACAAATGGTGTGGGATGAGTTAGACGTCAAGTTTTGAAATAACTCGTAAAGTCCTTGTGAACTGGCTTGATTAGTTTTCCTCAATGTGTTTTAAAGAAATGGGACTTCAGGGCAGGACATATAAGTCAATGAAGTTCCCTTCCTTTTATAATATAGCCTAAGGCTGCAGTATTTATAATTATTACAGCTATTTATAATAATTACAGTATCTTTAATTCACAGTGGAGGGGACTCTCTTCTCTAGAAAGCATTTGATTGGACACAATTTCTCCAGTGTGTTGTGAGTCATCAGTTTGTCTTTAAATGATTTCAGAGTAGAAGATAATTCAAAACATAAACATATAAGGTTTTACTATCTCTATGGTATGGGCTATTCTGAAAGGAACTTTCAGTGTTAATTCTTTCAGTGTTTCTCATGACCATTTCTCCTTCCGTTTTATGGATTCGGTAGATGAGCCAGTGTAAGCACTTTCCATTAAATATCTGCAAGAGAAGATCACCCCAGTATGTTTTTCTCTTCTTAGGATATCTCTGATCTTGGCAGTTGTCCAGCCAAGCTGTCATTTCAAGGCCTGCACCCTAAGACCGCACTGATGTGGGGCGCACACTGGGGCATTCGTGCCTGGCATCTGCCAAACACGCTGAAAACTGTCAGCCGCTCGCTCTGTTTGTCAGTGAGTAATTGGCACACAGCGAAGCAGACACATGCAGGTGGCTGTCTGCGCTCGAAGGTACCTTCCCTACCCTCACTAGAGGCCCCCTGGGATGAGTTTGAGCCGGAGCCCCCGCTGCTTCAGGCTGTATTGTGTATACATTACAGCCAATATCCTGCTCTCCTCCACAAAGTTTAAGTGCCCGAATAAAAAATAATTGGCCGTCTGGAGTCGCACGTTATGACATATGTTTATTTCTTAGGTCTCGAACTTCATTTCTTAAAGAAGGACCGTTTCTTTTTGTTGTTTGTTTGTAACAGATGGCATTTGTTCAGAGGTCCTGCGAAAGCGGTGCCTCCCGCGGAACGGCGGAGTTAAAATTCAGCAGCATATGCGATTCAGCAGGGGTGTTAGTCACGCTATACTAGCCAAATCCCAAACAGGTTGTAAAATCAGGTCTGTCTCAAGTTCTTCTGTCTAGATCTCTGGAGTCATGCAAAAAAACTAAACAAAAATCTTTCTTGTGGTGTGCTAAGATTTGCAGAAGCTGGACAACTACTGGTTAGCTGTCAAAAAGGCATGGAAAGTTAGTGAGCAGAACACAAATTCTAGCGTGACGTGTCGTGTGGACTGTTGACAGGCCACACAGACACATGGACTCTTGTTTTGTATGTTTTCTACCTATTGGATAATGGAAAACCCAATGGATGATGTGACAATCCCTTAGCCCCTGTTTACACCTGGTTTTAAGATGCGTTTTGGTTGATTGGAGCACAGGTAGATGAGGGAGACATTTTCCTGTTTACATGGGTTTTCTCCACTTTCAACAACTTCTGAACTGATTTCTTCAAGGAGAGGGTCTATGGGCGGGTACATGTTTTTTTTTTTTTATTTTTTTTTTTATCTTTTATCTAATAGATTAAATAAGCTCACGCAATTTACATGTGAGCACAACTGAAGATAACATAAAAACATACAGAGAGCAGCAGCTTTCGTTTCTGAAAGACCACGGCAAACGCACTGAGTGCGCGTTAGAAATAAGGAATGGTGAGAGAATGTTGTGCCTGGTACGTTTTTCATCTTCAAACCAAACGTGGGTCTTCAGCAGACAAAGTTGAAATCCAGTCTGGTTAGCGTTCTTTCCATAATGTTTACACATTGGGTCAGTAGGTGGAATTTTGTGGCTGTTCGAACGCATTCGACCACATGAGCATCTACACTACGAAATCAACCCGGTCGAATGAGTCTTGAAAAGTGGACAAACTCACAATGTTTTAGATCCTGTTTACACCTGTATTTAGCTTTGTCCACTTGTAATCCAATCGACCAAAATGCATCTTACAGTTTTTCTGAATTGCTAAAAATACATTTCTTGAAACCATCACTCACTTTCTCAAAACCTCAAACACAAAACCAAATTTTCAAACCACATTCAGAGAACCTCTGACTCTTCTGGCAAAATCAAACAATAGCCTCAAAACAATTTTATCTGTGCTCAAAATCAAACAATGCTTTCAGATCATACACACAGCGAGTCAATTTTATAAACACTACAGATCATTCGTTAGACACTACATCAAAAAATGGAGAACACAAAGCCGTTACAGAAAAAAAAGTCTATTGTAACCAAGTAAACAAATTTTGCAATTACTGTATGTAAAAAAAAGTATAGTAATGACAACTTACAGTACAATATACAATAAATCGTAAACTGTATGCACTGCAAATAGTATTGTACTGAATATTGTATAGTAGGCCTATCAAATGTCTGTATATTCAACACTTGCATACTGTGAAAATACAGTGACCCAACGGCATAAGCAAAAAAAGGCTACAGTAAAAAACTCTAAATGAAAAGCATGTTACAGTACACTCAGAAGAGTTGTGCAACTGCAAAATCAAGGTCGGTGAGAGAGATTTTATTCTGCTTCAGCATGTCTTCATGTTGATCTGGCCTGAGGACTTTGTCCACATCACAGACACTGTCATCTCAGGCAAAGGGAAAAACCCTGAAGCCAGATCCAGCCTTGACAACATTATCCACACCTGTTCTTTCTCGTCCTCCTCTTCTTCCTCCTTGTTCACCACCTCTTATACACATACTCTTCCTTCTCTCCCTCTTTTATTGTTTCCATCCATTGTTGGTATCAACATTCAGTGCAACGTTTTGAGTCAATTGTGGCTCTGAACGGACTTGTATTATGTACAGTTGGTTTGGTCACATCATTGGAAATAAGTGTGAACAATTTTGTGCCGTTGTGTGTAATGACAACTGTGTTGTAATTGTGTTTAACTTTAGCCTGCCTGTGTTTAGCGTTTTGAAACATAAGTGCATCACAGTGCGAAATGTGTTTTAGTAAGTGAGAATGTGTTTAGAGTTTTGCAAAAAAAGTTCATGAGATTTGCAAACAGTGTTTTTAACTACCTGAACTTGTTTAATGTTTTACAGAAAGAGTGATTTATTCAACAAATTGGTTTAGGCTATTGAGAATTTGGTTCAGAGAATGGGGTTTAGTGTTTTAGCAATTCAGAAAAACTGTAATACCAGGTGTAAACAGGGCCATAACACTAATTATTTCCTCTGCTTGATTAGTTTTATGTTTTAGTGTTCCTCACAGACAACCAAAGGAATAAACAAAGATGTCCTGCAGACTTTTTTTTTATGAATGTGTACACAAAACATGTCCATGATCAAAGGGGAAAATCTTAAAAATCTAGATTAAAAGTCTTTTAAATATATTTTTTCATGGTAAAAAAATATTAATTCAAATTATTTTAATTAATAAATATCATAAAGTGTTCAACACATGACATTTTACAGCCTGAATTAAACTTGCCTTGACATAAGTTCAAATGCAGTCATGATGGTATTTTTTTTCTGCATGTTTCTCCATGTTCGTTGCACCACATGACTTTGATTTGACTGACCAAAGTTTTTTATATATATTAATGAGGAAAAATAATCGATTATGCCGAACTACTTAAGATTTTCTTTTTAAGAATTTCATCCGTTTAATGAGTTTTTTCCTCATTATGATATTATAACAGTCTTATCACCCTGACATTTTTTATTTCTTGCCCCTCAAAAATGAATTTTAATGCTAAAATTAAAAACATGCTCATGTATTCAAGTCATTGTATTTTTTTAATGCCATTTTTAATGTATTTTTAATGTCTAAAAAAATTAATAGATAGCGGGAAAATAAGCCCACCAACCCTATAGAGCTACTGGTTGTGGGCAGCACAATGTCACATATGCAGAATTGCAAAGGATTTATATGAGCCTCTTAAAAAGCCTGAAATTCCTGGTTGCTCTCTAAAGTTTAAATTGATTTTCTTAGAGAACCAATGAATCATTATGAAATACATTTAATAGATATAAACTAGTTTAATATACCCAAGATAATAGGAGACCCTGAAAAATTATTCCATAGCAGAGGGTTGTCTTGCACCATTAAAAAATGTGCTGTTATGTAAATCAGTCATTGCCAGGGTTTCTGCTGAAGCTGAAGATCATAGAAAACGACGTTAGGATCTGCACCTATTTCTAGGGAATTTGCATTTCACATGTATTAGTACTGTTCATATTGTAACTGTGGTTTCCTTTAGTGCTCATGTCATTGAATCTGACCTACTTAAGTAATTGTCACAAACACAATATGCACTTTTCCCTTGGTTGCTTTGATGAAAACATCATCTGCTTCAAAAAGTAAATGTAAATTTGTACTCATGTACGCTGAATGTGTTTGGAAAAATGAAACGGAAATAGTTAATTCCATAATTACGAGCTGTTTTCTTACAGCGTTGCTGCGGATTAAAACTTTTATGTATGAAAATATACTGTATCATTATAATTAATGATTGAATGATAAAAAGAACTTACCTGCTATATCCCAGCTATGAAATAAAGGCATATTTAATTCTGGGAACAAAGTCATACATTCACTTTGTACACGTTTTGATGGTTTCCTACAAGCTGAGTGGGGATTTCAGAGAAGCTCCTTGATTGCTCCAATAGCAGTAGTGTAGACTAAATTATAAAAAGCAGTAGGGTTTTGCAAATCATTAAAAAAAAAGTCTCTTAATACTCTAATATGATTAAGCCGAAGCACCTTTTACACATTTCAACCAATTTGTATGTAAAGCGCATCTCTGCAAGAGGAGACAATGAGACCCATAGGAAACAGTGCTCTGTGTAATACGACAGCACTGCTCTCCCGTTGACACTCAGTCAAATCAGGTCATTGGAAAGCCAGAGCGGTGGCTTTCCCTGCTGAGTCCTGTGAGCCAATCAACTCGAACCTCTCAGAGGCATAAATGTGATCCGTAGCTTAACAAACGTCCCTCCACAGCTGCTTGACAGTTAAGTTGTACTTAAGAAAATTGTGTTGAGGGGTCGCGAGGCTCTCGTACGCATCTAGTGTCCAATGAAAAAGAAAAACAGCAATGATTTCTAACAATGGCCTGTCTTTTTACATGATATTTACCCTATACCAGATTGGACTGGGGTCTGTGCTGTACACAAGGGAAAATATTCATGCTAAAAAGTCTCTTCTCATGAATGGGGTCGACGCTAAACAGTGTTTTTATGTGACGGCCCTTATAAAGGTTTCCTTTCCACTAGAGAATTTCGGTCTGGTGCATAACCTTGCAGTTAAAAGAGAACTCACAGAGTGAGCTGATGTGAGATCGAGGGGAGTATCTGAAATCTCATTAATCTTGTTATTTTTTTACATAACATTGTAAATGTGTTCCAAGGGCAGGAAAATGTGAACGCTTGCTGATGTGGAGAGCGTTTGTGGACATGCAATTGCTTTCCCAACTGCTATTTGTAATGTAGACGCCCATTCGCCTGGCCCTCGGGACTGCCACATGTGGAATGGCACTCTGGGGCACCAGAAAGAAACTCTTAGCTGCTTTATACAACAGTCCCAGGCGGGCAATCAGAGCTCAGACTGTGGATTATGGTCTCACTAAAAAAGTGATCTTTGGTACGGTGTCTGTAGGAGCTTTTTCACACTGTTAAAATTCAATAAAATTCATTGCAGCAGGTGATGTGTAAGTCTGGGAATAAGGAATAGAGAAGGTTGTGTTCCCTTTGGTGGGTACAGACTAGACTTGATATAATAATTTAGGTTTGAAGTCCAGCTGAACACTGTTATAAAGTTAAGGGAATATATCCCAAATGATCAACTGAACTAAGGTCTGAACAGTACTAAGTTAAGTGCAGTGCTACCATACAGAAAAATACACTTTCACTGGCATCAGGTGCAAGGCACTAACAATTGGATACAGAAGAATCATTTGATCTGCAAGCTCCAATCGTCGCTCACTTCTGCACGTTTTAGTCTGCGATCAGTGACTCAGGGGAGCCTTGGGATACCAAGGACAAATGTATTTATTTTGTTGAACACAAAAGGAGTTGTTTATAGACAGAATTTTACTCTCCCACATGCTTTACAAAAATTAAGGGTGTGTTCACACTTGTACTTCGGTTGGCTTGGTTCATCTAGTCCAGACCAAAAATAAATGTTAGTCCTGGTTAGTGTTGCACGGTGCACCGATACTTAAAAAGTATCGCGATTCTCGGAAATTAAAAATGTCACGATTCCTAAATGTATTAGTATCGATACTTCTAAGAATGACCAGATTTGTAGGAGACGTATTTCATGTTGGTGTGTGCAACGCACTATTATCTGTGTTTTTTCTCCTCACGCACGCAGCAAAGAAGCTGCAGCTGTCATGAGACAAACACTACAGCGAGATGGCTGCATGTGCGAGCACAAGTGATACTGTGGCCGCCGGTAAGCGGAGTGGCAATCGGGAGAGTCGGGACTTTTCCCGGTGGGCCGGTGGTGTTTCGAGGCCGTGAGGGCCGGTCTGATAGTTATACATTGCAAGTTCTTAGCAACACCATCAGGCAGGGACACGTTTGTGAGCATTTTATTTTGTGATCTCACTGGAACGAATAGAGTATCCGCAACGGCGATAGATTGAAGCGCGCGTCCGAGTGAAAACTGCGCGCGCCACAAGAGAAGAACTGTATCCATGACACTGATAGCAGCGGCAACAAGCGCTCAGCTTGATTTAAAAAACAACAGATTTTAGCGCTAGATATCTTATTTAATAGCGAACTAAATGAATGTTCTGCTAGTTAACTGGAGATGTTTTATTTATTTTTGTATTACAACTTTCCCCGCAACTTTCATAGATAACGTTAATTTGCAAGCTGCTAAAATAAAGCATACAAAAACATCAGCTAAAATGATAGGCTTGATTATAATCAGAGCATGTGCATGTTTGTCAGTGATTCATTTATATTAGGTTATTACAGCATTTAAAGAGCACAGACCTACGCAAAGGAGGTGTAGCTATTTGTGAAATGCCTTGTAAGAACTACTTTTCCTTTTCAGGAAAAGTATCGAAATCGCAATTCTTGACTTGGTATCGGTTTCGAAACAATAATTTTGGTATCGTGACAACACTAGTCCTGGTCTTGCTTAGCGTTTACAGTGGCATTTTAACACTGAACCTAAAAATACCGAAACTAAAGGCACAGGGATGTGTTCACAACCTGATTGGTCGGCTTTTATTATGTATATTTCGTGACGGAACTTACCGAACATCCGTAACAATGCTGTGTGCTGGGCTAAATGCGCTCGTTGTATCTGGATAGCCTACATGGATCTTGACCAGCGGATCGGCAGGAATCCCTCCGTCACACAAACAAAGATCTTCTGCGAGGAGACAACGTTGTTCTGATGCCTGTACTAAACCACGATGGGCAAACTTGCGACTATGGTGACATATGCTTGAGCATTTGGTCCTTTTTAGGGTCGCATCTTGTGACATCATGTCCCGTTTTTGGTTCGTTTACATGTCTTTGGTCCGTGTTGCGTTTATATTTCATTCGAACCGCACCAGAGTTCGTTTGGAAGTGGTCTCGGTCCGCTTGTTTGGTGCTTACCAGGGTTCGGATGGCAGCGTTGACACTTATTCAAATGAACCGCACTAACAGAGCAGTCGCACCAGGGTTCGTTTTAATCGAACCAAACATGTCAAGTGTGAACACACCCTAAGTGAATGGTGACCATTAAAGTAAAACTTTCAGTGTGTAACACCTTAATTTCATGCTGTTCTTAGACCCTTCTCTCATTGTTAATCATAGGTATTTGTATGCAACATTTAAACTTCTTTTTTTTTTTTTACAAACACTGTGACTATTCTATTTTCTTACATTTCTAAAACTGTGCAAACATAAATACTGTCCATTTTAAGGATCCTTTATATCAATATTATAATTATATTTATAAAGATACATTTTACTGTTGTACAGATAAACCAACCCAACTCTTCTCAACCTAACTACTGCTCAACAACATAACAATAAGCAGATAAACTTACAGTGATCATTTTAGTTATAATATACTATAATATAGAAATTGGTAATCATTTTAAGATAGTAAAGCAATGGAATCCTTTGCAATGAGTTGAATGCAGCAAATGTCAAATTAGTGTTAAATAAATGTGATGACATTGAACATTTAATTCATCTCAATAATTTAAATACAATAAAATCAGCCTTTTAATTGAATTAATTCAGTGTTCTACGAACCTAAAAAGATTTATGATAAACTTTATTTTGTCATTTTGAAGCTTGACAGCCACTGGTCCCCATCCACTTTCATGTGAAGAGAAGCTCGGACATGCTGCTAAATTTCTTCTTTTGTGTTCCAAAGGAGAAATAAGTCACATGGGTTTGGAACAACATGACGGCGAGGAAACCATGACAGAATTAAGTTTTTAGGTGAACTATCCCTTTAAAACATGCTCACTATACTTACTTCTCTGTACTATTGTAGCTTGCACTTCTCTGAGCAATTTTGGAACTTAATATAGCCTTGCGCCACTTCTCATGCTACTCTCTAATGTCATGTTTTGTTGTAATATTCCTAAATTTTTAATGTAAATATGTTATAGCTTATTCAGTGATCCAACCTAGTACCAGTCAAAAACTTGTAAACGGCAACTTTGCCTGCCAACCACCGACCGAAGCTATTCTGCTTGATTGATAAAAAAACGATAGGCATTCTTACCATATTAGTTTTGACACACAGGGAGAAGGGAACGAGAGGTAAAACATACTCTGTTGATGCACATCTTAAGGCCGTCGGACACCTCATCAGGTGGTATTGATTTAGCCAAGCCACACTGACTAAACACCAGTCTTATGGCACGCAGCCCGTCATCATTAAGCTCTTCTCCCGAGTTGTGTAGTCCTCTTGAGTAAGCCGCCAGTTCTGCCCCATCCGCGCTCATTCTGTCCCGTAATGTCACGGCGACGACCCCCTGCTGGTGATAATAGGGGTGAAAATCAGGTCTGGGCATCAACATACATCTCATCCCTCAGGTGTTAGCCTGCTGGTAATGAGGACAGCCGCTGTTTCCACCCCCCACTTCCTATCCCATCACACACACGCATGCACACAGCCAAATGAGAAGAGGAAGGAGCTGTGCTGTTCTCAGCACCTGTTTTGAGCTTGATTGGAGGATAGTCTGCTGAGATGAGCTCCACATGGCACCCAATTATGTTCCTGGTGCATTTTTCATGGTAGCAGTTTTGTTTGTATTCATGTCAGAGTTCAGTTGTACTGGTCTGATAAATGCCGCTCTGGCTGGTCGTTACCATATATTTATTCAGGTTCAATAGAAAGGTGCATGTTCAACATCCGTGCGGAACAACACCCCTGGAAGCAGACGGATCAATATTTGAATTGCTAAACAAATGGACATTTTCACAGCAGCAGTCTAGGACGAAAATTATTCGCAGGGTGCAAATTGCTTCTGCACTGACCATCTGACCTTTGACCTTGCTCATTTAAAGCACCTGTGTGATCTGAATGCAGCTTCAGCTCTTATTAATCAAAATGGTCCCAGAGCAATTTGATGAGAAATTGTGTTATGTTTGAATTAGTCTTTAATTTGCGCTAAAGAAAAAAAAAACTTTTTTTTAGGAATGGATGGTGGATGGAACAAAAATTCCACCAAAACTTCCCCTCAAAGGAAGTCAAAACAAAATGTTGAGTGTGAACTTTCAACTTGCGCTGAACAGATGCTTACGAACAGAAGTTGTTTGCCTAAGGGGGTAACCATAGCAACAGAAGTATGTTGGAGTGTTTTCCATTGTCGTTATTTAGCATTTTATCATAGATTTGTATTTTTGTAAAAAAGTATGTTAAGAAAAAATTGCAAATAGTGCTACTTGTGGCAGCTAATGTTAGCCTGACTTCGTCATACTCAGATTCTAGTCAGAATCTGAGTCTGAAACTGATCCAATGGGCTGTAATTATGGAGTGTTTCAACCGAACCAGGAAAAAAAATGCCTCTGAACTCAATTGATAGACCGAATTCCGTAGGAAGGACGGCAAAAACATCTTTACGATCGACAAATGCCTTGATCGCGGTTCTCTGTTCCTTTTTTAAAATTAATGCGCTGTCTACATCTTCTATAAAAGATGCGATGGCTGAATATACACATCTAAATTCTCCAGCAGAAGCCATTCTTTGTTGTAAACGAATTCAACCCAAGCGCTCTTTGGTGACGTGGATGATTACGTTACGGTTGATCATCTGTCCATCATCTTATAAAGCCCACCCTGACAATTTGATTGGTCCGAACAGCTTTGGTTCGGGCATTCTTGCTTCACAACGGATCAAGTACAGACCTTCCCATCCTCAAATGTTGTGGGCGGGGCTAAGTTCGGCTGCCATCCAGGCTAAGCTAATGTCATTTCAGGAAATAATTCGGGAAAGTCATTTCCAAATGTATGGAAGTCTACTCAAAGATGGTCAGTAATTTTTAGTTAAGTATATGTACAGTAAAGTTTAATTACATGTATTTGAAATACGTTTTTTTTTTTTTTTTTTTTTTTGTATTTTCCTTAACAAAAATAAATGAAATGTAATTTGTAATTAAATACTTTGAGGGACTGTAATTTGTATTTAAAATACTTAACAAAAACTCGGTCACCGAAACTTTGCTAACAAAATTTTGATACTCATTTGCACTAACAGTGTCTTTTTTCCCCATGCACCTATCACCTGCAGGTGTGCGATGGCATTTGCTAATTGGTTATTTAAAACACTTAAAATACTTATTAAAAAAAGTAACCCTTTTCTTAACCCTAGTGGTTACTTTAAATGTTTCCCAAACAAGAAAACCTGGATTCCCGGCAGTTGAATGGTGAATTGGCCGGCGTTTATCTTTAAATGAAAATTTACGTAAATTATCTTTTTTTCCCTATAGCCTACCAATTACACAATACTAAAATACTAACTTAAACAATTCTTATTTATAGTTTCCCAGAAATCAGTACTTTGTTGATTGAATTAACTTGCCAAACTCCAAAGAAATACCAGAATACAAATGTTAAGGATAAAAAGAAATAACAAATATAATTTTTTTTACATTAATATAATAACCCCCTTAAAAAAAAAAGGAACCACCTTTTTATATATGAAGACAGATAAATACTTAATGGTATGTAAATTACTTATTCTCTTGTAAATAAAATGTAGCCTACAAATCAACTTCCCAGTCTCAGAATTAGTTTTCTCTCTGTTTTTTTCACTTGCATTTTTACCTTTTTCCTGAAACATGTAGAGCAATAAGGAAAATAAAACAATATTTCCTTCAAAACAAATGAAGACTCACAACAGGTTTTTTTCCTTTTACTATGCAAATTAGTTGCGAGTCAGTGACGCATAGGCTACGGTCGTTCGTTATCGTTGGGGCCTAGTTCGTTGGTGCACATTTACAGCTGACGAATTCAATGTAGGCCTACTCACATTCAACAGTCCCGAAAATTAGTTCACTTACGTCCATCCGACGAAAGAAGCAATGGTGAAGTCACTTACAATACGAACACAGTTTCACACGAGCAGTCCTGGACACGCGATGAATGCAGCTGATCCACGTCCCACGACGACGAACCACAATCTTTCCAGTCCTGGATACATTCCGAAGTCCACCACGAACGTCCAATAACTCCGACACAGTTATTGACCAAGAATTTGAATGTCACTAGCTGTTAAGCCTTCATTACACACGTCTTGACTCAGCGCGCTAAAGATCACGGAGAAGATAACAGAAATAAATAAATAAACACTTCAAATAGCAAAAATAAAATAAACCAAGCGTCGTTTCTCTACACTTTGGGCCATAGAATATATGAAGTCTCCAAAATGACGCACTTCTAATAGCCTACAAGCAGTCAAATTTGCCTCTTGTCTACAGTCTTCATGCCATGTGCGATGCTCCTCCCCTTTCACGTAACTCACGTTATGACGCAAACTAATCATGCTCAACAGTCACTGGCCAGCAATAGTAAATTTACATTCAACACTATCTCATTGGATATGAAACAAAAACATAGTTGTATCACATTGAAATAAACAAAAAAAATGAAAAGCACAAATTTCAATATTTTAAAATACTTCAAAACAAAAGGCATATTTATTTTAGGGGTCCCTACACATATATCACTTTATTTTGCATATATTAACTTTAATAACCAGGCTTAATAGGACCATAGACATATAAAATACTAATATGACTACCAAATTGGCTATCACAGTTTTTGGCTAAGATGCAAGAAAATCAGGTGACGTGACACATCCTATTGACCCTGTTCACATTTCCAGGTTTCTCAGAAGTGGAAGTCGTCATAGTTGGGTTCCCATTTGCTCAAATAGCAAAAGAACAACGCCACAACAGTGTTTTCACAACTTTCAAAAAGAGTAAAAAAAAAAGAGAGAGATTGATAATGGCAGTCAGAAGAGAGAAAAATCAAAGATGTCAAATTTACCGTCACAGCCGCTGTATTGGAAACATCCACACAACAGCGTTAAAGACCCACTCCGATGAAAATAATGTTTTTCTAGGTGTTAACATGTTCTTGTGGCATTTTTCTGATGTTAGAGGACATATCTTAAGAAAAATAAGCTCAAAGTTGTATTTCTGAGTATTTCTACATTCAAATGGCTGTGAATCAGTAGCAGACGCTAAAATGCCGGCTAAAATAGACTGGAGTTGTGACGTAGTAACTCCACTGGGCGTCTCCACACGCGACGTCTTGGAGTGAAATAATGATTAGTGATCGGTGATAACTTTGATTAACTTCGGATAATAATAATTAACGTGTATATAATACTGTTGCCCCACCGGTATTGGGGGTGTAAGCTAGCGGGAGAGACAGAGCTCTCAGCAACGGGCAGGGGGAGGGTCGTCTCCGTGCCAACGGCTCCGCCCACAACGCAGAGGCGAATTGCTAATGAGCTACTGCCGCTCTGCTGAAGCGAAGTCCCAGAAAACGGCACAGGTTTTGTGATTTTGGCTAAAAATGGCATAATCATAATTTAAAGACCACTGGGAATGTTTAAAAATAGCTCAAAATATGATCGGAGTGGGACTTTAACTAGTTTTTTTGTAATGCTGATGACCGTTAAAACGCGTCCGTCTGTGGAAAAAGGTCCAGCTCGCTCATTGAACAAGGTTAGACACAATTAAGTAAAGAAGCTGCTTTTGTACTCAGTCAAATTGCTTTAAGGTAAAGCATCTAGTAAAATATATCAGATATTGTTCACTGAATGTCATTGTAGGAGAGAAGATTGGCGCAAAAAGCTAGAACTTGTGAATTGACTTGCTAGCTAAAGCGTGACGTACGCTGTCTAGTGAAGCGCGGATCGCAGTTACATCCGCGAGGCGGTCAAGTAATAAAAAATAACATTCTGATTAATTGCGGGTGGATAATATAAATCATTAATGATGGTAATATTAAAACAACGTAGGCCTACATGTGTATGTGAGTGTGTTGCTGAAATCTGATTGGTTGATGAACTGCTGTTTGGTGGGGGAACTGCCAGATACACACAAAATTATGTCAAAAGGCCCGCCTTGGAGAATATTCACGTAAACACAGTCGGTCGTGTCTTAAATTAATGTATAGCCGCCTTTCCACTGCACACGACATTTGGACTCTCGGAATTCGCCACCTAGCGGCAGGCGTAATGATCTTTTATTATGACAGTATGAGGCTGTTACATGTATGTCCTGTGTTTCCCCCGTTCTTTGTGTATTTGGTTCAGTCCTGTTTCCAGTTTCCCGCTCCTCGTTAGTGTTTCGTTTATTCACCTGTGTCTAGTTCATTTGCCCCAGCTGTGCCTTGTTTCCCTAATCTGTTCTCTGTGTATGTAAACCCTGTGTTCTCCCTCACTCCTTGTCGGTTCTCGTTTATGTAACGTTTGTGTATGGTACGTTTGTATTTGGTGTGGTTATGTTTCCTGGATTCCTGTTTTGAGTTATATTAGTAAAGAGTATTGAATTTGATCTGCTGACTGCTGCCTCTCCTTCAACCTGCACCACACCCGTAACAGAAGAACCGACCAAAAAGGAAAAGGAAAAAAAGAAGAGGAAGATGGAGATCTGGGAGCTCGCGGGACAGATCACGGCTTTGGCGCTGGATAGCCGTGATCTGTTCCACTTTACCTGGGGCTTTGTTCCACTCGCTGCCTCCTGCTCGCTGGGCGATGAGATAATCAAGGCGTGTTACCGGCGAGGGGCCAAGGTGGTCGACCCAAGGGAACTTCCAGATCTCTCTGGTCTGGACTGGAGAGAGGCACTCTCCAGATGTCTGGAGAGCTTTCTCCCATGGCACGCCGTGTCCGCACCGCTGGTTCCGTCCAGCCCAGCCAAGCCCGCACCGCTGGTTCCGTCCAGCCCAGCCAAGCCCTCATCGCTGGTTCCGTCCAGCCCAGCCAAGCCCGCACCGCTGGTTCCGTCCAGCCCAGCCGAGCCTTCACAGCTAGTTCCGTCCAGCCCAGCCGAGCCTTCACAGCTGGTCACGTCCAGCCCTGCCGAGCCTGAGCTTCCCTGCAGCCCTGCCGAGCCTGAGCTTCCCTGCAGCCCTGCCGAGCCAGAGCTTCCCTGCAGCCCTGCCGAGCCTGAGCTTCCCTGCAGCCCTGCCGAGCCTGAGCTTCCCTGCAGCCCTGCCGAGCCTGAGCTTCCCTGCAGCCCTGCCGAGCCTGAGCTTCCCTGCAGCCCTGCCGAGCCTGAGCTTCCCTGCAGCCCTGCCGAGCCTGAGCTTCCCTGCAGCCCTGCCGAGCCTGAGCTTCCCTGCAGCCCTGCCGAGCCTGAGCTTCCCTGCAGCCCTGCCGAGCCTGAGCTTCCCTGCAGCCCTGCCGAGCCTGAGCTTCCCTGCAGCCCTGCCGAGCCTGAGCTTCCCTGCAGCCCTGCCGAGCCGGAGCTTCCCCGCACGCCTGCCGAGCCGGAGCTTCCCCGCGCGCCTGCCGAGCCAGAGCCTTCTCCGCTGGTCCCGTCCAGTCCTCCCGAGCCTTCTCCGCTGGTCCCGTCCAGTCCTCCCGAGCCTTCTCCGCTGGTCCCGTCCAGTCCTCCCGAGCCTTCTCCGCTGGTCCCGTCCAGTTCCCCCAAGCCTGTCTCTGAACCCGTCACTCCCCCCAAGAAAATTTTGGGGGGGGGATATAAGCCACCCGAGGGACAGTCTCCACCCTGGCCACCTGAAGTGGCCTCTCCACCCTGGCCACCTGAAGTGGCTTCTCCACCCTGGCCACCCGAGGGAAAGTCTCCACCCTGGCCACCCGAGGGAAAGTCTCCGCCCTGGCCTCCTGCACGTCCTGCTCCGCCCTGGCCTCCTGCACGTCCTGCTCCGCCCTGGCCTCCTGCATGTCCTGCTCCGCCCTGGAGGCTTCCTGCTCCGGGTAGGCCACTCCCTCGTCAGCCTCCAGGGCGCCCACCCCCCCACCCTTATTGATGTTACTCGGCGCGAGGACGCGCCTTGCAGGAGGGGGAGCTAATGTTACATGTATGTCCTGTGTTTCCCCCGTTCTTTGTGTATTTGGTTCAGTCCTGTTTCCAGTTTCCCGCTCCTCGTTAGTGTTTCGTTTATTCACCTGTGTCTAGTTCATTTGCCCCAGCTGTGCCTTGTTTCCCTAATCTGTTCTCTGTGTATGTAAACCCTGTGTTCTCCCTCACTCCTTGTCGGTTCTCGTTTATGTAACGTTTGTGTATGGTACGTTTGTATTTGGTGTGGTTATGTTTCCTGGATTCCTGTTTTGAGTTATATTAGTAAAGAGTATTGAATTTGATCTGCTGACTGCTGCCTCTCCTTCAACCTGCACCACACCCGTAACAGAGGCAACATCTACGTTAAAAGCGCATCTTCTGCACGGTGATATTCCGATATTTTATACTCTTACGTGTATCACAGTTACTCTCGCACTTCAAATTATTGTAAATTTAGTTTGAATTTTTGTATTTTAAAATGACAAATTACTTGTATTTTAACTAAATACTTTTTCCACAGCAGTATTTTGTATTTTATGTCATTTTGTGATATCAACTTCAAATTTGGAACACAACTTGGTTAGATGTATGGCTTTGATTTTATAGTAATTTTATAGTAAAAAATATTTTGTAAAATATATATATTATATTAAATAAAAAATATATAGTACAGTATATTTGATTTACTGTAAATTTAAGCTTCCATAACTTTTTCATACTTTCATTTTTTGAAGTGTTTTCACTTCAGTAATAATCTGCTGAGTGTTTCCTTTAAAACAAGACCAAACTTAGGTCTATATTCCAAAGCATTCTTGAATTACAACCATTTAAGTTTGTATCATGTTTTTTAACCCCCATTCTCAAAAAGGGGGGTGACAAAAGGGGTTAAAAACATTTGATGAGTAAGTATTTGTAATTTGTAATTAAACATTTTTAGTTTCTGATGTATTTGTCCCCATCTCTGAGTATACTAAGGCGAGAAAGAAGGAAAATATGGAAAAACAATAATGCAGGACCTCTGTGGACTTATGTTTGGAAACGATTATTATTGATTATTATTGAACATTGGCTAGTATTAAACAGTAATAAGCACTTCATGCAGTCGTCACTGTAATATTTCACTGTAACAAAAGTCAAATAGCTGCAACATTATGCATTTATATGATAAATAAGTAGCCAAGATTAAATGTTTTAATGCTATTTTATTGTTGTTATTATTTTTACCAGTAATTTATTTCATTATTTAATCTTAATTTACAAGTAAAAATGTAAAAATTCCAACCTTACAGAGCAATGGTGCCAACTGTCCCTTTGCGCCACCTGATGGTGATTTCACGAACGAGTGTCACATGTGACTGGGTTGTATCTAACGGCGTGGCCTCTTGGCAGCAGTAAAAGCAGTGGTAATGGGCATTTTGATTGACAACCTGTATTTCATCTCAAGCTCTTTATTGACACTGTTGTCTCCTTAATGAACGATCACTCTAATTTTAGAAGCAACATTTTTTGGTATAGTGTTAATGACACTTAAATGATGAAGGCATGGTAAAAAAAAAAAAACAGATTAAAATCTGTTTTAATAAAAAAAGAGTGATAGTCCTTGAAGTTTAAGAAAAATTAAGTTTTGTGTCTCTAGTGGCACAAAAATTACATCATCATCAAAAAGATTTCAAAGTACTGTAGATAAGATATGATAACTTTTAGTCTTTGAATCATTTGCACACTAAATCCTCTGCATAAACCTGTGGTAGTGCTTTAACAAAAGTTTGACTAAACCAACAGATCGACCTCACTATTTCTAATGTATCTACCTTTCTGATGGAAACAAATGCATTATGCATGCTCTGTGTCTGAGGGGCTGCATTTAAAAGCCCAATGTTGTACACCAGCGCCCTGAGATGTTTTAGCACGCAATCAATAATTCCCCATCAGCCCGAACGGATTCTGAGAGACCAGAGCCGCCGGCTTTGAAGTCCTCTGACAAGTTAAACCCAGTCCAGTCTTTAGAGCCGCTAATGGCCACCCTCGAAAGAGCCAGAGATTTTTTTTAATGTTGCATTTCTTTTCATTTTCGAGTAACACAATTGTATGAAATTCAGGGTATTAGAGGATCACTTGTGCACTAAGTCCTTGATAGCCCTAAGTTGTAGCTGAAGGAAAAAACAAGGAACCTAACACTTTGAACATAGCATCTGTCCGCCAACTGCAAAAAACAACAACACTTTGAAGGGATGACAGCACCAAATAAACTCACCGAAAGCCCTGCATATTTTCAGTTGCAGTTTTATTTGAGGGGAGTAAGAATGCCCTCTGGCGATGTTTTCTCTGAAAGGTGCCGTATTCAAAGACCCCCGTACAGTTGAGCTAATGAGACCAGTCAGGCTCTTAAGTCCTTGAACAAGCCATTGATCAATTAGCAACAGCACTACTTTCACATCCCTCTGTGTCTCATTTACAGTTTGCTTTGATTGATATTCTGATTCCAGCAAGAACAAAAGCCATTCCCGGGAGAAAAGAGGATATTCCACCACAAGACTGAAAACATGAAGAGTTATTGCTCGCATTTTGTTCATTTTCTTTTTTTACTTAAAATATATTTTTCCATCTCATAACTGTGGCACTAAGGTAACCACATCAGCAGGGGTTTGATATGGTGCAACTCAAAGGCAATCCAAGACATGGTGGTGACATCGGCGTACTGTGAATAGTCTTCAAAACCCATTTCTGTCACCGGTGTTGTAAAGTTTAAGCTCAAATATTGTGTCTGAAGTTTGTTGTGACATAGTACAGTGTTATGATTTGGAACTGATTCACACAGTTTGGTTTACAGAGTAGAAAAGAAATGTGTTAAAATTAATTGGTGTGTCAGTTAGAAGCCAAATTGGGAACGCTCATTTTATTTGGCGAACACATGCTGGCACTGTGCACAATGCTGTAAATGTAATTTACTACATTTTATACCATATATATATACACATATATGACTCGTGCTCATTCTGTGTTTGTATGTTTTTAAAGCAGATTAATTATTCATTATCTTGGTTATGCTCGAACGTACAGCTATCGTGTAGTTTGTGAGAATCTCAAAAGTTATCTTGTCTTTTAAACAGTTGGAAGCAGAGAGATTAATGTGTGCCAGATTCGACTGAGCTTAAAGGTATTTGGAGGCATGATCTCTTCCCCCTTTAGTAAGCCTGAAGGGGGCTGACCACTGTTACTCAATTACTCCTCTCACTTTGTGGTCTGAGACTCCAGAGGCCAACTGCGGACATCCGTCTGTGGCTGAGACAACACACTCCATCTTCACCTCATGATGCAAGAGTGTGACATCGGACAAGGCCACACGAGAGAGGTCTGCGGCTGACAACATGTAGCACCTCATCCGCATCAGACAAAACATCAGGGACTATCACAGATGCTGCTGTAATTGGTGCTTCCTGAACTGAAACTTCCAGCCAATTGGTTGCTGGGCAGACTTCGTTCATTTTGGGAAGGTGTTGGTAGAGATATCATGTTCACTGTAGAGGAGAAGAAAGTAAGTGTTGATAACAATGTGTTGTAGACACATAAGTACAAGATCCATTTTTGCCTCATTTATTTGGTTAAAGTAGGATAGTGACAAATTGAGATGATTTTAAAATGACAAAAGAAACTACAAGACATATACCCAATTACAAGATGTAGCTCTGTCTAGTATCCTATTGCTCTACATAGAGAGTTTAAAAACTATGCTCTTAAAATTTAGTCTGACGGAACCCTATCAGAGTGTTATTCATTAGCAACAAGCTGCCAGGGCGAAGGTAGCAATAAAGCAAGTTCGTAAAAGAGCTGCCTGACTAGAGAGGTAAGAGTAACAGCGAGGACGTAATGAATAGACCGATAATAACAAGTTGGTTTTTCAAAGTGTTATGTCCCACGGACCAGTAACTCATTCACAGTTAGCTATGAGGGTCCAACCTGTGTGATTTGGCTGCTCTCATCTAGAGTAATCAATTCAAGGAGATGCTATGAACCATTAATTTGCCTATCCAATGAAGCTTATAATTCAGCATATGCAGTTCTCTTACAACTTGCAGAAGGTAAAAACTAACCTGAATACCCAATTTGGCTCTGAATAAGTTACAGAAACACTGTCAATTTATAGATTGTATGCTTGGTATCAGAGCTCTCTGGAAGGTGCTTAACTCAAACAGAGCAACTAAAGAGTACCTAAAAATTCCATCTGACAGTAGGTTTGCTTGGATACAAGAGTGGAAATCTGTCTATGAGATATGAAAACTTTGTGTGGTGATTGATTGCAGCAGGACAATGGAACAAATTGATAGTGATGATTTACTTTTATCTGCATGGGCAGTCGCTGGAGTTGATCACAAGCTTCGGTTTCTCACTGCAAAGGTAAAAAAGCTGTCACTGGGCAGTACCCTTTCTAAAGGTACTAATATATACACTTTTGGTACTATTTACTAAGATACTGTACCGCCCCAGTGACAGCATTTGTACCATTTATCTGAGATTGTGGGGTCCAACTGAAATGTCAATGATTCTGCATCAGACCCTCTATAGGAATTGCCAATAATTGGGAAGGTGAAAAACATAATAAAAATACCGGGTGTCTTCTGAATACTGAATGTTCCTCAGACTAATGATCCAGTCTTGCTGAGACTTAAGGGGTTAGCACAGCAGGAACAGCAAGTGCCAAAACAAGGGGGTGCATTAGTAGTGAAACATCCCCTGCAGCATCTGCAGGCCAGGAAAACGCACAAGGGGATATACTGTAGGATCAATTACCGGCATTTTGCTTGAGGCCTCCTGCTATAGTGAGGGGTCGAGGGAGAGGGGAGAACAATCAATGCAGCCTGCTGAGGGGCCTATGTCAGACCACTCACTGGGCTGACCACCCTTATGTGCTTTACCCCATTGCAGCTTCTCAGCAATCTTCTCAAACACCCTTCCGTGCTTCCTCAGCGTACGTTCACCCATCTCGGAAGGAAAGACATAGATTGTACAAATGGGACACAATGTGAACAGAACAAGGATGGAAGACTGGAAAAAAAACTCATGCGGTCACTTGTCCCGTCCCCAATCTTGGCAGCGGTTCAATAAAGTGCTTGTGCTGCCTGATTGACACTACCCTGCGGAGAAGACATTTGTCAGTGGTGGACAAGGTGCTAGTGGGGTCATCTCTCATGGGTCTTCAACTTCTACAGTCTCTTCCAGACAAAGGCAGGTAACATGTCAGGTGGACACACACCTAATCAGGCCTGCCACACAACGAGATCCATAAACTGTCAGTTGCCTATTAGTCCTACTACAAGACCATTTTTAGAAGACTTTCTTGTGGTGCTCGAGATAAACAAGCTTTGACCTTTGGTGCACTTTGCGCACCAGTCTACAATCTTTACAGTTCTTTGACAGAACAAACCATCTGTCTTGCCTTTTTACCTCCCAATGTGAGAGCACTGGCGCTGACAGTGTCCTGTGTGAAACCATTACCATCAGAGTCTTCCGCCATAGTTTGGAATACATTACAGCTACGGTCTCCGTTGTCTCGTCAGTACGCTCCAGTTCTTAATCTTCCAGTTTAAAGGGTTCATTCAGTCCCATTAATTGGCATGCTTGTGGTTTGTCAGAGCCTCATTAATGAGTAAGCCTGTTACGTGGCCCTGCCCGTTCCACTTCAGTGGGCACATCTGCCTACGCTAACCCACAGAATCACAGAGGTGTCAAATTGAGGTGCACACCCAGCAGGTATTAGCATATTGTCACTTTTGCCATTAAAAGCAAAGCTGAGGAGATTATGATCCCATTCAGAGGGGAAGAATGACACACAGACATGAATGATGGCACATCATAAGATCCTTAATAAAAGGGGAGCAGGGAGGAAGTATGGAGATGCATACATAATATGGAGTCTAATCAGAGCTCGTTCTTTTACTCTCTTTCCTCTTCAGTCTTTTTGACCTCTGTGTCCCATCTCTCTTGCTCTTTCTGTCTACGGTACTCTGGGAGTCATTGGACAGCAAAAGGTCTGGTCCACATTGCATCATATTTTGGCCAAGAGGTGTAACATGGGAAAAAACCTACCATCATTTGTTTTGTGACTATGTACTGTTTAGAGGCGGGTTTATCTGAGGAAAAATAATGGCCAAAATTTTTATATTTTTTTATTTGATTATTTTTTTGTCATAGAATAACTGTCAGCGAGGTCAATTTTTTAAAATAATCTTACTTACTTTAATTGTATGGACCAAATAACAAGTCAAACCAGTTTGGAACATCATGAGGGGGCATAATGGCAGAATTTTAGTTTTGATATAAACCAACCCTTTCAAATTAGAAAACGATAAAGAAACTCAGAAAGTTGTATCAAGTCAGCCAATCAGATTACAGTTTTCCAGATTTAGAAAGTGCCTTATAGTTTTGTGAACAATATCAGATGGTCACATTGCCATTTGAAGCTGAAATTCATATCCGCTGGATCTAAACTCTGTCTATACCTTATTCCTTGGAGGCACACCAATAGAACACATTTTCAAACACTCATTAGAACTCTCCAATTAAACCCCTGATTCAATTTAATTAGCATATTAGTTGAGACTCCAAGACCTGGGGTCCATTCTTCGTACCTCGCTTAAGACATCTGAGATGATTTTACAGATGCTATCTTCTAATCGTGATAACTGATCTCTGGCTAATTTGGTTCTTCAAACGAATTTGTAGATTTTATTAAAATATCTGGATTAAGTTGTCTGAGATTACTATGCGTTCTTGTGTTCAATGGAAAGGGCAGATTATCGATACTTGAAACCAAGATCAGACAATGCAGCGATTGGCTGATGGCAAGACAGCAACGTATTAATCATTTTAGAAAAGAACATCACACACCTGACAAAAGAAATTCTGGACCTTTATAAGGAAACAGCCAAGCGACCAAAACGACATAAAAGTTATAGATAAATAAAATGGGTTTCACTTTATTTTGATGGTGCCTTTAACATATTCTGTTGACTATTAGTAACGTTGCACCTACATGTCAACTAACTCTTATTAGAGTATTATTAGAGTATGACTGGTAGGGTTAGGGATATAATAATTTGACATGTACTTGCAAAGTTACTTTTAGTCAGTAGAATGTCTGTAGAAAGACCATCATAATAAAGAATTGGCAGATATTAAAGGCCCACTGAAGTGCCTTGAAACACGCAGCTTTGTTTGATGCGTTGACGTAATTTCCACTGAAAAAGGAAGCTAAGGTGGGACATATTGAATGGCCCCTCCCCCTTTTCAAATAGCCAATAGCGTTTAGTTTACCTCACAGACTGCGAGTGGTACTTGACAGCACCATGGAAATGAATCTGAGCGCTGATACGTTTCATTCAATAGTAACGTTGCTAGAGGTGTGCATACATTTTAGCCATTTCCTTTTGAAAACGTAATAAAGTTTGAGCGTTTGAGCAAGTTCTTTTTCTTTTTTTGGTTCTCTTTTTGTGAACCAGTCAAACCAGTTTACCAAATCATTCAAAACAGTTTGGGTCTTGAATCAGCGCTGATCCAAAGTTTCCTAAAGTTATTTGTTTTAGATTCTAGAGGGCATTTGATTGGACAGGAGATGTGATGAGAAGTTGAAATCCGCGGTGACGTCATAAAAATCCGTGATCCATTCTAGCGGAAGTGAGAGACTCTAAGTTTTGAATTCTTATATCTCCTAAATGCGAATTTTGTCATTGTTTTGGAACAAACCAGCTTATTTATAACATTAAGGCTAACATATTCATACTAAGAGCTTAAAAACGTAAATTTTGATTTCAGGGGGCCTTTAAGCATACAGTCCACTAATACTCTAATGAGAGTTGGTTGATGTGTACAGTAGTCGCAAAGTTACTTATTATCAACAGAATGTTCAAAAGGAACCATCAAAATAAAGTGTTACCATACAATCTGTACATTTTGCTACAGGATTCCCAATCATTTCCATTATTTCAAGATTTCTCCGACAGACTTTAAGTATCACCTTCATTTAAAAAGATGCAATCTAATCCTGTTTACATGAAATAAGCTGCTCCCGAGCAGGCTTGAGCTTACGGACCTGTTGCTATGACAGCAACTCTGGGTTGAGCTTCGAAGAACCTAACAATCCTGGATCATGTCAAATCGTCAACAGTAAAATCCAGATAACTGAGTAATCCAAATATGAAGAACGGGCCCCTGAAATGGATGGGTTAGATAAGGAAGACCTCCAAATTGTTTACTGTTGATGTGCCTCCACGAACATGGTTGGTAAACACTGCCCTAAAGACCAGTGGTTCCCAACCCTAGTCCTAGAGTTCCACAATACTGCACATTTTTAATGTATCCCTTATCTGACACACCCATTTGAATCAAGTGTATTTGATTAGGTGGACACCCAATACGTGCAGTGCTTGGTAATCCAGCGACTGCTATAGACAATTGAAAAAATAAGCCTGTGGTGTGTAAATTACTTGGTTGTGAAAGTGTGTTTTTGTTGTGGTCCCTGAGGGTAACATTGATTTGTTCATGCAAGACTTTTTCCCATCTGTGAAAATTTATAATGGTATTATAGTATTATAGTGGTATTAAAACATTGCTTGGTACATACGATTAAAACAAATCCGAAAGAAAGTGCAGCTTGATGTTATTAAACAAACTTGTATGGCTGCAGGGCAAAACCCTACTCCTGTCTACGTATAATGTCCATATTTGATCTCCTGTATACTTCACATGCCATGACAATATGGGCTAGGTGAGACAGTA
Organism: Rhinichthys klamathensis goyatoka; assembly: GCF_029890125.1. Lineage (NCBI taxonomy): Eukaryota > Metazoa > Chordata > Actinopteri > Cypriniformes > Leuciscidae > Rhinichthys > Rhinichthys klamathensis. The sequence goes on from NW_026606581.1 coordinate 4,077,352, forward strand.
AAACCCCCTCTGGAGCATAATGGACCACATCTTCTCATTATCCTACAGGGCAGTGTTATCCCATATTAAAACAGGCTCTCAAACAGCAGGACAGAACTAGTGATAAAAAGTGGGTATAAAGCGTTCCTATAGGAAATCAACCGCAGCACATCCACAGAATCCAAAGTGGTACTAGTAATATGTTAGCCGTTTTTATCACATCGTTTTTTTTTTGGTGCAGACGTTTATGTAAGTGATTTTATTGCCTGAGCCCGCATCATGGGGAGAGAAAACCATGTTTATGAGATTACGACAAGCAAAAAGAGACTCCACATTGAATGTTAGAATGGAAGAGGGCGGGAGATGCTGATCTTGTTGTTTAACTTGTGTATTAGCATGTGTGTGTGTGTTTGTGTGGAAAGTATTCACAAAAAAAGACAATGCAGGTGTTAAAAAAACAATCTGACCCCTTCAGATACACAAACTGCCCTCTTTATCACAAATGCACACTATTCAAATGCACAAATGAATCATATTTTATTTAAAAAAATATTTATATTTCAAGAGTCAAGAGACAAAAGTCAAAAGAGGTAAAGCTAGATGATATCATGATCCTTTGATGTGATAATGATAATAATAATAATGGCTCAAGTCTCTGCTTTAATGAAAGTCCATTACACAATTGATAAATTAAATTGATATTAATAATATGAACAGTAATTATAAATTAGGAAATTAGCAACAACGTTAATACTTTAAAAAAAACAATAATTATGAGAAATAATAATAGCCATGTTTTTCTTAGCCGTCATCAATGAAACAATTTTAAGAAAAGGCCAGTTTGTTTTTACAAATATGGTTCTTGATCATAAAATATGTAATATCATTTGTTTGTGATCAAACTATGTCCTGAAGGTCCACTGTCCTAGGGGGTATTCCAGAAAGCAGGTTATGTGACATACCTAGGTATGTTTAAGAGTATGTATAAGCAGATAACCTCAACCCTAATGTTTCAGGGTAGCCATAGCAACTTACTCTCTGAACATAACCTGCTCCGGAGCAAGTTCTGTTCCAGGGTTAGTTTACTAATGTAGTGTTTAGCGCATGCGTGCCCTATGGATGAGGCTCCTGTGGGCGTAACAGACTATATACTGTATACATATATAACTAGTTATAGATTAAGCATTATTAAAACAAGGTCATGTTTTGAGTTCAGGGTATGTTTGAGAGGAAGATAACCTTACTTTCAGGTGTTTTTAATTGGGGTTGGAGCTGAACTCTGCAGGACAGTGGCCCTCCAGGAGCAGGATACCCCTGGACACCCCTGGTTTGACCTGAAAATAATCAATTTCTTTATATGACAATATTAGAAAAAGACGAACACAATTAGGGGTAGAACGGTGAGCTTAAAGGGATAGTTCACCCAAAAATGAAAATTCTGTCATTAATTAATCGCCCTCATGACGTTCCAAACCCGTAAGACTTTCGTTCACCTGCGAAACACAAATGAAGATCTTTTTGATCAAATCTGAGAGCTTTCTGTCCCTCCATAGACCGCTACGCAATTACCACTTTGATGCTTCAAAAAGTTCATAAAGAGATCGTAAAACTAATCCATATGAATTGAACGGTTTAGTCCAAAATTTTCTGAAGAGACTTGATATGATGAACCGATTGAATTTAGGCTTTTATTCACATATAAACATTCATCAACTCAAACATCAGTTGTGGTAAACGAAAGCTCAAGTATGTTCTCTTGACGTGAGAGAACCAATGGTCCATTCTTGTGTTACGCAGCACGTTTGAGCTTCTGCGAGAACCAATGAGGTTTGTTCTCGCGCATCAAGTAGGTTCGGTTGAGCTTCTGTTTATGTTCAATGATCAATGTTTATATGTGAATAAAAGCCTAAATTCAATCTGTTCAGCAAAGCAATCGTTTCTCTTCAGAAATGTTGGACTAAACCGCTCAATTCATCTGGATTAGTTTTATGATCTCAAAGTGGTAGTTGCGTAGCTGTCTATGGAGGGACAGAAAGATTTAGATTTCACTTTAGATTTCATCAATAAGATCTGCATTTGTGTTCCGAAGATGAACGAAAGTCTTACAGGTTTGGATTGGAACGACATGAGGGTGAGTAATGACAGAATTTTCATTTTTGGGTGAACTATCCCTTTAAGTTCTGATGGGCTGATACTTTTTAAAATAAGAGGACAACTCACTACAAACGGACAGCACTGAAAGACAGTCATGCACAGCAGCAACAGCAGTCTGACATTTTGATTAATCTAGTCACGGCCGATGATTTATTCAATTGGACTGGACCGCCAAACCCCTCCAAGGGTTATATAGAATGCATTCAGAATTTCAAGTACTCAATTATACGATACATTAATTAAATTTCACCTAAATGTTTTAATTTCTTTAATGTTGGCTTGATTACAAAGAGACAGTATTTATACTGTTTTTAATAGTGGAATTAATTTGTGTGATATCAATTTATCATAGTGATAAGATGAGGTACAACAGGAGATGTTTTGTTATGGAGAATGTGGTTGTTAATTCAATCCTTTATCATTTGCGAGAGAAAAAAAGAGATGTTATGATGTGTTTAGAAAGATTTTGTATTTCAACTTGTTCTAATGCTAATGGCCCAATCTTTGCTGTTGTGAATCATTTGGCTGTGTGAAAGTTCATCACTGAACAAACTGTCTATTTAAAATGAATCCTTGATGAACTCACACTTGGACCTTTCCTTATCGTTTTAAGAACAATTGACCTAAAGTAGCTGAGCCCAGAAGTTTGACAGGAAAAACATGATCTATACATATGGAAAGTTTATCAGTTCTTAGGAATTAAACCCATGGCCGTGGCATTACTAGCATCATTCTCTACTGTTTGAGCTTCAGAATATGGCCAATTTCAAATGATCCAGGCCTGCTCCAGCCAAACAAGTGTCATTAGAATGAATAACAATGCTAACAGATAGCTCTCTGCAGGTTTTATAGATGAAGGAGACCAATATTTGAATAAATCCAAATTCCAATGCTTTGTGACATCGCCTCTGCTGATTTGGCTGAATTAGGTTCCAGTCTGCACTATACATAAAATATTGATTGAAATTTTGCTCTGAGAAATGATGTCCTGAAAGCAGTTTTGCAGTGTTCTGCATATGCAGATTACAATTTGCTAAGATAATTCTGAATCTCAAGCATCATACAGAGGCACATATGATGTCAGTAAGTTTTATTGCTCTGCTCCAGAGCTGCGCACATAGAGAGCTGCTGACTCTACAATCTAAACCATGTGTTCCCTCACTGCTATTACAGTCTCCTTTATCTAAGATGCTGCCGACAGCCTTAGTAATTAATGAGGGTGTGCTCTGATGTAATTTAGCTTGCTCAGGGTTGAGATACATTACATCAGACTATGGATTCGGAATCTTTGCATCAAGGCCTTCATTCACCGTTCCAACACCAGAGAATGTACGTTCAAGAACGACCCCTCATTAAGACCAATATTCCGCGCCATGTTTTAATTGTGTTGAGGATGTTTTTTTGTACTTGAAAGCCTCCTCACAAGAATAGCTATAGGATATGTATTAATTGCGCAGGCTTGTTGTCAAATTCAGTTGTTTTTATATGTTTCTGCTACCATGCTAACGCTCTACTGTGAGACTCATTAGTAACTCTCAATCAGAATTCTAAATGGCATATGTTGGAAGCCGTCCCTTTAGGAAGAGCGGTCATACTGCCGAAACTACAGCGGTGGCTGGCAATGATCAGATTCCTGCGCCAGAGGCGAATGTGTTTATGTCCTACAGCATATGTGATTACATTTGTGCTATGCCAGAGGAATCCATTTGTTTCCGCAATTACTGTTTAATTTTCATTGCTATCCAAACATTTAAACATTAAAGCCAACTCGTGGCATCCACACTGGGCTTAAGCATGCACAAGTAAGTTGCAACAAGTTTTGTAATTGGCAAGATTAATAACATTTACAGCGTGGCGATGCAAATCGTCCTCTCAGCACATGAATAATGGAGAGCGAGCCATCACTTTGAATAATTCATCTCAAAATATCCTTTAGTGCAATTTTTAATGACCAGGGGCATATCTAGATTTGTGACAACAGCACTATGCCAGTGTAATTAACGAGCTCAGCGGCACTCGCTTAATTGCTGTGAGAAAGTTCCTCGATGCCAGCAGGCTTTGGAACAGGGGGCTGAAATAAACACTAGAACGGAGGTTAGTTATGGAAGACCCATAAAGAAAACGCTTCAAAACCAAGGCTCAATGGCTTAACTGCGCGGTTCTCCTGTGCACGTACCGGCTCTGATCAACGCTCATGAGTTGAATATTGATGTTGGGAATTAATTACTTGTTTTACATAGATCCAGACAAAGCCCTCGGAGGGAGAGCAAGCTCTGGGAGCGGAGCAGACTTTGACGGAGGTGGGAAATTAGAATGGGGCTTTAAGAGCTAAGTTGATGTGCGCACTGGGGAAGGAACTTAACAACATATGAGATTGCCGATGATTACAATTAGAGTTGCTTATGGAGTTGTTCGCTGCTTGGAGATTTATTTCACAAACATTGTTACTTTCAGAATGCATTGCTTTGTTCTTTAAGCTCAATCAAATGGTTGCTCACTTTGAGCTGGCTTTTAATAAATACACCTGTAGAAAATTTGCTTTCACTGTAATAATAATAATAATTTTAGTCAATTTTACATGGAAATTCCTACTGAAAAAGACAAAAATGTTTAAACTAGCCTATAAGCTGGTTGGCAGGTTTTAATGGTTTCTTAGATGGTTTCTTATCTGGTCAGGCTGTGCGAACAGCTGACCAACCAGCTAAAACCAGCTGAACACCAGCTTAAGCCTAGTTCACACTACATGATTTTAAGCCAAATTTGCAAATCGTTGAGCTCGCCGACAGGTCATGGTGTTATCGCGTGCAAATCACGGGGGATTAGCGGGCGCTGAACGCTCGCCAATCTGTTAGTATGAAAGAGCCAACAACGCATCAAAGACGCTCGCAGACGCCTCGCAGACGCGTCGCCGAGCCCAGAAAAATATCTAGCATGCTAGATATCCAGAGCTGTCGCACGACTCAAGCTCACGTGATGTCATGAGCTACAGCTAATCAGAGCAAGGCATGTTCACGTGTTGTGTTCTTCTTCGCTGGGTATTGGCGCTCGTGCTGTTTCGCGTCATTTCCGGTTCGTTTTATCGTGTGATTTTTCGTGACAAAACGTGGTTTGTAGACAAGATAGAATCGTTGGGTGACAGAGTTGTTGTCAACTCGTGTAGTGCGTTACCTCCTGTTGCGGATCAATCACGTTGTGTCGTGTGGTGTGAACTAGCTCAACAACTTGAACACTCCTGATTTCACAGAGAGCAAGTCATGTAGTGTGAACCGCACAGTTCAGCCCGACGTTTCAGGAACTCATTGATTCATTTCTGTAGGCAAAATGTCTGTGAAATTTGTTCGGTCTCTGTTTTTGTTGCATCTTTTTATGCTCTGACAAATATTTCATTTTAAGAATTTTGTGTGTGTATGTGTGTGTGTGTGTGGGGGGGGGGGGGTGCAGTTAAAAGTATAAGAGGACGTTTCTTTTTTTGCTGAGTTTAGTATGAATGTGTGAACAGTAGAAAAGAATGAATCTTTTCATTGTAACTACCATTCACAACTCTTCTCCAGTGGCTTTAGAAAAAGTAAAGTGTCCATTGGATGTGCACTTCTGATCTCAGCAGAAGTAGGTCATCCTAGGTACTGTTGAACGTAAATTTGGCTACTATTTTCACATATTGTTATTTGCCTACTATATAGTAGGGAACCACTTTTAAAAAAAACTGGGTTGTTTCAACCCATGTTTGGGTCAAATATGGACAAACGCAACCGTTGTGTTGGGTTTGTCCATATTTGAGCCAAACATGGGTTGAAATAACGTCTAGGAATATTTAAACAGTGCGCTAGTGAGAAGACCAATAGACCAAAAGAGTTTAGTGTTAGCATGTTGCTAAGGTAATATAGATACAAATACTGCATGAGGGATCGATAGGTGCTGGGAATGCTGTCCATGTAGATGGTGTATTAGTAATTAGCATATACCAGTAGAACCATATAGCACACTTACACATTTTACAGACATCCCCTTGTCTAAATTAATTGTAGTATACAACATAATGTTTTAGTCCTCCAATTGCTATTTGCAAGCATTGTTTTCCCATTAGAGACCTCTTGTACTTTTGGTTTACTACTCTTTGTCTCTCTCTCTCCCATTCTCTCCGTCCTCTTGTTTGTGCTAATTATCTCTAACAAACAACTCTGTATCATGTCAGGCACCCAGAGCCCTTTAAGCTATGTAGGCCTTTCACCTCTCCTCATCTCAGGCAGAGGAAGGGCTGGCTCGGGCCTTGCAGAGAATGCGATCGATCCGCTCTGTGTAATGATGGCTGAGAGATTGCCTGCATCAGAGCCTGATCTGTGCGCTGCGGCTGGATTAAGGGAACCATGGATTGCCATCGATTTTCTATCTGATACAATCATTTCATTCAGACTCAAATCTCCTGCCTGGTGGAGGGAGACAATCCCTGCAAAGATCTTTTAATTCCTGTCCAGGACCTTCATCACAGGCCTCCCAATCACTACATGCTCCACAATCCTGCCAGGTTAAAACCTATTGTTGTTCCAGCTATTACTGTCAAACTTATTAATTAAGCCAGAGCAGGAGACTAAGACCCTGCTGGTCCTGAGGGGCTCCGCTTCCTCAGAGAATGGGCCGAATGAGGTCGTTGGCAGGTTTGCGCTTGCCATCAATTGTTCTTCCTGATCCAGTTGTGTTTACTGATACGTAACATTTGCAGTTCACTTTGTGTTCTCTCTGGAGACTGAGGAATACTTAAACTAATGCATTCTTATAATAATTTTTAACTGTGGAGTGGTTTCTAAAAACTGTGATTAACTTGTAACTAGTCAACTTACATCTTGCATGGATTTTTCCATAAAATGAAGTGGTTTCTACAAAAGAGCACTGTTTTAAATATGTGTATGCCATTTTGCATTCCCCTAGGAACACACACAAAGAATTGTAGCTAAAGTGTTTTTGTTGTTTTCTTTGCATATGCTTATTGTAGGTCTCTCATATAAAATAAGTATATAATTATATAATATAATATCATAATTCAGTTTTTTGGTGAATTACTTGCGGTCCATATCAGTTCTGTTTGAGAATAAACATTACATTCGCAGCAGCAGATCAGCATCAAAGATGTTCCCCACTGAGAGCTGATCCATTTCCCTTGATCAGGGTTTCTTTAAGCCCATTATATCAGTCTCTCACCATGCAGATCAATTACGCCCTCATGTATCACACTGTCATGGACATCCTTCTTAAAGCCTTCTTATAAATTGCACACTTCAATTAGTCCAATTCAAGAAGCAGGGCAGTGATTCACCCTTACTCATGAAAACAAACAGGCATGGGATTTATTGATTTTAGCCAGCTTTTCTTTAGACATTGATTAAATCCCAGTATTATCTCTCCAAGGTGCAGGGAGTGTTGTTGTTGTGGCAAATTTTGTTTTCATCAGTACATAGACTCCCATCTAAGACACATACGTCATGTTTTGTGATATTGTTCAAATGACTTGTCAAATGTGGCACATATCAGACACTGATATAAACAGATGGTGCTTCTCTAAATGGCACTGTACATATATTTATAAAGGAATATAAATGGTATATACTGTGTGTGTGCGTGCGTGTGTGTGTGTGTGTGTGTGTGTGTGTGTGTGTGTGTGTGTGTGTGTGTGTGTGTGTGTGTGTGTGTGTGTGTGTGTGTGTGTGTGTGTGTGTGTGTGTGTGTGTGTGTGTGTGTGTGTGTGTGTGTGTGTGTGTGTGTGTGTGTGTGTGTGTGTGTGTGTGTGTGTGTGTGTGTGTGTGTGTGTTAAAGGAAAGCCACAGGAGTTTAAATATTAACACAGATATCCTTTCAATCTTTCAATCCTTTCAGTCTTCTTGGTTTCACGGGTTCAATTAATGAAGGCAATGGATATAAGATCACTCCTTGAGGTCAAGAGAAAGCTTCCCCTTCACAATCCAGCTCAGCTGCAGCCGTTGGAGAAAACTTTGCCTCTGCCATTACATTTGACCTTCCGATTGATTTATCGCAATCAACTGGAAGGAAGGAGGAATTCAGGCACTGTCTATGTGCTGAGCAAAGGCACCTTGGGACTGCAACAGACAGTTCACAGCCTCCCATCAATTTCCAGATGACAGGAACAAGAGCTACAGCAGAAAGGTGCAGGGCTGCAGATCGGGGAAAGAAGGGGAGCTGGGCAGTCAAGAAGGCCCCTAAGGTGTCCAATAGTTAATTAGCTTTGTGAGAAAACAATCAGGTTAACAAGCAAAACAAAGTTATTAGACTCCCCACATTATCCAGCATTGCCTACAGAGGCCTGTCTGTATCAGACCCCCAGTCCACTGTCACACCTCAACTCTGATCACTTTGACTGCTGCTGTATTTGCACTTTAAATACAGTGTATTTAACACTCCACCCCCCTTCATCATACTCATAAGAATGCTGTTAGAGGTGAATTAGACAGAGCCAAATAACATAAATTAGGCTTGCAAAAAAATCTTCAAAGTTATTTAGGAGCTATCTAGAAATTGCTCAAATAGTTGAATTTCTTTGGATTGCAATTCCGTAAATTCCTCTTCCTCTCATTCCAATTCATATTCCAGTTAAACCTCCAGTGAGCCGTTGCTAATTTAATTCAAATTCCAACTAATCAACGGAAAAGGAGCCAGTTCTTAAATTCTGAATTTCACCCAACCATGGTGCTTACATGATTGTTTTTCAAAGCAATATCTGAAATTGCAAAGACGCGTTTATGTTTTGTTGTAAAGATTAACACATTTGTGTGCACATTTCTCCCCTGTTCATGCCTCCATTTGTTTTTGCATCAGGCTGGGTGATTCCATGCATTAATGTACTCACACAAACTAAAGCCGGTGATAAAATGAGCCTATCACATAAAACAGCAGCTGTCCACACACACTAAGTTGGGCTTTCAGTCCAGCCAAAGCAGACTCTATATAGCTCTCTACAAGGGCTTTTATATGTTTTGACATAAATCCGAGGTATGGAGGGGAAATCGCCAATTTGGACCAGGCCCCATCCAAACAAAATGAAGCTCGGCTTCATATGAGCTTGCAACTTAAGCAGGTCCTTTCCGTTCTCCAAAACAACCTGAAATAAGCAATCGCTTTATTTACTCTAATGACACCAGTGAGGTTTGAGCGCATGCAGTTCCGTGAGCAAATACGCATGGAACTGAACGTGACCCACCGTAAGACTGGAGCTGAGTGGAGAAGCAGAGCAGATGCCACAGTTCGGGTGTGGTTGGCAAAAGAGTGCTTGGCTTGGCTGAAGGCCATCCTTTCCCACTGGGTTGTGGCCAGTAGAGATGCTTTTATTATGAGCTAGCCTCCCAAAGCTGCTAGGGAACCAGGGGATCAGGTTTAATACCAGCCAGCTGCTTGAACTGAGTTTTTCGGATGAATGAGTGAAAAAGATTGAGATATCAGGGAGAGAGCATTTGTGCACGAGAACATAATTATCAGCAAACAAGATATGATACTAAAACCTATACTGCATTTGTTTATTGGTTTGATCAATGCTGATTTACTCATTAGCCTCACAGAATTATTACTGCGTGAAGAGGGCAATAAAGTAAACTCATTCCCAACATTTGAACAAAGCGTTTTTCAGGGGTGTAGGCCATAAATTGCAGGTTCAAGCTGCTGTGCTGATGTTTCCATTCGGTGGGCAGTGACATCAGAGTTTCACAGTTGGATTCAAAGACCCTTAACCTCAAAACTACAATCTTTTTATTCACTAATAAAATAATATTATTTAATAACTTATTTTAAAAAATCATAATAATTTATTATTATGTTTTATTATATAAGACATATATAATATAAGAATTAAAATATAATAGTATGTACTGTAGCAAATATAATAAATGTTTATAATAATTTAATAATATGTATGTAGAAACTTAATGTAAAGTGTAATCAAAATGTTGTTGTTGTTCATAACAATGAATAATTTATAGCATTCATTTATTAGTTAATTTACAATATCACTGATTATTA